>NW_028145201.1:285215-684411 GCF_050947405.1 Trichoderma evansii | reverse complement strand
TGGGTTAATTTTCCAATTCGAATATTTTGCACAAATTTTAAAAACATTTTTCTAAAAATTTTTTTTTTTTTTTATGGCAAATGCTTTTCCCCCCCCCCCCCCCCCCCAAAGTTCTCTACACACACCTTTGCTGTCCCGAACCTCAAGATAACCTTACCACGATTTTATATCTCTCTTATACGGATGCGCCAAATGCGGATTAATACAGATCATCAAGTGTTTGTTATGAAATCCCCTGCTCTCAACTTTCCAAGGGATTGTTTTCTCAATTCTAAGCTTAACTTGGCGTGGTTTCATTCCATTTTATATCTTGTATCAGTAGATTACGACGTGAAACTTGGGGTATCTGACTCTAGCTTAAGACTTTACCACAGTTGCGCTACGTTTAACCTCATACTCCAGGAACAGGTTATACGCGATGCAACAATTTCAGCGATTGCATTAGTAGCTTCCAGAGAGGTGAGCTATCCTTCCTAGCATGCGTTTTACATGGTACATGTATTCCAAGATTGTTCTAAAATCTCTGTTCTTTGATGAAGGGAATATGCAGCAACTTTCAAATGTCCAAAGTACATATGGAAGGATTAGAACGTATAGTTAACATGTGAGGAGGTATACAAAGCATAAAAGGAATACATGGAAACATAGTGACATGGTAAGTGAGACGACATGTATTAATAACCCAGTCATTCATTGCCTATAGGTGTGACTTCTGTTACTCAAACATTTGGAACCTTCAGCCTCGGTTTTCTCGCCTCTATATTACACCTCTGGAGGACAACATTAGAGCACCCGATACAACCACTGATGGAGTCACTGTTTTAGAAACCACTGGTAGCATAAGTTTAGAGATGGCACCAGACTCGGTTTATGTCAGCTACGAATTTATAGGCGTATTACTCTATCTGGAAAGTGGTCTGCATTAGCGCAAATGCTAGGGTGCTGAGTGTTCTACAAGAGAACGCCATGAATTCACCACTAACCCAAGGTAGCCAATAACCTTCACATTAGAGGTAAGTAATATAATTACCAAATTATGTTTTTCTATTATATATACAGGAGCTATTCCCTACCGTTTCAGGTAATAGGTCCCATGGTTGTTAAAGGCAGCTATAAGAATTATAGAGGGGGTTAAAATAGTAATTATGCATTCAATGTATTATCTAGCGTAAGCTTTTTTAAGACTCGCTATCGGTGTTCAAAGATAGTAACTCTGTCAAACCAAGCTCCTACTTTTCTGACTTTCAGGTCATCGGAGCCAATAGCATTTCAATATTTCCGATCAGAGTAGTAGTGAAGCTCAGCGCTAACTTTGTACAACTAGACACTGCAGTTATTGTGCCATGGCCATTTTCGTCCTACGCAACTCTCATCCATGGGTTTCAAATTTTCCACCTATGACTGAGTAGAAATATCAAAGAGCAAGACGTGCTATTTTAAAGCTGCAATAACATTTCAATAGCATTTTGATATGTCTCTTGTGCGAGCTGTTGGTATGTCTTGTAGTTACAACATATGCTAAAAAGTGAAACTGATACTACACAGACGTCGAGAACGGCTATGGCCCGGCCACAGCTTTAGTCATATCATCCGAAATTAGGAAGCCAGAACCAGGACCGGGAGAAGCATTGGTAAAAGTGAAATGCTTCGGTATCAACCGTATGGATCTCTCGCAACGAAATGGCCAATATGAAATTCCATCTCCAGCCAGCAAAATTCTGGGCGTCGAGTTCTCCGGAGAAATTGTAGGCTTGGGCGATCAAATGGTAAATGACCAATCGGCACAGGACCAAAATTTCCAAACTGGTGATGAGGTATTTGGTTTAATTTATAGAGGTATGACCACCAATACATTCCTGAATTGTTAATCGCATAATTAAGTCCATTTTTCTATTAGGCGCATACGCCGAATACGTTTGTGTCTCAACACTCATGATTATTCGTAAACCAAAAAGTATTTCCTGGAAAGTTGCCGCAGGTATACCTGAAGTATGGATTACGGCCTTGCAAGCAATGAAAGTTGCTGGCGGCTTCAAAGCTTCAAATTCTATCTTGTGGCATGCTGGTGCTTCGTCCGTCTCTATTGCCGGCATCCAGCTTAGCAAAGCACTTGGTGCTTCGACTATTTACGCTACCGCAGGATCAGAAGCTAAATTAAGTCTATGCAAGTCCCTAGGAGCGGATTTTGCTTAGAATCATCGCACAAGCAACTGGGAACAAGAGCTAAATAAAGCAACGAACGGTAAGGGGGGTAGACATAATAATCGACTTCGTTGGTCAAGACTACTTTCAACAGAACTTGAATAGCGCTGCTAAAGATGGTCGTGTCGTCATTGTAGGCTTGCTATCAGGTCCTAAGACTGCTGGAAGTATTAATCTCAGTCCGTTTGTGAAACAGAGAATAAGAGTGGAAGGCAGTAGGTTGAGAAGCAGAGATCTGAACTACCAGAAGACTCTGTGCGATATGCTCGTTAGTGACGTCCTACCTCGCATCATCGACTGGACGTTTAACATTCAAATGGAAAAAGTTTTTGACTGGCATAATATCCAAGCAGCACATTTGTTAATGGAAAGCAATACTATTATGGGAAAGATCGTATGTAAAGTTACTTGATTAAGTTATCAGAGCTCATTATAACGATATCTAAACAACATAAATAAACTTTATATGGTGTCAATTCCACCTATTTGAAGTTTTTATTCATCCTACTCATCTATTGCTCGTCCTACTGAGCTAATATCTTTGTGCTGGTGACGCTCGTCTCCTTATCCGCAGTATTAGCTGTCAGTCGCTGGCCCAACATACTTGCATATAACTTCCTCGTTCTCAACATAGCACTGCGACAGGACAGTGCTAGTTCTTGTATTGAACAGCTCAATCAGTTCGCCGCCCTCGGGAGTGACTTTGCCCGTCAATCCCTGCGCCGACGCGTTTCGGATAGTGATGGTGCCGTAGTCGGGAGACGCTACGATGCCGGTATCGTTGCCTCCAGAGTTGTTGTAGTCTTCGACAATCCACTCAACACTCTTTTGGCACAGCGGCGCATCTGGTGGCGCGTCAACGCTGGTAAAAATGTGCGACACGCTCTGCGCAGTACTGAGGTTGTCCAGGATAGCGGAGCCATTGGAAGGTCCGTAGGCGTTAATGGTCATTCTGATATCGTCTCCCTCCTCGACTTCAAAGTTTTTGAACACCGGTGCGCTCAGGGGAACCCATTCAAACCAGCCGAACGCCGTGCCATTGCCAGTGAGTCTGACGCCCGTTTGCAATGGGCCGCCTCCGGGACATTCAGTGGAACCATCGATTCCGACCCAAATAGAAGGCCCAAATCTTTTGCCGCCCTTTGTAACTGTGAATGTGCCTGTCACCGAAGTGAAGCCACTGCCGCTCTGCTTAACACCGGACCATACACGATCCAGAGTTTGTGGGGGACTTGCGCCGGTCGACCGTTCGGAGAGAGAAGACGCCAGGGCAGCCGCCGCAACAGTAAGGACGGTTGACTTCATACTGAAATAAGGATTTGCGGTCGGAAAGTGTTGGCTTGAACAGTTCAGTGGTGTAGTTGTGTGCTGCCGAGAAAGAAAGAATGCGCCCGTCTTATACCAAGTCTCACCAGATATCCGTAGTTCTTCGCCAATACGAGAAAATCGCCTGTGCTTACAGCAATTGGCTTATTGTGGCATTTGTCGGTATGTAGTAAAACAAGACAATTATACGGAACTCGCTATCCGCCCCTATTTTTGACGTGACTGCATAGTGCTAAACGCCCAGACAGTCCCACACAATCCCTTCAGGCACGTTGAAGGATTCAAAACACAGTTCAGAAAGAGTTCTACCAAGTTTACTTATGTACTTAGTATTGAGCTCTTTCACATGAACATTGCTTTCTGATCCTTAATTCTACCCTCACTCGGAATCTCTTCAATTTAATAAGCTCCGTTAGCGCCGATCCATGTTTATTTCCAGGATCAGCGTCGGCTTTCGGCACTGATACTAATCAGATCAGCAGTAGGCTTGCAAATAGCAACTGATCAAGGCCCTGTGTCTGCGTATTGACATCAGCAGGGATTTTAACTACGTACATCATACCCCTTACTTATGCAGTAGTCTAAAGTTGTCGAAATCTTATCTCCTTTGAAAGGCTTTCCGGCTTTCCGGCTTTCCTTATTTAAAGGTACCATAGATCGTTATAAACATCAAACGATAGAACGAAGAGAAAAACAGCGTGATGAGCTAGACAATGTCGGGATGATAGGAAAGCTTTTTCTGAACGTTTTCAGTAGTAAGAAGAAGCACACAGATATATTATTACAGCTTTTAACATGACTCTACTGCAGTCTAAGTCAATATTATAACAGCAAATTCAGCAGTAAACGATGTCTAGCTAGCCCTTTCTTCGACTATTTGCAACAATGGCTCGTTTAACTTTTAAAAGCAGTGTATCATTGCCTAAGATATCTTTCTACAGTATTTATCAACAGCGGAATCCAATGCAAGCTAGCTTACAAAGGTCTAAATCCAACCTTTGTTTTGCAAAATCTCCTCAGCACAAATTTCTAAACTTTCTTCAGGCAAGCCTAGAATTTTATTCCATTCAGATGCGTGCCCTGAAGAGTAGCCAAAGCCCGTGTCCGAGTAAAGGGCTGCTGTGACTGATTCTGGATATCCAAGATCCCAGTTTCCTTCTTCTAGATGCTTCTTACCAGCGGCAATCAACTCTTTAGTATTTCCATCAGTTCTCTTGAACTTTTTGTCTGAAAGTTTCTCAAAGGCGTTGACAATTTGAACCTGAGAAACAGAAAAGGACTTGACGTATATCCGCTTATTCTCTGTCTCTTCAAGGTGTTGTAAGGTTGCGGCGGCCGCTAGACCCACTTGGTTCATAGTAGTGGCATCGAGAGGTCTTACGCCCTTGTCGAATAACTGAACTTTCGGGTCGTCAAAGTGAAAACCCATCAAGCCATGACCATATCCGAAAAGCTTGAAAAGCGCATATCAGGTTAAGGTCTGTTGTACTGCTGGATTAGGAAATTATGGAGTACTTACATAATCGAAGAACGCTCCAACGCTGATCGCGGTCCAAGAAAGGCCCTGCGACTCTTTTGTTTTCAGGTATTCAATAACATTTTGCTTCGGGACTGCAAATGGAGCAATGTTCTCAAGATCAGGTAATGAGGCATCGCCACCATATTCACTTGGTAGAAAGCGTTTCACTTTGGCCTCAACCGCGGCATCGATCATAGCAATTTGATCAGGGACGTTGAAGGTTGCGACCGCGGAGACGACGGCATCAATTCCCTGAAAAGCCTTTACAAGAGATGAATGGCTGAGATCTGTTCGATGTACAGTGATATCGGATGCATAAGTAGCTTTGGACGCCTCACGAGCAAGGACTGAAACATTAAAACCTGCATTCTGAAGTTTAGAAATGAAAACAGGGCCTATGGTGCCGCCAGCCTGTGCTGCATTAGCATACGACACGAAAATAGACAACCATGTTGAACTGTCGTACCCCGACGACAATAACATTCTGGATTGCGTTTGTCATGCTTGGCATTGGCTTTGTAATATATAGAATTTGCGTCAGGTCTTTTGTAGAAAAAGGTAAATTGATGTTGTGAATAATAGCTGAAGTTGTCTTGTAGCTTTATGTTTAGCCATAGCCTAATCTTTTTATACTTATACGTGAGTCTTTGTTGAAACTAATGTAGATTCTTGAAATTTCAGATTATTATTAATAGAGACTTGCTGTAGCGGAGTTCAATCTTGATATGGGTTTGCCTGAAATAAAGATTTGGAATCTTACCCGATAGTGCATTAGTCCATGCAGCAAAATCACATTGTGTAATAAATTCAATATATTGTAAAAGAGCTCTGGGCATCTGATTATTATTTACATAGGGAAAACCGATCCTAATTCCGAGTATAAGGTCACAAAGTATACTAATCAAGATTGACTACTGTGGAATCTAATCCAAATCGAGGTTTGTCGGAAGTAAAATGTGAAATTTTGCCACTCTATTTCCGAGTGAGATTAAATGTTCATACATCCATTACTCCCAACTCTAATACACCATTTCCTTAGAGGGGGGGATATCTTCCCTCCTGTTGGAATCATCATCCTAATGGACGATTTATTGACCTGTTTCTGTTCTGCATTGTCTGCTCTCCTCCCTCATGGGAGTAGGAAATGTAAGGGCGCACTTCCTTCCCTCGGGCTAAAATTGCTGTGACCAGAAGCCATAAGCCACAGCTCATCTGCTCTTAGAGCATATGCCCAACGCAGCGTTCCCCATATCGTGAACAATGACTTGAAAGTTGCCAGGCATTATATTTTATCATGCTGCAAGTATAATAATCCCTCTAATGCCCCTAGTTGCTTTGAGCAGCTATAAAAAGAAGTGTCGTGCTAAGTCGAGTTTCGATGCTTACATTAACCAAACAATCAGCTATTAAGGCAACAAGCGGATGATCCCTGGTTGATTGTAATGGAACCGCTCGAGGTATATACGAATAGCTCGTGTGTCAACCTCTGCTCGCTGCCTTACCCACCATAATGCCTTCCCAGCTTCCCGATACCATAGCGCAAGGAGTAGCAAACTCACGGGGTCTTTGTCTTCCAACAATCTTCTGAACCGCAGCTGTGACTGACTTATGAAGGTTATCATGTAAATTCCTGGAAAGCTACCGCCTAAAAGCATTTGCAGCCTCGCTAACAAGACGAGCAAATGAGCTGCAACATAATACGGGTTGTTATCGCCGTTGCTCGTCTCGGTAAGATTGCACGCCTCTATCAAAAAAGATGGAATTCCAGCTATACCAATTTCAGGTATTGAAAATTCCATATCGGCATACTCAGATGCCATGGCTCGAAATAGCCCGTTCGTGCGCAGAGGGTCGGTCAAGGTCCATATGATACTCTTCCCGACGGTCAGCCGCATCCACTCAAGATCGGAAGCATGCACAGGTCGAACAGGCCAAGCATCTTCAGGACTCGTCTCCTCAAACGATACAATGGCTAAGAGGCCGAGCAACGCTGATGTGGCCCAGATAGCGTCCTGGTCCGGCGCTGCGATCAGCTGTGACAGCTTTCGTTTAAAGAGGTAAACGCATTGAAGAGTATGATGTATCTCCGTCTGTGTTCGACATCCGCGTACGACGCCATGTTGAGTCCGCCTAAAGGCTGTGGCAACTGCAAGCATGGCGTGCATCAGGTACGGGTGCTGTACTGTAAGAAGGGGGGCCGATGAGTTGCAATGGGCCAGCGACATACCTGGAAAGCAACGAACGGAATCTCATCCTTCCATATCTTGGTCATATTAGCACTGAAAGGTCGAGTAATGTCCGAGCGAAATTGCTCTAGCTTCATCAACGAGTCCGAATCCAACCTAAAGCTGTAAGATGCATCCGAACAAATGACGGGCAGCGATGACGGCGGAGAGAGGATGCCCGCCGAGCCACGATGACTGGCCATCCCGCCTGCTGAGAGCTGTAGGTCCGGGATACCGAGAGCAAAATTACACAGTATCTTGTATTCTGTGCATTTGTTACATCGCGGCTTGGTCTCGTCACACTGAACTCATGAGTTAAATAATCCGCCGAGAAATGTTGCGTCGCTCACCTTGATTTTTCGGAGCTTGCAGTTTCGGCATCCGAAGCGCGACTTCCTACGTGGCGTTTGAGCCGGGGTATCCGTCATCTGAAGGAGATGGGCGCGGTGTTTAGGAAATCTCCTTTGATATTGTATCCTTGACCTATGGTGATGTTACTTTTTATAACACATGTAGATACATGCAGGTATCAGCACAAATTATCGGGACCTTGGCGTTTTAAGCTCGTGGGGGCATCGGAACTAGTATTTCACGCTATTCCGTTTGCCGCATTGCGAGCGCTGTCATTGGCGAGGGCCAGCGGGTCACATTTCGTTACAGTGAATACATGTATATGCCCAGGATTATTATTTCTATAAGGAGACAAGACTGATTTGACATTAGAAATCAAGAATCAATTGCAATAGGTGTTATACGAGACCAACCCGTGAATATAAATAATGTGGAAGTCACTATAAGAAAGTCCTCACAATGAGGTAGTTCCAATTAGCAACGATACCCAGCTCACTGCAACTAGGGAAAGGGGATATTCGTTGACACCACTTCTGCGACAATCATGCACGTCTTTGTTACAGGTGCATCTGGCCTGATAGGCAGAGCTGTTATACAAGAGCTCATCAGATCCCGACATTCCGTCTTGGGACTCGTCCGTTCCGACAAATCTGCCGAGAAAGTGAAGGCCCTCGGAGCCGAGGTTTTGAAAGGGGATCTCTCGGACTTGAGTGTCTTGAAGTATGGCGCCGCCAATTCTGACGGGGTGATTCACTTGGCTTTTGTCCACGACTTCGATAATTTTGACCAAAGCTGCCAAACGGACCGAGAGGCCATCAAGGCCATGGGTGCTGTTCTTGCCGGGTCAGACCGCCCTCTTCTCGTCACTAGCGGGACTATGCTGCTTCGCGAGGGTCAGGTTGGGACTGAAGATGATTCCTTCAACCCGAAATCGCCTCACTTTTCTCTTCGTGGAGAGTCAGAAGAACTGGCCAAACAGCTTGCTTCCGAGGGTGTTCGCACAGCAATCATGCGCCTCGCACCCGTTAATCACGGCGATGGTGACGACCACATGTTCATCTCCAACTTAATTACCGTTGCACGTCGAACAAGAGTGTCCGCATACATCGGCGAGGGTCTCAACCACTGGCCAGCCGTTCATTACCTTGACACCGCTGTCGCGTACCGCCTCGCACTGGAAAAAGCAACTCCGGGGGCCACGTACCATATCGTCGCCGAGAGAGGGGTCGTTCTGAGGGATATAGCAGAAGTTATCGGACGGAAACTGGGCATTTCGGTAGAGTCGAAATCTTTCGAAGATTGTCAACAGTCTTTTGGCCATTTTGCGTCCGTTATAATGGCTGACAATGTCGTGTCCAGCGCCAAGACCCAGGCAGCCCTCGGATGGACTCCAACACAGTGCACGCTGCTCTCTGACCTCGAGCACGGCAACTACTTGTAGGTCTGAAATTTGTCAATAGTTGGTGAATGATCTATCTTTCGCCAAAGTCATTCTTCGACGCTAGAATGAGCACAAGATCCTACTTAACGTTAGCCGATTAAATACACACCACATAAGCGATATGCATTATCTTGTAAACCGCTTGACATACTTCCTATATCGTTGCAGACGTGTAACAATGATCATTAACAAGTTTGTGAAGTCGGCCCTTATTCCTTCGTGAACATAGTCATGGAAAAGTTGATATAGGTCACCCAAGGTCCGCCGAGGCTCAGCAGCCAAAATCACCACTTCAGATTATCTTGATTCGGCGCCAGACAATGTTAAATATTCTGTAGATGATGATGCGACAGTTCAAGATTGGGCTAGAGGCATTCTCTTGGAACATGCGCTATGAAACCCATTGAGAGTGGCGGCGTGGTTGATGCTAACCTTAATATACATGGGACTATAAACCTGAAAATTGTTGATTAAGTATAGCACCTGAGAATGTCGGAGCAAACACAAACAATACTGCTTTAGTTATTGGAGAAAAAGCTGCTATTATTGTTGTACCTGAACTAGGAATTAATATTTAAGCTATTTTATCAACTCAGCGCAACCTAATGTAGAGATCAATTACTTATTTCTTCTATGTATCTATGTACGGCATCTTAGAGTTATAAACAGATACTCTAACAAGCGATAAGAATGCCTAGTGGTTGGACAGCTTTGGAATGTTCAGGCTAGCTGAAGTTCATGAAGCTATACTTCTGCGCCTTCAAAGCCAGATTCAGCTACTCTCGCCTCCAAGACAGTCTCCGTCCATGTATCCTTTTAATCCTGAATAGACCAACTAAAGCCCTTAATGAGGGTACCATCGTTATCATGACCTCCAAAAGCCTGCCATAAATCCAGGCACATGTCGATGGAGTGGTCGTTGCTTAAGTTGCGATCTGCAACAACAGCCTTTTTCGTTACACCATTGTGTTTCATTGTAATAACCTTGCCGCAGAGTTTGTTGTGTTGGGATTGACCGTATTTGTCAAAGACGTCGGCGGGCATAGCAACGAACGACGCCTTTGGGTCAACATTTTTAAAATAGGTGCTTATGCCGCATGCACCGGCGGTCCTGAGGATCTGGTGGCATTGGGATGCCGAGCCAAATCTATAAATTGAGCCATTGGTACCGGAGCCAGAAGCAGTGGCTTGGGCGTTCTCCTCAACCGGGGCTGCAGATACACTGAGCGACAGCACGAGCGCGGCAACAAAGCCTGAAATATACATTTTGATGATAGTCTTTAGGAAGAAAAGAGAAATTATTATTTCGATGTAGCTATCAGCGTATATCGTGGTGTTATTGCTGCCACCTTTTTGGCTTGATGAAGAATAGAGCAAGATCTAATAGTTCTTATATGGTGACCACAGTCGTTAGCTATATACATTTACCGAATTATGCCTCAACTTCATCAGGACCGATTTCTAATATCACATACCAAAACAAGACAAAGGTTAGCAGGCCATCGGACCGACAATCCTGGAGAAGGATTCACGAATATCCGTAGGAGCCCAGTGGAAAACTATACCAAAAGAAAATACTGTTTTGTAACCCGTATTTCGGCATAATCCGAAACTAGACTTTTGTTTGTATCTCGAGTAAACTCATGGATGATTTGGGCTCCAGTAAAGTCCCCACCCAATTGTTAATTCGTGGAGCTCATTCGGAGGAAATTCCAAGATGAGAATTATACTACACCTTTCTTCCGTACCTACGGCATAATTTCAATCGTACCATGAGTCAAATAATTCTGATTGAGTCTGGAGTAAGCCATAAGCCACGTGCATCAAATGTCGCTACATACTACCCAGGTCAGTATACTATCCCATACTATTAGAGGCGCTGAGCAATTAATGATGGTCCACTTCAATATCGTATCGACGGGAGTATTACGTTTCCGGGCCCGGTCATTTATACGTTCCTACTAATGTTAATTTACCGTATTACTTCTGAGTCTAGAATGTCTTCCAAAACTTTTTCCCCCAATCAGTGTAATTATAAACTATTCTACCAAAATTGTGTTCGGTCGGATACGCCGGTATTCCGAAAAAACGAGCCCCCCCCCTCTGCGGCAATGATATTTCTGAATCTTACACTCAACAAGGAATTCGAAAAAGTATATTAGGCTGAAACAGAACTTACCTTCATTATTGAAGTAAGCATTTCACCCAATCTTCTTTTACACTTAAAATTGTGCACTCTTACTCAAAATGCAAATTTCGTTTCCTGCTGCCGTATTGGCCCTGGCTTTGGGGACCTTGGCTACGCCTGTTCCTGCGGACGTCACTGAACGCAGTACTGTTTCAGGTTTGAACACCAATGGGTCCATTTTCCAGTTTGGATCAGCCTCGTCATGCAAACAGATCTTCTGGCAAAGCGGTGCATGCGGACTCAGCACCTACTTTAACGGCAAGGTTGATCGCAGCTTGCCACTGGTCGCAATTCCGTCGCATGTGTTCGATAAGTACGGCCAAGCCCAGAATAATAAGCTATGTGGCAAGGTTATAACCATGACACACAACGGTGTTACAAAACGGGCTGTTGTCGCGGACGAAAATACCAGCAGTGAGCAATCTATCGACATGTGCCTGGATATGTGGAAAGCCTTTGGTGGACATGACAATGACGGCACATTAATTAAAGGATTTAAATGGTCTATTGCATGAAGGAGGTGCTGTCAGAGCTGCAAGAGCAAAATGCCTTGTACTGTAGTGTTTGTGTGAAGATCGAGGCGGTTGTCTGAAGATCGAGGAAGTATGAATTTTGTCATATAATTGGATCTAATAATATATATTTATTTTCTCATTGCTGTGCTCCCCTTCTAGCCCTAAGGTGTGTGTAAGTGCATGAAATGAGAAGTTATGGACCAAGGCAATACGGAAACGCTCTGGGATCCCATCCGCAAGTATTGCAGAGGAGTATTATACCTAGAATTAGACCCTATAAAGCTCTTTTGGTCTTTCAATAATATTCCCACGAAAAGATTCAGTTCAGCGAAAATATAGCTGTTAAACCGAAAGTTATGAAATACATAGCTAAGATATACAAACGTTACTGGTTAGTTGACCTTAGTGCTTAGCGCAATTTAGTGACGTTATTTAATCCTTGCTCTTTGCTGAAAAGGGCAGGACAATCAACTTATATAGAATTAAAGTGCTTATGTTAGGCTATAGTTTTAAGGGCTATCTTAATTGTAATATTATAAGAACAGGTACTCTTACTCTTTTACGCCATTGCGTTATATCGTACTTTGTAGCCGGCATTCATTTAACAATCTTTCCGAGGCTTCGGCTTCGCCTAAGATCTCGTAATAAGCGGCTACAGTTTGGGTCAGAAGTAGCCTTCACTCTGACTGTAAAAGCCCTCATAACCATACATCATCATAACCGCACATCATAACCAAAACCGCTCCTTTAAGTTTTGACCACATTAATGGATTCGTGCTGACATCTTCCAAGACCAGACATTAAAGCGGTGAAGCCATTCGTTACCCTCAAAGTGGGCTCCTGGCCTTTGTGGCTTTGTTGTACCACTACTATCGTCCGTCTGAATTGCGATCGATGCATCAGAATGCCGTGGTGATTGTCAGGTACACAGCACAGCTTGAGAACGGAAGAATTATGGAAGACAAACCCGATGCTGTGATTAAATTGTCAGATTTCTGGCGCCATCAAGCCAATTTAGGCAAACAAAACTTCAGCTAAGCCCGGAAAGAGTCCGAACATTCGTATTTACAGTCGATTCTGCAATGCGGCCATGCAGCTGAAATGGCCATGGTGGTGGTGGTTGTGGAGACTGTCAGGGTGACGGGCGGTGCTAAGCATATATTTGGACGGGGCGAAAAGGCTTAGATCGACGGTGAACCAATTATACCACGACAAAATTCAAATTAGGAAAGGTGGCGGTTCCCACGGGACACTCCATAGCGGTAGAGCGATTGCTGTCAAAAGGCTTAAATGGACGCAAGGTCAGGGGGCTTACTTTCACTCCTGCGTAGAAGCTACCAAACAAGGCAACTCAATAAACCCATGCGGGCTGTCGGTGTTGAATCCCATTCGGCAGGACCCTGCTAGATTTTGTGGCTCGTGGGTTCGACCCGAGGAATGCTTGATCTGGCCGAGAAACGAGTCCCACTCCAAGCCCCGATCCAACCGTGATAGGAAGGAAGACGGAATAGCTGCACCAATCGGTGGAAATAAGCGCTATTAGAATTAAATTAAGAATGCGGAATATAGCTTGGCATACTGCTCACCGATGGCGGAGGCTTCTTAACACGTGGGATCCTATGCTCCGCAAACTGATCGGCTGCGGCGGAATGGCTTGATTTCACGACTACTATTCCGATCAGGAATGGCCTTCAAGCAGAATCTCAAATTAAATTTTATCAAATTAATTTCTATATTCAACGCATACAAAATATCAGATCAACTCGTCAGAACAACCGTCTCATCCATCTAGACATTCTACTTTCCCAGAATCCTCCAAGCCGCGCCCCCCAGACCTGTCTAGCAAATGTTGCCATTCTTGCAGTTCTGCACACAGTTATACTTTCCGTCCAATTTGCTATCCGTGCCATACATATCGTAACCCTGGAACCACCCGTTGAGCGTCTCGTGGAGATAGTTCAAGTTCTGTGGATCACCATGTTTCTTGCCCTCGCTCGAGCAAGGGTACTTCTCCGTCAATCCCTTTCCACCATTCAGACCCGTGCCATCGCTAGCCGTGAACCACCCATTGTACGAACCCAACGCATGGACAGCATTGCCTCCAGTCTGATCCAGAGCCGCACGTAGGACATGAGCGCCACAATCGACATTATCCTGAATGGGATACTGGCAGCTTTTCTTGCCATTCTGGCAGTTGCCAGGGTCGCACTGCATCAGTCCAGGCGTTGAACCACCTGCATCGGCATTGCAAGAAGACTCTTGCATGGCAATGAAGGCCAAGATGGCAGGGTCGATGTTGTACTTTTTGCCCGAGCTTTTGAACTCTGCATCGTATTTCTTGCAAGCTTTACCCACACCCTTGTAGTAGTCATCCAGAGAGATGTGTGTAAGCTTGTTGATGTCGAGGAATGGAGGCTCCCAGCCATTGCCAGTAATACCAGTGTTGAGCCAATCCTCTGAGCCGTTGGGACCACAGGCGTTAGCGCCACCTTTTGTGGGTGAGCACGCTCCCTTAGCGGCTGGATTTGTTGCAGCAGTCGCTAAGTTAGCAAAGAGGAGGGCCTTGACGGCGATAATTGTGCTGCTTGAAGAACGCATCTTGAGAGTGTGTAAATGAGAGAGGTAATTGTATTTCAATAGCGCAAACTCTCTGAAAGATGCATCCTCGCCCCGTGTTAAATATTATTTCTCAGAGACATCCACACCGACCTAAATACTCGTATTTCGAATGTTTTCCCTTTCACAATCATTTTCATTTCAGTATTCTTCCCTGTGATAGGGGGACTTAAGTTAGTCCGTTTTGTTGTTGGCCAGGGGAAGCTGAATAACGTCTCCGACGGAGCACGGATATGACAGAGATTACGGGGTATTACTCTTTCCTAATTAGGTAGGTAGGCAAAACATGTTGGTGGGCATAGCCTTGGACATCTATTATGCCAAAGAGGCAGTACGATTAGTCAGAAGTATTCGTTAAAGTCCGTAGCTTCACACAGAATGGCAAGTGGGCCACAGCCTTGAGAGTCCTTGTGGCCCATCACAGAACCAATTACAAAAAGTCGTTGATGCGGTTGTGCTACAATAACCATTGTCACGTTAAAGGATCTGTACTATCAAAAAGCTCAGCCCATGTTTACTAATACGTGGCGTTTTAAGGCTCGGGGGCTTTTTAACACTGACCCGCAGTGGTTACCCATCATGCGTCCTAGGCTTATTTCCCCTTTTCTACTCCGAGGTCTAAGACGATCTTTTACTCCAACGGGCTTGAGGGCTTCCAGCTTACGATCGGAACATGTTGGCGATCACGGCCGAGCCGAATCCATAATAGGTTATTGCACGTGTCGGAATGGTCTTATGGGACGTGTGTGGGGGCGTTCGCTGTAAACCTAGCTACATGTACGGAGGAATAACCAGCAGCGATTGCGCTCTGCGGACTTTGCCTGGGAACATACCCTTGTGCTACACATCTTACAGTCGGCATACTTTTGATAATATGTTATCTACTTACTCTGCTCATAATGCAGGGGTCGATAGGATTAGGCGACCATCAGATTATACGCGAAAGGTAGAATGTAGAACTGAATTAACCGTTGTAAGGCCCAAAGAGGTCCTGACAAGCATATCAGGTCATTCAAACGCTGTTAATTGACTCATGTGGCCAAGTATGTGTATTTAGAGTAACATGGAATATGGAAGGCTGTCGATGCCACCTAATGAGAATGACAATCTTTTCAGGATCCAGCGGTGCCATATGGTGTCGATCAAGAAGATAGCTCATCAAGTTCTTTCATACTTCTAAGCCAACCAATGTGCGAAATACATACGAGCCGAATCTTAAAAAGAAGGGAGAGAAATTAACAAACAATTTGACTTAATAAAAAGTTACCAAATAAACATTAAGCTATATACTTGGAATATGTATAGTCTATCGACGAACTAGATATGCGCGGAAAGGGTACTGGCCCAAGCCCCGCGAAGGGCAGTTGCTGATTTACAAGCTGGCAACAAGTTTGTCACCAAGGGCTTTGATGCTGGCCTCGAATGCGGCCGAGTTCTTGGCCTTCCAGTTTGCACCATTCTTGCCGGGAACAGCATCGCTGCCAGTGAAGCCAATATAGAGAACATCCTTGGGGTCATGGCCATTATCGCCCGAAAGGCCACCATTGGGAAAGCAGAGCTCGCCCAATGCTATCGACGCCTCTCCGGTAGAGGTGAAGCCATTGGTATCGCCCCAAACTCCATAAAACTAAAGTACGCCCCGACCATTAGCAATTGACTCTTTGAATGTATATAAAGTGAACGGGTACAAAACCCAAATACTAAATTTTGGATAATACATACCACCTGGTTGTTGCATACGACTGCCATAACACTAAGAGGCTTCATTCCCTTGCTCTGGGGGTTGAAAGATGGGCTGGCGCCTTCATTTCCAAATACAACATAAGGGTGGACATTTGCGTTGAGATCGGAGATACCATAGCTCTTAACGGTGTCCTTAAACGCGGTTTCGCCTTGGCCACTTGGGTCATTTGCGCATTTACCGCCAGTGTTGTTGGCGCCATCGCAGTCAATGTCCATGTTATCATAGTTTCCATTGCTTCCTTTCAAGAAAATGGCATTTGGGATATCTCCACAGTATGAAGCACCACCACTGAAAGTGCCAGAAAGCTTCTTGGCGCATGTTCCGGACTATATATTTAATCTCCTTAGCAATAATACATGGTTTACCATTTGATAAAGTATACCTTGTGCTGATCATAGATCTTCTTGAGATTCGCCGGAAGTTGATAGGCTGATGCAAAAGCACCCAGGGTGGCGACGGCAAGAACACTAGAAGAACGCATTGTGTAGATTGATGTGGTGAGAATGATATGCGTTTTATTTAATAACACTCAATCTTCTGATTTTTATTTTTATTTAGGACGGTATGAACTTTATATAGTGAATTGGGAGAGGCTCTGGATTCTCTTTTATTTCCAGAACCAAACCATAATGACGGCCATTCTTTCAGCTGAAGGAAGCGACAAGGATAAATTGTTCGGTTGATACCGAGGCTAGCCCCAAATTTAGTGTCAGTTACACTGTCATTCCGGCGTAAGTGGTCCAGGCCTTTTATCGGTGAAGTTCCGATGTGAAGATCAATACGAAGTTCAGGAATCTTGGGCACACAAGGCTTGTCGAAATGGGAAGGTGCTTGCAGCTGTGGATAGGGATTGGAGGGAAATTACAATAGTATTGAGGCAGTATAGTGTATTACGTGTTTTTACCATACGTTACGTAGATCTGCCCATATGAAACATGCATGTGCTCCATAGTACAGCGCTACTTCGTGTCTTATGACGCTAACTTTAAGCTTACCCTGAAATATAACACTTTTATAACTAGAAATGCTTTCAATAGCTAATCTTCTTAATTTTTTTATATGCTTTTGTAATGTATATACTGCTTTTGCAGCAAGTCTTCCTTTGCAATAGGGTTAGAGGCCACTGTTAATTTTCTTGTCTCTGTACTATGTCAACCTATTCCAATATACCTTTGCAGACTAAAAATGTAGATCAAGTACCCACGGATCGTCATTTAGTAACTCTACCGCTAATTCCGTCAACATGAAAGGTATTCTCGTTTTCAACCACTTAAATGTAACATGGAGAACGGATTAATTAGCTAAATCAGGGGCTCGGATATAATGCACTCAATTTGACACAGCGTCCGCCGCCACCGAATCACTATTTACCAAGCTCAATAATTTTTCCGGTACTATACATTTCTATTTGTCTTACCTGTTCAGCTATGCTGCCGATTCCTCATAGCTGCAGCAGAATTTCCACCAAGCTCACAGCCATTTTTGTTCGATCCGTAATGTTGAGATTACTAGTGGAACGGCCCGAAAGCCAAGTTCTGAGGATGATTCGGGGTTCTACAAGGATGAAATATGCCAAAAAAAATAGATTAATTTATTTGGATTTGCCGAATCGTCATCTGGCCTTAGTACCATATTTGCCCATTTACTTCATTTCCAACACATCCTTAAGAAAGGGTATGCGAAAACTATTAAACTCCTTTGGCTGCCCAACATAATTTCCTTTGAACTTTGACCATATCCTTCTCTTGTACATCATAACCAAAATTCACCTCTACTAGAATTTCTCATTTCGATATCCTTTACCTCGATTCAAATCATGGGCATCAATCTCAAGAGCGTTCTGCTGCTTGGCAGCACTACCATGGTTGCAGCTCTCGTACCCAATTGTGCTCCTGGAGGCAATTTGGATCTTTCCAAGTTCTCCCTGCAGCTTCCTACCGGCTCTCCTGGTAACCCTACGCAAATTTCAGCATCTAAGCTAAATGGCTGCAATGGATTCCAAGATGAGTGGTTCTCGACTAGCAAGAGCGATGGAACTGTTGTCTTCAAAGTTCCTGATTCGAGCACTTGTGTAACTACTAAGAACAGCAAACACTGCCGCTCAGAACTTCGTGAGAGTTCGCCTGCTAGCTGGAGCCCCAATAGCGCCACCAATCGACTATTTGCCGACCTCAAAGTTACTCAGGCGGGCTCTGGAAGCATCTGTGTTGGTCAAATTCACATCGATGATAAAGTTTCCGTACGACCTGTTGCAGAGCTCTATTATCACCCTGACGGCGAATTGACAATTGGAGTTGAAAAAACCCGAGCTGGTGGCAATCAGAAGCCATTCCCTGTTGACCGTGTAACCCCCGGCGCTCGCTTTACATATGAGATTCGCTATGAAAAGAATGTCCTATCCGTCAGCGTTAATGGAAAGGCTGCCAAGACTTTCACGACCTTTGAACTAAACGCACCTCCAAGTTATTTCAAAGCCGGCAACTACAACCAGGGTTCCGATGCCACTGAAGTTCACTTCTATAACATCCGTATTACGCATTAAATGTAAGAAGCCCTCAGTTTACTCTAATAGCACTTAATTTCTAACGGTGGTTATAGAGCTGCAAGTTTGCAATTGCGCCTGCTAAATGACCTCAGCTGGGATATATATAGTAACAATACATAGTACAGTATATAATTCTTTTATCATACAAGTATAATTTTATACGAGTATAGCTTTTTAAGTTCTCTTATTAATTTAAAATAATTTATTTTATTAAATTCTACAATATTTTATTGCATTTCTTTTTTTTATTTTAATTAAAAATTCATTTATAGACATGACATAGACGCCAAATGGTGTAGTATTCACAAACAGAAAATTGCAATGAATAAGTGTAACAGTGTCGTCGAAAAGCATATTTTATGCAATGCGCCATTTCCAGCCAACAGCTAGTCAAATCAGAAAACGGACTCTCAAATAACATCCATATCCATTGTTCCAACTCATGATATGATTTATCTACGAGGTACATGTCCGAGACAAGGCCCGCTGATTCGCCGAAGCCATCCGCCCGAGTCTCCTACTTACTCTTTCTCCTCGACGGCGTTAAACCAATAGAAGAGCGACTGAAGTTCATTCTCGCTCTTAACGAGAGTAGGATAATATTGGCAAGCCAGAACGAAGTACTAAGTATACCATACCTACATATGTAATACGTATCTCCCAAATAATAAGCAACACCGAACATTCCCTAGGGAAAACTCTAGGCTGCCTTCTTACTATCCCAGTATCGAGTACTATACTACAAGGTATATAGGTATATACCAAAATATTTCTGCCGCTTGAATAAACTGCAAATAGAAAAAAAAAAAAAAAAAATCATGCTAATATTCGCTACACAAGTGAATACGTTCAGCCGATGTGGTGATGTTTCTGATGCGCTTAATATTTCTACCGATGCTAGACAGTACCATCGTTAAAACGTTTTACATGCGCTACGTAAGCTAGCAATTGGCAAGCGTAGATGGCAGCATTTAAGCTTCAACGCTGACGTAAATTTTCATTGTTTGCACAATTAATTTTTTGTCCATCTAAATATTCATTCATACATTTGTCCATCATGTTTGAAGGGTTCGATAAATTCACCGTAACGACGCAAGTTGAGCCACATGTCTCAATCTTCGGCGTTAGGAGTGGCGATGCCTCGTCATCGAAGCGCCCGCCGTTGCTACTTCTTCACGGATTTCCACAGAGTCATCATATATGGCACCAGGCCGCAATGCAATTAAGAGACAAATACAACATTATAATTATCGACTTGCGAGGATATGGAAGTTCGTCTAAGCCAGAAGACGTATCGCAGTATGCGAAGAGTTTCATGGCTCGGGATTGTATAAAAGTGATGGACGAGCTTGGCATTACCGGTTCATTCTTTGTCTGCGCTCATGACCGTGGTGCAAGAGTGGCGCATAAACTATGCGTTGATCACCCGGATCGTGTGTGGAAAGCAATATTCCTCGATATATGTCCTACTCTTGCCATGTATACGGTTGAAAATCCCAACTTTGCGAAGATGTACTGGCACTGGTACTTTTTGATTCAGCGATCGCCGCTGCCGGAGACGCTCATATCCGCAAGTCCTCGGCGATTTGCGGAATTGTTCATGGGCGGTCGACAAACAAGTGGACTTTCGATATTTGAGAAAAAGAGTTTGGATCAGTATGTTTCCAACCTCGGAGATCCAGAAACGATACATTCAATGTGCCAGGACTATCGAGCAAGCGCCACGTTGGATCTGGACGAGGCACGAGAAGATATCAAACAGGGAAGATTGATTCAAAATCCACTAAGAGTTTTATGGGCAAGGCATGGAGTTATCGGAAAACATTTTCATGCGGTCCAAGAATGGAAAGCTGTCAGCAATGCTGAGGTAGATGGCCATGATGTTGATTCTGGGCATTATCTCCCGGAGAACGTGCCAGATGAGGTTGTGTCTAACATTTTAGAGTTTTTACAATGAATTATTTATTCTCAGCGGTATATAGAAGAATCTGCACCGATATATGAATATAATTTTGTTCAATTTCGATTTTGTGATGATACGAGCTGAGGACATCTGTATGACAAAAGGGCAGTTTTGGCTGCAAACTACAATATACCTGGAGCGCTACTGGGACTTAACGTGTTAATTGTACGGACAAAAAAAAAGTATGAATAAAGTCTACATAAATTTATGGTATGATAATAGGTTATAATCCATTTTTGTTTTGCTTTTATTATCATCATAAAACTCAACAGTTTATCGTTAATGAATCTTAGTTTGGGGAGTGGCCAAGTAGGCCGGCGCCCGATTTGGCAAATTACCCGAATAGGAAGACTGTCTCGGGTGAGCTTTCTACCTACGGCCTCCGCCGTGTGAGCTCTTCAATTGTGGCGCGTTATATGGGTAATGATTAAGAGTGATCAATTTGGGAGAAATTTCAGCCTATACTTTAGAGTATATAATTATGCCATTGAGCATTACGGCCGGTCTTTTTTATATACGCTCTTTACAGTGCTGGAGGTAAGATTTAAAGTACGGCGGAACGGTACCTATTATACCCCGCCAAATCGCCGGCTGCTTTTGTACGCGAGACATGCGGCACAAAGAACAAGCGTGCATGACCGCATGTTGATCAATTGCTACACACATTAATTATCTCATCTTCGCCATATTTGCCAGTTTCCATCTGCTTAATCATTTTTTGAAAGCATCTCTCATTGATACAGCGAAAGCAAACATGGCGGCCAAGCCTCTCAAGATCGCAGTCATCCCGGGCGATGGCATCGGCAAAGAAGTAATGCCAGCGGGCGTGGCATGCTTAGAGTCTCTCTCCAAAATCTACAATATTCCGATGCAGTTCGAGTGGTTTGACTTTGCGAGCTGCGATTACTACCAGAAGCATGGCGACATGATGCCTCCCGACTGGAAGAAAAAGCTTCTTCAGTTCGACGCCATATACTTTGGCGCCGTGGGAATGCCTGATCTCGTGCCAGACGACGTATCACTCTGGGGGAGCCTAATCAAGTTCCGTCGTGAATTTGATCAATATATCAGTCTTCGCCCATGTCGCTTAATGCCAGGAGTTCCATGCCCTCTGGCTAACCGAAAGCCGGGTGACATTGACTTCTGGATTGTGCGGGAGAATACTGAGGGAGAGTACAGCAGCATTGGAGGAAAGATGTTTGAAGGAACAGACCGCGAGGTTGTAATTCAAGAGACGGTAATGTCGAGGACAGGTGTTGATCGTGTGCTTCGATATGCCTTCGACCTTGCTCAAAGCCGGCCGCGCAAGAAGTTGACCAGCGCGACAAAGAGCAATGGAATTAGCATCACAATGCCTTACTGGGATTCTAGAGTACAAGAGATGGCCACCAAGTATCCAGATGTCAGCGTCGACAAGTACCACATCGACATCTTAACAGCTCATTTTGTGCAGCGGCCCAATATATTCGACGTGGTAGTCGGCAGCAACCTATTTGGCGACATCCTATCTGATCTGGGGCCTGCTTGCACAGGCACCATCGGAATTGCCCCATCCGCAAACATTAATCCCGAGGGCAAATTCCCGAGTCTCTTTGAACCTGTCCATGGCAGCGCTCCGGACATTGCTGGAAAAGGCATCGCAAACCCGGTGGGCATGATTTGGGCCGGCCAGATGCTGTTGCAGCATTTCGGACATACGGCGGCTGCGGATGAACTGCTTCGGGCGATTGAGACGGTCATGGCTCGCGCTGAAGTAAATGTTCTTACGCCGGATATTGGTGGTAAAGGGACAACAAGTGGTTTTGGAAAAGCAATTCTTAATGAGATTCTGGCCAAATCAAACGCATCAAAAGCATAAATACAGCAAATACAGCGGCAGTTTGCAGTTTGGTAACACTGTTGGAGTGTGTGCGACTTACATGTTGCCATAATCCCTAGGTATTGGTCTCGGGTGACACTTAATTTCAGGTTTTAGGGAGCACTAACAAGTTAAAATTATATATATAGTTGTGCACAAGACTTATGTCTTTGATAGACTACGGGCATATTTGGATAGCATACGAGTGATAGAAAATAGTCATCTCAACCTTTTCCGTCTTCTTTTCCTTCACAGTGCCGCAATGTCAGCAGCTATTAGTCGGGTCAGATTCAACTAAGCCACATTAAATCCCCTGCCACATGCTCCATACCCGTACTAAGCTGACAAATTGGCTTCCGAGGCTCTTGCTGCTGGATCCGCACTTTCAGCGGTAATATCTGTCGCATGTGTCCGCAACATGCCGCAGGTCAATTAATCAACAAGAGTCCCATCCAATAACCACCCATCAGGCACGTCGTTCATCATGAGCCGGCGGTACGAAACTCTGGCGACTACTCCAGCGCCCTTCGCATGTCTTGCTTGCCGGGATTCCAAGCGCCGATGCGACCGCTCCATTCCTCAGTGCAAAGGTTGCATCCAGTGAGATTTTCTAAATCCACCTTGATTATTAGGATTCTAGTGTCCACAGGCCTTATAATGGAGTACTAATCAGTGTCAATGGCTGCTAGAAAGCGAATTGTATGCGATTATCCATACCGCCGCAAGAAGCGAGAGCGAAAGCGACCAGCCAGCAACTCAATAGTCTCTCCAATTTCGAGTCTCTTGACAGATCGCTCTCCAGGCTCCGGCTCAGCCGAGAACTCTGGAGCAAGCCCAAATTATTATGAAAGCCTCCATCTCGCGCCTTTACATCCAACTGGTGCCAATTTTCTCACTGAGAGGTTCCTGGACCCTGAAGGCTTCCGCAGCGCCCAGCTGAAAGTCCCCGAGCCAGATGTGGATTACCTAATTACGAAAGATGTATCTGACTTTGTTGGCGATGTTGCCAATATCAAGGCAATATCAGACAAATTCTTTGATTCAGTCCATGAATGGATGCCAATTATCTCCAAGATCCAATTTCTGGCCAATTTGGTTAGTTCGCTGACTCACAAGCGCGCTGAGCTCTTCTTCCTCATCCTCTCTATGAAACTCGTTTGCGAGCAAGGTTCAAGCTCAAGAACGCCGCTTTACCAAGTAACGAAACAGTTACAGCATAAAATTGAAAACTCTGGAGTTCTATCTCTTCGAGTAGTTCAAGCATCAGTCCTCATAATCATTTATGAGTTAGGGAATGGCATATACCCATCAGCCTTTTTATCTATTGCTAGCTCTGCTCGATATGCATGTGCCGTTGACGTCGACAAGTCAATTCAGCATCGCGAAATCAGTGGTATTTCGTGGCCGGAATTGGAGGAACGTCGCCGAGCGTGGTGGTCACTGCTCGTTCTGGATAGGTGCGTACTGACTCAAATGCCATGTTAAAGATCTACGCTAAACTATGCTCCAGATTCTTGAACTTGTCTGATCCGAGTCGCCATCTGGTGACTGCTGACCCGGTTCTAGAGAACTGGCTCCCAGTTGATGATGCAACATTCAACGCTGGGGTGAGTAATTTCGCGTGGTGGCATGATTATTTGCGATTAGTGTTTAACATGATACTTCTAGACATCCCGACCCGAAGATGCATTTACGCTGGGTTCAGCTAATGCTCTTAATCTGGGCCGATTTGCTCGCTTTGCGCAAGCTGCCCATTTACTCGGCCAGGTTTTGCATCATGTTGCTCAAAAGTCCCCGGAGAATGAGACCGCACAGTTGAGGCGGACTATTTTCTCTTTAGTTAATGTTTCCAGTTTGGAAGCAAAGTTCAGGCGATTGGAATTCTGCGCACAAACATCTGTGTGCTATTGGTAAGTGTGATCTGATAATTACCTATGGTAAACGTGCCAAGTATTGACATTTGGTAGCGGGATACTTTTACTGGATTGCTCTCAAAGTTCAAGAGACCCAAATTGTGCCATCATATCCCTCGACCGTTTATCTCTGGAGAGCAGCCTGATTTCACAAACAGTATTGCAAATATCCTTGTATATCACACAACGGACTGAAAACGACATACATAGTCGCTCGTCCCCATTTCTCCTACATATGATGTATAGGGTGGCCATGCTCTACTTAAAGGCTTCGAAAACTTCTCCTAGCGAGTCCCTTGCTGATAAACTGCACGTTATAAAGCAAGGGCTGGAAGCCCTCGGACGCCGATATTATGCTGCTCGTATGTGTCTATATACGTTTTTCTTTTCATTATATGCTAACCAAATGCATAGACTCATATCTCTCTCTACTGTCTCGCCATCAAATAATGCAAGCAATGCAGTAAGCTTGGGTAATGAGAATTTTCGAATTTTACATAATAGGATTTTTTTACGGTTAGCGAAGCTTGTTCATTGAAATATGTTATAAGGACCTTTGATGATACTGTTCTCTACATATAACCTGCATCTTTTGCAATTCTATCCAAAAGTTTATGGAGCTTCACAGCTTTCTCAAAATCCGAATAGCAATCCTTATTGAGCGCATAAGCTTCAAACAGTCTTGCAGTGTTGATCCCAGGTGGAGCAACATTCTTGATATGACTTGGCTCATCCTGTTCCCAATTAACCGTCTGTGTTTGGCCATCTTTTGAAACGACTCGCAAAGTTCTTGGATTCGAGCCAACTTGGAACCCTCTACCGCTGGTCGTGAGCTCCAACTCTCCTTCTGAGCCGGTAATGAGCCATCGCAAACTGTGTCCGTCAATCGGCTGCGGTGGCGTACGCGTGCTAATGCTGACCATGGCACCGCTTTCCAGTGCGCCTTGAACGAAAATATGGTCAGGGGCAGTTCTGCGTTTTGCTGGATTGACTACTTCGCCAGTCTTGCCGCTGACCAACTTTACTACTGGATTCTGGACAGCGAACGTGGATTTGATGCTCGCAAGCTCTCCGAGTACGTAAGTAAAGCCGCTAAGAACTGCTCACAGATGCAAGTCAGTATGAGCACGACTAGCTTATACAAGAACAGACTTACAGTGAGCAAAGAATATATGAAATTCGTTCCCACCACTCTCAAAATCCAAATAAAACTCAGCTTCAGCGGTCCAGGTGTCTATCGGTCCAAGGGGAGAAGATATTTGGACGTCGGAACTGGTGACTCTGCCAATTGCTCCGCTCTCGACCAGATGTTTGGTCTTTGCGAGCCATGGATCTGCGCGAAATTGAGTACCAACTACAGTCTTCAAGTTGGATTCCTTTGCAAGCTGAAGCATCTCTTCTGCCTCTGCTGTACTAGCTCCCAGTGGCCATTCCACAAAGACCTGCTTCTTGGCTAACAGGGCCGGCTTGGCTGCAAGTAAATGTCTCGAGACCACAATCGCCACGTCAATGAGCTCGACATCGGGATCATTGGCTAGGTCTTCAGCATTGCCATAGGCCTTGACGGATGAAGGTAGATTATGGAATTCGATCGACCGGCGAGCTGATTCAACAGACGAGTTGCATATCGCTACGATTTCGTAATGGGGAGAGGGATGGAGGGAGGCCAAGTGTGCCGATACACCCCATTTGCCTTGGCCTAAACCAGCTGGCTCAGCGCTGAGACCAATGAGGCCAACACGAATTGGAGACATGTTATATGATATGAGGGTAGAAGATAAAGAATAGGAAGAAGCTGGGCTGTGGAGGAAGTAAAGGCAAATTCTCAGAATCAGAAGTCTTGTAATTTATACCTCGTCCACGACTCTGCCGGAATTCCACTTAGCAACAAGTCCGCGAGAATCATAATGAATATCTTTTAACGTGTTTCGTACCGGAGTTACCAATTATGATATACAGAGAGACTTCACTAAAAGCCGTCTTAATACGTGTTGACTAATCTCACTAAGGAAACCTCCAATGCCGTGGCTTGGAGCTCCGCGACCCGCTTCAAGTCCGATGAAGACAAAATCCAGACCCATCGGAACTCCGTCTGCTGGTATTGTATACTCCACTTGAATTCCGTATCTGGTTATAAATGATTCCATATTATTGAGTTCATCAATGAAAGGGCAGAATTATTGGCTGTTTTATCAGGTATCTTTTCAAGAGTTACTGACTTCCGGCGCCATGCTTTTACTATGTGTTTTTTTTCTGGTGGCTGCCGAGTGTAGTAAATATTCAATGCTCTAAGCTATAGACTTCTTGAGCTCTCTAAACGTGGTTTTGGAGCGTTTTGCAGTATATCCATGTACTAAAATTGGTACATAATGCTGCTTCGCTCTCTTGTACCTTATTTCCAAAACTAGTGCTTGGTGATTCTCTAGGGTACGCTCTCTAATAAACAGCTATAAGATCGCGAACGCACTATATCCGTTCCAAACAAAATCTATCTATAGTCACACATGCAAACATCTAAACTGGTTATCTAATCAAATCTTTCCCTCTGTGAAAAGAAAAGAAAAATGGTTAAATATATCGGCGATATCCCTTTTAAAGCCATCGACGCACTTGATACGAGTCGCCTAGCAAGTGCTTCTGTCTACACCGCTGATACAGATGAAAATTCCACTTCAGCTTGTACCCCGCAATATGAAACAAGACTCATCAGCTATATTCCAGGAGAAGAAACCATACCATTAGTTGAGAGCAATAGCTTCCTGCAAAAAGAACTTGCTACGCCGGTTATAGACGAACTCTACAATGTTCTACATCTGTTTGCGAGGAAATTGAGCAGCAATATCGATTCCCTTCATGAACAGATCGTAAAGGGCAGAAGCGTTATAATAACCGAAACCCCTAGGTTTCACCTTGTGCGCCAGGAAAAGAGCATATTTGTAAAACCGGTACCATTATGTCTGTTCAATTATAACTTCTGGGAGCAATACCTAGCGTCGAATACGTGCTTCATGCCGGTCTTATCTTCGGCGCCGCATTCGTATGATGCAGGTAGCCCATTAACATCCGACTCATATAGGTCCATGGCTCTGGGATTTTTGAGATCGTATGCTCAACTTATCCAGCATCAGTCAGATTTGCGGATTGCGAAGGAACAAGGCCTCATTCCAGAGTATGTTACCTGGGCTAGGTGGTGTAAATTTATTTGCGGATTTCGCCTTGTTAGCGACGAAGATGTGGCAAGACGCTATCATTACGGCCAGATCCGACTCACGCGCCTAAATTGGGCCATCTTCATCTTTCGCCCAAAAAGTGCTGGGAAGGGTTTGTGGTTCTACCGCGAGTCTCCGTGGTCAGCGCCGGTATTTATTCGCTACTTCGCGGTGCCGCTTGCTTTCATCTTTGCCAGTGTATCTCTAGTATTATCTTCTATGCAAGTTATGATCACTGTGCCTGAAGATGTACTATATTCTTCGGGAATTAGCGAAGATGGGTTCAGGGCAATGGAGCTGGTTGCGTGGTGGTTTTCCATTGTAACTTTGGTATTTGCAGCCTTGTCATCCACACTATTACTGTTCGTTCCTATTCTTATTATAATTTACCAGATCTGTTGGGGGATCTGGAAGCACAGAAGGAAGTAAAAGAAATACTATTGATTTTGGAGAGAATGGTTTATTTTTGGCCCCTTTAAGGGGATATATCATCCATGCACAATATTCTCCTCGTTTTTCATTCGTTTAGGCTCTATAATTTCGAATTAATATGCAATTGAAGGTTAATGTGTGATAAAAACAATGGCATTGACTGCGCATACCTTTTCTTAACCTTCTCGAACCTTTCCTATTTTTTCTCAAATAGCTCTAAAACATCTCGGTTACCACACGCAGCAGCGGCATCAATTGCTGTTTGTTGAGCATTATCCTCTATCATGGGATCAAGGCCCAGATCCATGAGCTCTTGGAACCGTTCAACATCTCCTCTCGCGGCAGCGTGTAGCAACCCTCTACCTTCATTATCTATAACAAAGAAGTCGCCTCCAAGCTTTTCTAGCATGGGTTTGACATGCTCTCCATGAGGTGTGTCTGCTTCCTGGAGCAGCCACGAATTTCGCTCGGTCTTGGGCCCACTATAGAACGAAAATAATGCTGTTTCGCCACGAGCGTTCCGAGCGTTTATGTCGATACCACGATCAATTAGAGCTTGGAAGAAGGTACGTATGGCTGTAATGGCAATGCCTTCCCCCAGTATATGTAGCATGGTGTCTCCCCTCTTGCTGATAATCATAGGGTCTGCTCCAGCTTCCAGTAACATTTCAGCTTCGCTAGTGTGTTTTCTGTCGAGGGCACGAATCATCGCATGGTGTAAGGGAGTTTCACCATTATTGTCTCCTTGATTCAACAATTCGGGGGCATTTTGCAAAGTATAAGCCAAAAAATTTGGGAATGCGGTGGACTCAATAATGTTCTCGCCAACAAGCATGTAATGCAGAACATTGCGACCATAATTGTCTTGGGCTGTCAAATTTGAACCTAGAGACAGCAGCCGCTGAAATGTATGGACTCGTTCTTTGAGCACGCGATCCGAATCTTGGATGTATGAGCCAATTATGTGATCTGGGCCACTCTTACTTTCACATACCATGTGGAGAAGAGTACGGCCTTTCGCATCCCGATGGTGGACATCCAAGTTCGGGATCTGAAGAAAGGTATCCCCTAAATAACCGCTTAATAGCACTTCATGCAGTAAAGTACACTCCGCATAGCCCTTTGGTACTGGTATTGAAGGATTGGTTACTACTGGGCAATCCTGCTCTTTCTCGAACTGTGAAACTGGCCGCAGAAATTTTGCAAACGGATCGGCGCCATGATCTAGTAACACTTGGACGACTTCCATTGACTTTGAAGCATCTTCATAATTATTATCAAATGGCTGCGAAAGCACATATACCTTGCTAGCGGCATAATATAGCGGGAATATTTCATGAGGTTCTATATTTTGAGATTCCTCATCGAGGTCGAGCAGTGGCTGATCTCGACGTGTATTTGGATCCATGCCGCCTGATAGAAGTGCGCGAAGTACTTCAGCCTTTTTAGAGTCAATCGCAGCAAAAATAGAATCCAGTGCCACAACTGCGCCATGTTTAATAAGAAATTTGACCGTATCAGCGTTGTATTGTGCGCAAGCAAGACAGCTTTGTTCGCTGCTATCAACTGCATTGACATCTGCTCCTCTTTCAATTAATAATTTGGCTGCGTCCCAATTATAGGGACCAAATGTTTGATAGTCTGCTTTGAGAGCTGTATGTAGTAGAGTCTGGCCTTTTGCATTACGCATGTTAATGGATGCACCGGCATCAAGTAGATATGGTAGTGCTTGGTGAACATGCCACCAGTGATTACCTCGAACGAGATGAAAAAGAGCACTTTCGTCCGAAGCGTCTGTTTCATTGATATCCACAGCGAATTTCTCAACAAGTAGCTTTAAAATCTCCATATTAGGTAGTTCTCGCTTAACTGTAACAATGATAAATGGTGTAAGTTGAGAGGTTGGATCATCCTTGTTTGCGTGCCATAGTCCAGGTCGTGTTATGTCTCCGAAGGCATGCCAGTCGCCTTTGCTTAACGTCAACTCTGCCTCACGAGACGCTATGCTTTCAAAAAGTGATGCTAAGCCAAGGCGAATGAGGTGATATAAATTACAGCGGTCAATTTCCTTAGACCTTGGAAGAAAGCTAATCCCCAGCTGAGAAAGTTCTTCGACAAGATGATACTCTCTCAGAGCCAAACACCAAGTGAGGACTTTTGATGATACTGTCTGGTATTGATCATGATTCTTGGCAATATGGGATTTTATTGACCTCAAAGCTTCAATTGAAGCCTGTTTTCGAAATTGGTGCATAGTTCCGGATACCCTCGTAAGCTCATCCTCGCTTCTGTTGGTCTCCGAGTCGAGAGATTCTTTTCCCAGAACACGTGCTAAACAAGCAGCTGTATAATCCTTATTTTTTGTGATGGCCTTTTTCATAATGCTGTAATCGTATTCACCAGTGCTCCTTTCGATAAGAGAAATATCGGCTCCAGAGTCAACGAGCATATCCATTATTTCTTCAAGCCTCGCGGTATCGTCCAAAGCCAAACTAGGACTGCCTTCGCGCTGAAATGCGCTGGACCTAGCGGCGAGATATGTCTCTGAGAACTTCCGATTATGTACAATATCCATATTCCTTAGGCTTTGTGGTGGTTTTGATTGACTTTGCAGATGAATTTCGTCCTCAAACTCAAGGCAGGCCTCAAAGATGTTGCCCATTTTAACATTAGCCCCAGCGCTAAGAAGAAGTGCAACGCTTTCTGGCCTTCCTGACATAATTGCGTAAAATAGAGGCGTGATAGTACTCCGTTCATTATGCATTTTAGCATTTATACCAATTGTTGCCTCTGATTTTGTAGCCTTTTTGTCCAAATTGGTGCTCTTAAATTCTTCTAGTAATATGGAAGCTGATGCTTTCCCTTGACGTTTCTGCATTGCACTTAATAATAGGCCAACTATATTACTTTCTCTGCACCGTGCAGCAAAATGGAGTGGTGTTAACCCTTCGTGAGTATAAACCAGAGGGTTTGCACCAGCATCAATGAGCTTTTTTGAGAGTATTTCGCTTCGGGTAACAGCTATATGAAGGGGTGTAACTCCATCATTATCCGGGACATCAAGACTTTTGACTTGTGAAATAACAAAGTCTATTGGCGTGAATTCACCTTGATCAGCTGTTAGCGGGACAGAATATGTGGATGTGCATAAAATATGCAGCGGCGTGCGTCCAGCATGGTTTTTTTGCTGTATATCCAAGCCGAGATCGACCAATCTTCTCCAAAGCACAACCAGTTTAGCGCCGCCTTGGTAGGAGTTGTGGCTGTCCCAACGCATAGCCAGTGTATGAAGTAAGCTATTCCCGCTGTAGTCGACAGCCTTGACGTCAAGATTTAAGTTGATCAAGAAATCGAGTCTTGATATATTGAGCAATCTTGATCCTCTGTATGATTCACCGGATCCATATTCCTTGACCGCCTTATGAAGCATCGTTTGGCCGTGAAAGTTACGTTGAGACAGTGAAAGCCCTCGATCAATTAGAAATGTGAATTCTTTGTGTGAGTCTTTCCCAAACAATTTTGGATTGTGGGCCAGAAGAAGGAAAAGGAGGTTATTGCCGTCTCTATCCACTTCATTAATATTAGCACCTGCGTCTTGAAGCAACTGTACAGTTTTAGTAAACTCCCAGTCGGCGCCGCTGTGAAGGCATAGCAGAGGGGTAAGTCCCTCGTGGTTCTTTGCATTTGGATCTGCGCCCTTCTCAAGTAAGATTTTGAGAAAATCCCTGTCCATCGTGTACCCTCGTATGAAAATATGCAGCGGGTTGTCGCCTTCGTTGTCTATGACGTTGCAGTTTGGTTCATACTCTAGGAATTTCTTTGCAGCATCCTTATTATATGAAGACATCAGACAGTGAAGAGGTGTCATTCCATTTTCTCGCACCGCATTTATATTTGCATGTCCTTCCTCAATAAGCAATACCATCGATTGTACTGACCAGCTCTTCGTTGTAAACATATGGTGAAGAGGTGTTGTGCCAAAACGGTTGGTAGCATTTCCATCGGCTCCAGCCTCAAGCAGTAGACGCACAAGAATAGGAGACCCAACCGCAATATGCAAAGCTGTTTCACCTGTTGAAGTCCGGAAGTTGATATCAGCTCCAGCCTCCCGCAATAGTTCAAATACTGCTTGTATCTTTTCTTCCAAATCTTTTATGCCATAGAACATATTATGGGCGCATAGAGCAAAAAAACAATTCAGCTTTACGGGATTGCTTTCGTCATATGTCCAATCAAGAGCCCTATCGCTGCCAACAGCGCAGTCGATGCTGTGAAAAGCGCCAGCTTGTAAAAGCATTGCCACCATATCGGGCTGTACTTCATTACAGGCTCTGTATAACGCTGTTTCGCCCTCAACAATTGTATTGACATCTATTCCCGGATGCTGAAGAAGCCTCGCAACTACTGCTGCCGATCCCGCTTTCGCTGCCCATATCAAGGTTCGATGCACGAGATCGATGTTATCTCCAATGAATGGCAAAAATGCTTCTACCGCCTCTACATGACCACCGCAAGCAAACAGTAGCGGTGTCTGCCCAAATTCTGGATCTTTAGAAATAACAAGCCATTTGGCATCAAGAGTTTTGGGTGTTAGAGGATCGACACCGGCTTTTAATAATGCTGTTACCGCCGCGGAGTGGTTGCTGTGAGCTGCCCTATGCAGAGGTTTGATTCCGGTTATATTGTCTGGTACATCTGGATCTGCGCCGGCATCTACTAAGACAGAGATGACTTTTGCGTGCCCTTCCACAGCAGCCCACCAGCTATACATTTTGAGAATATTAGAAACATGTTCATAAAGCACACAAGTGTAAATGAGAATTTGCCAGATAACTTTTTTGCGCACCTAAACTGCTATCCTCTGGCCATGGACGAGACTGAAAGAGAGACTTACACTGGTGTCCTATCATAATGATCACGTAGATTTACGTCATAATTGGCCAATAGCTCTTTTGTATATGATATGAGACCTGTTTTAGCAGCAACGTGGAGCTGCGTAACCTTTTTGGCTCCTACGCCTCTGCCTGGCCACATTATCTGAAGCCATGCTGCCAAGTTATTGCCCTCTTCGAACAGTTGACGAAGCGTGGCGTTAATTTCAGTTTGGTCTTGGCCGGCAGCCTCGGATTTCACGATATGCCGGTGCCAATTGCTGACTGCATACTGGAAGAGCGGATATTTTAGTCTCAGTTGAACTTCTTCGTCGGATAATTTGCCTGTCTCTGTTGCTGATCTAGAGTCACTGACAAGACCCCAATCTCTCCAGTATAAACGCGAGATATCATCGCGGGTATCGATTATAACAGGGTTCAGGCATCCAGATTGCAAATAGAGGAGACATTGAAGAGCAAGCTGAGCATGTGTCGGCCCCATTTCTAGCTCGGGATATCCTGTAGGATGACTCTCATTTGATTGGGTCATTCCTTTGAGATACTCAGTGAAAGAGTGGTGAATCACTGAGATTGTTTCATCTGGCAAGATTTCCAAGAGTGGTCCACAGGCAGTCCTAATGAGATCTTTGGTAGCTCTGATATCCCGCACGACACCATCAGGGCGGCTGACCCTAATCATTTCAGCAAGTTCAAGTAGTCTTAGTGGGCGAGAAGCATGTGTGACAGCTTGTAAGATGAGACGCTGGATATTCTCTGGCACCCCGGACCTTGTGGCATGCTCATTCAATAGATCGGTGTATAAGCTGTTCAAGTCCAATGGAAGCTTCGAAAGCACTGTAGTGACATTAGCTCCTGGTTCAAGAAAAGCATCCATGGCCAGCTTAGCGTAGAGAAACAGGCCATTTGCACGACCTGGTACGGCATTTGCAATGGTATCCCAATCGGTTTTTGGAATATCAGACTTTGATAACATGAAGTGAACATATGTTGAGATATCCATGTCAACCAAGGTTTCCTGTAATCGAAGATGTAGGCCATGAACCGTTCTCAGCGGCACTTCGACACTGGGAACTGGGCGGCTGGTAATCAAGACCTTGACTGTTTTTGGTCGCCAGTGGCCCAGCTTTCCAAGTGTTTGGATGAATTCCTCATGACCTCGATCTATTTCATCGAGTGCATCAGCGACACAGAAGACCTTGTCAGGCAAGCTGACAAAGGCCAGTCGCAAGTGCTTCCACAAATCCTCCATGGATATACTCTCAAGCGACCGACCCGCTTCTATATAAACTTTAAGCTGTTTCTGTAGAGGCGGACTATAACGTAGTATTTGGTCCAGCCAATCTCTCAAGAGGGCTCGGGGCTCATGATTTGCATCAATGATTTGACGGAAGAAGAAGAATAGCACAGGAGACGTTGGATTTGACTGGGCAAGGTCATGGATTAATTTTGCCGCCATCACCGACTTCCCCGACCCAGGTATCCCTTTGATCCAGAGTAATCCATGCTCATCATTGTGTAACCATTTCTGATATGCATCACTCGCTGTGAGCCAGGCTCCTGTACCAGCAACGTGAGATGATATGTGCTTGCGGTATTCTCCTCCGGCAATATCGTATGCAGTTGGCTGCAGCCAATCCCGGAGCTTTTCTATGACGTCTGGAGACTCGGGTAGTATTTGTTCTGGGTTGTAGTCGCTGACATCGTCGCGTCCGACTAAAACAGCATCGATATCTTCATCACTGGTATAATTTGCATTGTCACTGGTCTGCTTTTGTCCCATGGTGCTAAGATTGTAGAGGCGATTATGGGCCTCTGGCGCTAGTGATTTGGCGGATGGGGTTGGTTGGTTTGCTTCAGGAAAGAGAGAAGCTGGACGATACTAAAGCTCAAATTTATATCATAGAGATATACATACTGATCCCACTGAGGGGTAGCTAACATTGTTTTGCCTATTTTTTGAGCCTCATTCCATGATCTAAACGCCAGATCCTGTACAAAGTCGGTGAATCAAAGCAACTGCCTAAATCTGATCCACCTCAACAACTCATCTATGCTGCTTCCAGCGAATATCCCCTGATGATTGGTCGCTCCAAGCCTCTTCATGCTGACGTTATTTGCTGTCAGAATCATAGATTCGTATATAAATATAGACATAGTGCCAAGCCGCTACACCCAGATGTCTGATAAGTGTGATTCTTGGGTTAGTTTCGAAGAGTTGATGGTTTCATCAGGGATGTCCAAACATTAAATAGCCTGGCTGTCATATGTCATCAATATTAAGCTAGCGACATAGGGTGCTCCTGATTGTTACCCCAGCGCTATGGCTTAACGGCCAATATTGATGCTAGTGGAACACAAATTACGTATATGTAATCAATATTGCTGCATCTCTAGCGACCTACGGGTAGGGTAGTTAACAAACAACCAGATACTTGGTGTATGAGGTCATTTATAATGAAGGGAATTTATCCCAAAACTTGAAAATAGACAATTGATAATTGAAATGAAAAAAGAAGAAGAAAGAGAAGAAGAAAGAAAACAAAAAAAAAAAAAAAAAGGGATAAACGAAAGCGAAAGCAGACAAGGTTACGTCGTAGCAATCTAATGCCCATTGGTGGAATCAATTCTATCATCTAGTTAAGAGCAAATTATTAAGCAAGTGGCTTATTAAACAACTTTACGGAATAATTGATTTGTAGAAGTGTTCACCTATAATACCGAATCCTACGGTAAGCGGGAACATTATGTAATTCCAAGGCCACACCGAGCAGCGAATCTAGGTTAAAGGCTCATAGCGATGATATACTATTCCCCTATTGTTAAAATCACGTCTCTAGCGGACTATTGAGGCTAGGATGTAATGGTGTGCGACATGCGGCTTTAGTGAGCACAGTTACATTCGTTTCGCAAGAGGATGGGATTAAGAAATAGTAATACTTGCCGTGATTATTAAATCCGCCAGCGGAATTAGTATGTGCGGAAGCGGAACTAGTACACCGTGAAACTTAATATTGAGATGTACAATGATACCAATATTTCGCTTATATGTAGATGTGGAATCATCTTTACAGGAGGATTTATTGATTAATCAACAGATCCGGAACATACAGCCGCTTCAGTTATATGTATATGATGATCATGATATATATCGTTGAGCACCCCAATGAAAATGCTATCAACAAACATCTCCCAACGATTGTATCGATAAAAAGAAATATACCGTTACAAATTTCTAAAAATGGCAGAACAAAAAGCATTATTGGTTACAGGGCTTGGCGATCGGATCGTGCTGGGAACTAGACCTATACCAACCCCAGGATCTCAAGAGGTTCTGGTGAAGGTAAAAATTGCAGGATGTATGTATCATGATATTCTAGTTTCTTATCGTCATTACTGACTTGGCTAGTAAATCCCCACGACCAGCTGGTCCGTGATCTCGGATATTTCATTGGCAAAAATGTCCCAGCACCTATCGGCATAGATATTGTTGGAACAGTACACGCTGTTGGAAAAGATGTCGACAATTTCAAAGTCGGTGATTTGGTATTCGGAAATGGAGATCCCTTTTATGGAGATTACATGGCCACTCAGGAATATGCTCTCATGGATATCGATTTCTTGGGACATGTGCCATCATCCGTCACACAAGACGAGGCTGCCACGCTACCTCTGAATGCACTTACAATGTACATTGCTCTTTTTGATGCATCCACACATGGCTTCCCTTCTCCTTTGACTCCGGCGGGACAGTCGTTCGACTACAAGAATACGCCTCTCGCCATCCTTGGAGCTGGCTCCAACTGTGGGAAATTTACTATCCAGCTTGCTAAATGGGCCGGTTTCGGCACCATTATCGCAATCGCGGGTAAAACCAAAGCAGATTATCTCGTTGAGCTTGGCGCCACACATATAATCGACAGAACCTTGGGCGATGATAAAATCGAGTCTGAAGTACGAAGTATTGTGGGAGATAACCTTCTACATGTTTGTACTACAGTCCTTGCAAAAGATCAGACGCTGGGCGCCCGTCTTCTGTCAAACAGCAAGAAAGGAATTCTGGTTACAGTGACAAAGGGTGCAGTCGATGAAACGAAATTGAGCGAGAAAAAGGCTGGATATGAGGTGCGTGGATTCCTTTGTCGCCCACATGCAGAGGATAAACGGGAGTTGGCAAAGCTCTTCTGGAAAGCTTTCCCAGGTCTTATCGAAAAAGGAATCCTTAGGCCAACTCCATATGAGGTGGTCAAGGGTTTGGATGAGAATAAGATTAATGAGATACTTGATGCATATGGTCAATCCAAAGGACCAACTAGGCCGAATATTCATATAAACGGCGCATAGGTAGATCGCTTCAGATAAACATAAATAAACGCTGCTATTGGTAAATCGCTATTTATAATGTATGAAAATGATCTCCAGTAATCATAACGCCTTCGAGAATCCGTCAAGATATCACAATTGAACCTTTAGATACTTTTCCATTCCCATCCGGCGATAGAAATTGACTTTATTGTTATCAACCACCAAAGCAGCCACTTCTGAACCGTCCATAGCAGGGTCGGCGAACATTCTAAACGGCTTCTTCCCTCTCGGAATGTCTGATAGCTCAGCTAATACATCAGCCACCATAGACGGATCAGCATCAGGCGGGCACACATCTACTGTGCCTGCCATAGTGTCTTCTCCCATGCCTTTGGTGGGGCCATCTTCGTACTCTGCCACGATATTTGCAAATACGGGCTTCGCAGCATCTACGAAATGATTCGTACCCTTTGTGAAGACACCAGGAGACACTAGAGTTGTTTCAATCCCCCAAGGCGTCAATTCGTGAGCGTAAGCTTGTGCAAGATTGTCTTGCGCGGCTTTGGCGGCGAAATATGGCCCTATCATGGGAGACTTGCCACCGTACGTTGAGCTGCTGCATATCCAAATCAAATGTCCGGAGCGTGCCTTGCGCATATGAGGAAGTGCCGCATGATTCAGCCTCTGACATCCAACGACATTAACATCATACTGATCAAGCAGCTGTTTTGGGCTAAAGCTTTCAGCAGGACCCCAGCACATATGGCCCGCGTTGTGGATCACAGCATCGATCCGTCCGGTAGATCCGACGACGGTATTCACAGCTGCATCGACAGAGTCTTGAGACAGGAGATTCAGAGGCACAGCCCGGAGATCTACTTTGTACTCTTTTGCGTATCGTGAGAGGTCATCTTCATATTGTTTGGTGTTTCCGCTGTGTGAATACATGCCCGCGAAGACAGTGTGGCCTCTTTTGGCGATGGCACGAGCTGCCAAAGCTCCGAAGCCAGTTGATGCTCCTGTAATGAGATATACAGACATCTTTAGAATTGATAATGCAAGTTACGTATAAGAGATGGGCTTTAATTGTAGGCAGTTGAAATTGCAACTGAAGATTTGATTATGGTTGGAAAATATTGTTAACCAACCTTTTTGAAACAGCCGTATTTATATAATTTTCTACTCTACGTAAATACGACTTTATTGATTCCTTTCGGAGCACTGAATAAAATTCGTTGATATACCGAGATATCTATATCCGAGTACATGATGGAAGGTGATCGGGATAAGGGTTCTTGTCGGAATTAAGTTTAAACCGCAACTCGAACCGCCGAGTCCGTAGTTTCAGCTACAAAAGTGGCTCACAGTATGAGTCAGGCTTGCACGGTCGGGGTTAGGCGTTATAAGTTATGATTAAGCAGATTAGATTTCTTATTACCTCTTTTGGTACTATTAACCTTTAGAGTTAATAGTCGTAGTGGATAATGGTTTAAGAGTCTATTGCCTTCTTTGGTAGTATTACAACGGTTTCTCAGATACATAACTGTGGTAACTAAGCTATTTACAGTAACTATGACCAAGACTCATAAATTACGAATGGGGCAGAGTTGAAAGCCTTTATCTTAATAAAATTCGGTCTTATTGAAGCTACTATAATTATGATAGATACATTGTAGGAAAGAGATGTATCCGGTAGTCACTTGGGCACAGTATCGATAACCATACGCCGAGAGAGGCTAGCCGAAGCCACTCATCTCTATTTCACGACGTCCTGGATATAAAAAGTATCAAAAACACTACATGAATTTCCTTCTTGTAGCTATAGAAAACGTATTACTATTCTTGCTAAAAATTAGTTCGAATCAATATCCATTGGAGACATGGAACATGTATACTATTTCCCGTTTTTAGCATCTGCCAGCTCGCGTCTCGGAGTTAACAATCTCCACCATGATTGGACGATAGAATAGGGCATCATTAGAAACAGGAGATATTAAATCCATGAAAATTTACAGTGCTGTGACACGCTAGATTGTAGGAATATTGACTGGTCATTAAATCCGCGCTGCAAAGCAATAACCGCCTGGAAGTGACTCTGTAGCTGAAGTAATGAGTAGATCAACTTTATGTTGCTTTCCTTTCCATATTCAGTCATTGGACCATGCGTTCATTCTAAGTGTATTACATCATATAAACTACTTTAGAGAGCAATTTTTTTCGAAAATTACCGTATTCATTTCTAAATGTAACAAGGATTCGCAGCTGCACCTCGGCTCGTAGCTCTGCCGCCATCATATATCTCAGTAGCTTCCTATGTAACACAATAGACTTCTACCTATCACACCATAGTGTACTCCGTAAGTAGTGTGAAAAGATAGAATTAGCTAGGAAGAAGAATGGGGAATGGGGCGAGCTACTGCGCTCCCGGGACTGATGCAGATACCGCTTTGAGACTATCAGCCCGGACTTTGCGCCCTTTCATAGAGAAAAAGACGATCGCCCCACTAGTTTTTATATGTTATATGTGGGCGGAAAGTAGTCGGAAAGTACCAATTTACACGATACTTGGAGCCCTGCCGCTTCTTGGTATAATCTCCTCGGATATATCGCTTATTCAACATAGTCTACACATCAGAGCTCCTCTTTTTCAGCCCTGATATGTTTCCATCTTCGGAAATTCCACTTCTCAAACAAATCCATTTCCGATAGACTGTAGCTCTGAAGCGTATGGAGCGCATTATTATGGATCTGATGTTGTAATTGTGGGTGCAACACTCGATGACACCATGTTGAAAGTTGACGGATATAAAATACACCCGTTGGCCTCGTCAGCCATATCATTACATCACTTTACTTCAATTCACTTTATTCCTCATCTTCGACTTGATAACATCAGATACTAACCGTGCTATAACCAAAACTCCATCACAAACATCACAATGTCTCTCCCCAAGACTTACAAGGCCATGGTCACCCTCGAGGCCAACAAGCCCTTCACCCTCCAAGAGCTCCCCCTAAAGCTCCCCGAAGCCGGCCAGATCCTCGTCAAAGTCCTCGCCTGCGGTGTCTGTCTCTCCGATGTCTTCATCATCAACGGCCACATGGGCACCACCTACCCCCGCGTCACCGGCCACGAGATTGTCGGCGATGTCGTTGCTGTTGGTGAAAACGTAACCCGTGTTTCTGTCGGCGAGCGCGTAGGCGGACCCTGGCACGGTGGCCATGATGGCACTTGTCGATCCTGCCAGCGTTCTCAGTACCAGTTCTGCAGTTCCCAGAAGGTCAACGGAGTTAGCTTCGACGGCGGCTATGCCGAATATGTTCTTCTACGTGCTGAAGCCGCGGTTCGCGTGCCTAAGGAGGTCGACGCAGCAGAAGTTGCCCCATTCTTATGTGCCGGAGTTACTGTCTTCAACGGAATGCGCAAACTACGTGTCGAGCAAGGAGGACTCGTTGCTGTGAATGGACTTGGAGGACTGGGTCATTTGGCCGTGCAATACGCCAACAAGATGGGATATGAGGTCGTCGCCATCTCATCCGGAGACGACAAGGCCGCCCTCGCTAAGGAGCTCGGAGCTCATCACTACATCAACGCCAAGAAGAGCGACGCCATCGCTGAGCTTCTCAAGCTGGGCGGCGCCGATATGATTGTTCAGACGGCACCCAACCCCGATACCATCAGCAAGCTCGTCAAGGCTCTCGGTCCAGGTGGCAAGCTTCTCAACCTCTGCGTTGTTGGAGATGTTCCCGTAGACACAGTCACTCTAGTTTCCAAGGGAGCGAGTGTTCACGGCTGGCCAAGTGGACATGCAACTGACAGCGAGGACGCGATTCGATTTGCTCTTACACACGGCATTCGCTGCATGATCCAGCGATACCCACTAGAGGAGGCGCAGCAGGCGGTTGACGATTTAATTGCCGGCAAGCCTCGGTTCAGAAATGTCCTGGTTATGAACCAGTAAGCTGGGTAGATGGATTAATAGTTGGAAGCGTTGTATTATTTGCCGTGTTGCTATGGGAGGAATATTGATTAGCCACTGGGTAGCCCATAGATTATTGGATGAACCACTAGACTTGAAGCGTCATAGAAGGCTCTAAAATGAGAACAATGGGCATTGTGGCGGCGACAATCTACAAGGTTCCGTAGAAGCTAAATGAAGATGAAACATACATTTACCACAAACTCGTGTTATATTTCGTATAAAAAATAAGTGCACAACTATACTGAATTGAATTTATTGTATCCATCATTAATATATAAAATAAAATGTCAAAACACCAGTGGAAAGAGCACCTCGATTCTCCCTTCTCTTTAAACGCCATTCTCGAATGTTCCATCCCCAGCATTAAAAATCCGCCGTAAATTCCGCTCCGGCGCTGCCCCGCCACCGCCATGCGATGCACAATTCAGGGTCCTTCCGCTTTTAATCTGCTACAGAAGTCCTCGGACATCCGCAAAATATCACCAGCTCGTCGCAATCGTAGTTCTTTTTGCTCCTTTTTTCTCGTCGCACCTTCTCCTATCTCTGGCTCTAGCTCTACTTATTCCATATCGTGTCAAAATCTACGATAGGCTTAAGTTTCTAGTTACCTTCTCCGATGTCTTTGTAAATATTGCCTGTTAATATCCTTATTTCTTAATTACGTCTCCTACGTCCCGCCACCCACGTCGCATCGGCGCCACACCACTTTCTTATCCAAAGTGATACATCATCGTACATAGATACACAAAAGGACACAGATTCACAGCCTTCATTGAGCGGAGAAATAGGGCCGTTGAAATCCCTCGACTGGGCACATAGCATCTCATCTCTCTATACCCAAACTGTTCCTTTCTCCTCTTGCGCATAGCATAACAAGCAGTCTCTCTTCTTCATTCATTATTTATACCGTCATCGTTACCAACCACCGCCACCATGTCTAAGTCGCTGCAGCTCAAGGAAGAAGGCAATCGCTACTTCCAAGCTGGCAACTACATTAGCGCAGATGGCCTCTATTCCAAGGCGTAAGCTCTCCCAACAGGCAAACAGTCGCAACGTATAGTACAGTTTAATCTCACATATAGCTCAGCATCATCGCCGACCCCAAGAACCCAGCGCTCTACACCAACCGCGCCATGGCTCGCCTCAAGCTCGGCCACTGGGAATCTGTCATCACCGATTGCCAAACGTGCCTCGGTCTTGCTCCCCAAAACATGAAGGCTCACTACTATCTCGCCCAAGCACAGCTCTCCATCGGCGACTTTGACAGCGCACTTACCAACGCCCTGGCCGCGCACAAGATATGCTCAACCACAAATGACAAGTCGCTCGGCGCAATTACGAATACTGTCTTGCGCTGCAAAAAGGACCGCTGGGAGGACAAGGAGAAGAAGAGACTGCGACAGGAGCGGGAGCTGGAAGAGGAGATGCTAGCCATGTTGGTTAGGGATCGTGATGACATGCTCGCAGCTGAAAGCGATGAAACCGAGAGGAGGATAATCGCAGAGGAGTCAGACGAAAAGATGCAAACTCTCAGCAAAGTTTTTGAAAGCGCCAGGACGCAAAGCCTAAAGCGGCGCGAGGTGCCCGACTGGGCGATTGACGATATCAGCTTCGCCATCATGGTTGATCCCGTCGTGGTAAGTCAAGATCAAATTCTCTTTTCATAATTCTAAGATTTTTCTTTTTTATTCTAACATGAAAACCAAATAGACAAAAACTGGCAAGTCTTATGAACGCGCCACCATCATGGAACACCTCCGCCGCCATCCTTCTGATCCTCTCACCCGCGAACCTCTCAGCATCGCTGAACTTCGACCAAATCTCTCCTTGCGCCAGGCCTGCGCTGACTTTTTAGAAGAAAACGGCTGGGCTGTGGACTGGTAGCCTGTTCTTCTCGCGCTTCTTCTTCCTTTTACTTCTTCAATCTCCCATCTCCCGTCTTTGACAGCGAGCGACTTTCTCTACTTCTCTTCTACGAGCTACTTACTAGCCTCGGATTTTTCTTGATGAAAAATAACTATTTAACTTAAGAGGCTTTAGACTCTTTCCGTTGGAACCAGACTTCAATCTTTCTTCTCGTTATATCATTCTTGTATTTTGACTAGGCGTGGCATGGAACCGGTGTGATACAGGCATCGTATGGCGTTTCAGGACATTTCTACAAAAGGAATTTTTCAGTCTTTATCAATGCAGATTTCAAATGCGTATTATAAAAGATTCACCATTAATGCTTGCCTAATGAATGTGGCTATAAAATGGGGGACCTGAAAATGAAACAAGTCCCAATCATATACATCATGTACTACTGTCCAAGCGCAAAGCTCTTCATGAGCCATCATCCCTTTTTCTAACCACTATATACAAAAGACATATTGCCTTGCCATCATTTATTCGTATTTGCACAAACACGCTGCCGCCGTTTTTCTTCTTTATACGTCTAGAGCTAAAAACGCATACATCTCTAGTTTCTTCACTTAGCTCGCGCACAGTTAAGGAGAGGGTATCGTCCCGTCATAACCATCCGTTTCAAACCAAACCAACAACTCGCTTGTAAAGCGTCAATCATTGAATAGCGAAAGTGAGACCAGCAAAATAAGAATAAAGCCGTCATGGAAAAAATGCATAGTGAACAAGCAACGTAGCCACTGAGAAAATTGTAAATTCATCAAACAAGACCGAAAACGCCGACCGAATGCAAGATATTATCATCGCTTCACCGGTTGTGACCTGCACTTTCTTATCTAGATAAAAGCTGGGGGCGGAGGGTGTCCAGCTCCTCCTCCACCTGCCGCTGGATCAGGTGAGCCTCCAGGCGATGATCCATGAGATGCTCCCGGTGATGCATCTCTACCGTCGGCACTGGGTTCCTTGACAAGCCCTACGCGTTCCTCTTCAGAAGGCTGAGGTGTTCGTCGAAAGACTCTGTTGAAAGAAAATTGACGTTGTGTTCTATGAGGTGGTGGAGTCGGAGCGAGGAAATGGGGAGCATTGGCGGATTCGGCGCCGCGATACTCGGTGTCGGTGTTTGAGTGGGAGAAGTACATGTTCTCGCGGGTCGGGCCATAGTAAGCACCGGCCTCGTCATCGGGCTGCTGCTGGGGTAGCGTAATATGCTTGAGAGCGAGCGGATGCATCGGACTAGGAATCTTGTCGGTACCATAATTGGCTTCTTCATCCTCGTCCATTTCGCTGACGCTGAGAATGTGGTGCTGGTTGTGGCCACGGCGGCCACGGATTGTTCCTGCGATGCTGGAGAAGACACCGGGAGTGCGATCGTGTTCTGCGAGCTCCTCTTCTGTAGGGAAATGGGACATGCCCAGCGGGGGATGAGGAGTTCTCGGCGGGGCTGGAGAAGCGGGAATCGGCGTTGAAAGTCTTGTCGATCTGGTGTGTATACTGGACGCAATAGTTCGTCTTCGCCTCAAGCCGTCCCACTCGTACATTGGCTGACCGTCTTCACTGATGGGGGCCATGCTCTCGGCCATCTTCTCTTCGTGAAGACGCTTGAGCTCTTCGGCCTCCATTCTTAATCGTGCGCTGGAAATGCGCCTGACAATAGCAGCTGCGCCTCGGATTGCGTCTGCCTTGGGTTCCGTCTCGGGCTGTGCTTGTTCGGCAATGGTGTGAATCTGGTCCAGATCGCCGTTGAAGACGGCAGCATCGGGGACATCCTTGGCAGACTTGGAGAGCTGGAGCAGGACCACACCAGAGCAAATGGTGAGGAATCCTAACACGACGGTAACAATAGATTGGGCAGTGCCCTTGAAACCTTGGAATAAGACTGCAGATGTAATGATGGTGGTACTAGTAAAGTAGACATAATACGTGGGTGTAACAATGGCGGCATTGAAGAGATTGAGAGCTTTCTACAAATCGATGTCGGTTAGCTTTTCATTTCGTTATTGTTTCATAATCGTCATTAAAACTCACGTTGAGGAAGATAATTTCGGTAAGCAAGGTGCCCACAACGAAAACAAGCAGCACCCACAAGAACCATTGCTTGTATTCCGGCTGTCCGCTGGCCCATGCGATGATGGCGGCGCCCAGGCCCTGGGTCGACACGACACTCAAGCCTCCAATCCAGCTGCAGATGGAGATGTAGACCAACATATTCTTCTTACCATATTTGGGTCCGACGAAGAAGGCGACGATGACAGACCCGACAAGGATGACGCCCGTGTAGGATAGAAAGCCCGGTGTGATGACGTATTTCTGCATCTCTTCGATGTTGGCGACGGAGGATTCCTGCGGTGCGTTCATGACGATGACGACCGACCCCACGATGCAGAGAAAACATGCCACTTTGCCGACCAGACTAAGTCGCTCCTTGAGGAAGATGGCAGACAGGATGGTAGTGATGACGACGGACAGCGCACCGAGTGGTGTGACCAGGATAGCATCGGTGAAGGCGTATGCGACAAAATTGCAGACCTCGCCAATAATCATGAGAATCATGCCCGCCCACCAGTAGGCGTTCTTGAGATAGCTATAGCCTTCACCAGCAGCTTCGTTGTATTTTGCGTTTGCCTTCAGCAGGCCGACCTTTTTGAGAACGAAGGATGTTCCAATAAAAAGACCCGATCCAATAGCCAGACCAATGCCGATGGCCTTGTAGTATCCCGGCCGCACAGAGCCATCGCCTCCCGGCACGATGCCTCGTGGGTAGAGGAAATCATCGTCCATGGCGGATTTCGACTGGCAGCCCTAGGAGGGCGAGTCGAGGAAGCGTAGGAGGAGAGGAACAGAGGAAAGAGAGGTGAGAATGTCGGTTTCTATTTTCGAGCCTAATGCATGGGCGAGTCGCGGGATCGACGGAAAGAAGGATTATTGTTTTGTTGGAGCCGTGGGAGCGATTGACGATGCGACGGGACGATCGAAGTGGCGGTAAAATGAGGCTGAGGAACCGGGCACCAATCTAGAGGATGGCGCAAAGATAGGGTTCGGCCGCAGCAAAGGATAATGTCGAGCGTGAGGCGTAAATAAAAAAGACAAGAAGCCAAAAGAGAAAATCGTGAAGAAGACAGCGAATTGTTATGCGAAACGAACAAGAGGAGAAGAGAAGAGGGCTGCAAGGCCTCAATAGGATAGGACTAGGAATAGAAAGGGAGCTACCCAAGCACCAAGCAGGGTGTTGTTGGAGATGCGGGCTGAGACAGCGAGCGGCCTTGAAGGGGCTCAACTGCAACGTGCACACTTTGGACACTGAGCTTTCCAGCGCAGCCCACTCACATCATCCACTAAAAGCAGGCTGGGGAAGACGCTAACAGGGAGCTAGAGCTGCTGGGCTGGGCGCTATAAGGGGGCCCCTGGGCGGCGGCGAGAAGCGTGTGACAGCGCCCCAGGCCACTGCTATGGCCGAGCGGACAGCGCGACATAAGCCGTTGATGGCGAGCTGCATGCATGTGAGATGCTGAGACGGTCCGTCACACGCCGGGCGAGCTGCCGGCCAAGCGACTAACATGCAAGCAGCAAATCAGTCGCGGCCCTGCAGAAGGATCTGGCAAATGCACTTGATGGCGACCGGTTTTCTTGTTTAGATTGGTGTACGGAGCAGGAAGTAGCAAGGCCACAATTGCTATTTACGAGCTTATCGCCTGAATAATTGTGTCTATAAATAAGCTGCGCACAACGCCACCTCGGTCGAAATACGCGTACAGGGGACGAACCAACCAACAACCAGATCTCCGCTTACACAATACAGCGCACGCACACACACGTCGGAACTATTGAGCATCCAGAGCAGTATACTGTAATTGCAACCTTACAGTGTTGCACATACTCCTCGTATTCCCCAATGGAGAATTTCCTGTGCTCCCAATCTCAGTATATGCAAAAAAAAAATCCGTTTTTTTATCTAAATAAAATACCTACTGCTAATACTCCATTTGCGGGCAGCGCTTGGCCGTGCCCGCAAGTACCTACTCTTGTCCGAATACGACGAGGGGCCCCCCTCCCCCTGTTTCTATGGCGGAACCAACCCCCCAGTCTCTCCCTAAACCAGATTCTACCAGCGTCTGGCCTGTTTCTGGTTTCTTGAACAGAGGAAAAAAGATCCGCCACAGATCAGCACCTGCTGACGCAACGGCTACGAAATGCATCCATTCCAGCACAGCCTCGCTGTGGCTTCCTCGTACCTGCAAGCTCCATGACATCTTCTGGGCCTTTTGGGACTGGACTCGGGCCGCCCAGAACTAGGTAACTAACGAAACAGCCAATGGCTTCAGTGTTGGGAGCAAAGCTTCAAGTTTCTTGCAGTTGCCAAGCCTCGGTTAGCCCATCGCACGTTCAATGTTTCGCCTGCCCCGACCGTCCCTCGGTGTAATTTTCGTTTCTCTTCTCCTATCGCCCTTTTCTTCTAGACCCCATACTGTATCTCTTGATTCCAGTTTGGCATCCATTGATCTGGTTTACCGAGTCCCCAAAAACGATGCTGCTAATTTTATCCAGTTTTTAAAGCCCTAGCCTAGCGCCAAGAGCCCCTGCATCCTGGGCACGTCTCAACGTTACCTTCCAGTTCTCATAGAGGCTGCATGTCTTTTTTAGCAGATAAGATTCGATGATGCCAATTATCTGATATCGATATGCCTGTCATTCTTGCGGGCTGCACGGTATATCCAATGCCAGGGTTTCTTCCCTGAGCTGAGCTGACTGCGGCACTAGCCCTGGAATCATTGAGCCTCATAATCACTTTTCGAATTACTGAATTTCCAGTATCTGTCACTCTCTCGCAATTCTGTAGATATTTTTGCAATCCCTGTGAACACATCAATCCTTTCTGCAGCCCTTGCATCGTCGCTGCAGGAGGCGCTTCCTCTGGCCAGCCGCCCACAAAAGCCTCGGGCAACTTGAAGCAGCCCCGCCATTAGGCCACCCCGTAAATTGATACGCAGGTACCTGCATCAGCACCTACAGCGACAATGCAGATCGGGTATCCCCTAAACGCCGCGAGGCTAGCGCCGGTCCAGGGGCCGAGCTTCTCTAACGCTGATACTGCGTGCGCCGTTTCAGCGGCCCTACTGTGTCTGTGTCACAAATTAGACACGCAACAATCGCAGTCGCTTAAAATAGGCGCCGCGTGTTCGAATGGGTTATGATGTGCAGTAGCAATGATATACCCTATCAATCGTCAGAGTTTATTCTGCGATCTGCTGATCATTTAGCTATGTTGAAACGATACGGATTCCACGACCAAAACTGCTATTCCCAGTTTGGAGCTGCGTTTCCAATGGTTATTCTGACAGCACAATTGAGTGCTGCTTGATAAGAAAAAAGCAAATATTATTCCAACCAACATAAAATAGACAAATAAGGGTAACAACCTTTCGTCTTTGGCAAGTTTCCGAAAACTGCAGTGTAAGTCTAGCCGTAAGAACGGGTGTAATTGTTGTAAAGTAGGTACTATGCTATTGATACCCTGGTTCCTTGTCACATGGCTCGAAAACAAGGTTTCTTATCGAACAAAGGCCTATTTACGGCCAATAAGCCGCCATATTACCCGTACAGATACCTTGAAAAGGCTACCTAATAATAGTTTATTGTTTTTTGCTTTGAAATAGTAGCTGTCATATTATCCCAGTCGAGTGATATTACAATTAGCTACAGCAGTAAAATGAATCGAAATAGCAACAGATATGTGTGCATCTTAGTCATCTACATCAATATCATGGTACCAGCAAATTACCCATCTCTCATCAATTGAGACTAGCAAAGTTTTGTTCTTACGCAGCTATAATATAGCTTTATATCATTGAGAAGGTAGATTTTTCTATAACATCTTCCATATGTGCCACAAAATAATGTCCCAAGCCTTCTCCACAAGACCAATGTCACCAAGCCCAGTTCATTCAATATGCTACAGTGGGTCTTCCTAACTGAGCTCTTCTTTGCTAATAACATTATATTCACTTGGCGAATATGTGATAATTGAGTTTTCTTTGAGTATCAGACTCATTACTCCAGGCTCTCGTATTAAAAGATTGGGCTTGGCCATTCTAAAATATGCTCATATTTGTGTGTTCATCAGCCGGAAATAGTATCTACAGATGGAGAATATGGACGCATTGGTACTCAATTGCTTATACAAAATCAAATTCCATAAATAATTAATAGGCCTCTCCATAGGCTACTACGAGTGCGCGCAGTGGCAATTTCACAATCATGGTAAAAGGGCAATTTTAACTTCTTATTCATTATCATATCACCATCTCCAACTAACAGCTGTAGCCAGAAAGTCCAGATTCGGTTGTTGAAAGGAATCCCCAAGGAGGGTTGCAGTAGTTTCCGTTGTTGGCATTGGCCTCGTTGAACTCGTAGAACCATCCTGCTTAATATTAGAATCTGGGTCACTAACACTATAAGAGCAATAGGAGACTAACCATTGGCACACTGGCACACAGCGTAATCAATACCACAGTCGGGATCCTCACTAGCGTATTTCAAAATCAGCTTCTGTTAACATATAAAGAATTGCTGAGGTCATAAGAGGGTAGGGTACGAACAAGGCGTAGCAGCCAGATGCAACTTGGCGACTCATGTTGTCAGTAGCTGGGGCAGCTGCGACAAGAGTGGCAGAAACAGCAAAGATGAGAGCTGAGAATTGCATTTTGTTCGAGGTTGGAGATAATTTGGTAATTGTGTAAGTGGATGTTGTGGTGTGTTTGGATGAGAGTGCTTGTTTTCTTGGCTTGAGATGCAGATTTCAGACATTTGGAAGGGAGCAAGCAGTGGTATTTATACTTCTCAATATGGCTACAATAATTTCGACTTTGTATTAATTTACATATTCTGTTTTCAAAGAAATTCTACTTCTTTGACCGATTTTGCCGGCATTCTGGCAGATGTGCCCTTGGACCAACTTACCAATGCCTCCTTCAGCCAATCAAGAGAGCTATCCCAGCACCATTATCGCATATCTGACCATGATTGCAAGTTATTTGTAAATATCATAGCAACAATCTTGTAAAAACATATTCCTTTCATCCTTCTGGCATAGAACTTCAGTAAAATGCTACTTGCCCGAGATCCTTCTAATGCGGTTCGTCGGCATACTGATACAAATTTGGCTAGCAAGGAGGGGCTGGAGGAGCTTCCTTCAGCATTTCCGCTTCCTTCAAGTACCTTCGCCTCATCAGGCTAATATCGCTCACGCATTTGTATTGAACTTTTGAGCCGTCTTCTAAGCGGAAGGAATTATATGACGTACTGTTGCTGCTATTCTCAGATCCTGCTCGGCATCTTGATCATTTGGCGATATGGAACAAGGCATATAAGCTGAGTGCCGTAGTGTCTCTGTTCAGGTAGAGTAATTCGCCGGATTGGGTCAGCGGGATAATGGTGAATTACTTAGAGAGAAATATTTTACTTATAAATTGCTACTTTATTTCCTTTTTTTCTCTTTTTCATGGCTTATTTATATTTTCTTCCTAAATTCAATATATTACGCCACCTACTCAGCAATCAATATGGATAGCTGATGGAATTCGTAAGTAATAACGTCTTTCATAATACTGATTTTATCCGGCCATTAAATCTGACCAAAATATTTTGTTTGGATTTTTGTTTATGGCTAAACAATCTCTCTCGGCGTAAGTTTTCATACACAAAATAATCTTGCCGTCTTTATGTATGTAGTTTTGGTACGTCGTTTGATCTTGGCGGCATCGGAAGATCCAGAATTATCAACTTGGATAAATACATATCCGTCTTTAGGATGATCATCTTTTTTTATCGCTTCTTGTATAGAGTCTGTGATACATAGCTCTGTGGGAAGATCTTGTATTGTATGGTACCAGGGTTCTAAAATTGGCAAATGCTTTTGCATACTTGAGTTTGACCCAATACTTCGAATTTGCTTGGCATATACTGCTCGACCAGCTTCAATAAGCGCCGGGTACTCATCTCTTTCAGAAGATTGTGCGCCATCGTAAAGCAAGAAAAAAATCACAGTACTCAAGTACGGTCTGTAATACCAATAGTCATTCTAGTATTAAAATTTCATTATTTACATCAACAGGTAGACATGGATAGTCGTCTACTCTGTTCCTGCTTCTTCTTAGTTCTACATTAACGATAGAAATTGATGTCTATAAGAAATTTTGGCTTGGAAACCATATGACCACCTATGCTTTTAGCCGAGAATCAAATGGCAAGCTTTCTTCTTCCGTACAATTCTCCATCCATTTCCGCCGAACTTCACCATTCATTGTTGGATGTCCGAATATCACCTCATTACCATCAGGTCTAGTAGGCCGACCCCCACGATGTGACAAACGGTGGAAACGTAAATATTTAATCCTGTCGCGCCCATCATCAACAAAGTAACTCCAAAAGGTAGTCATGCGTTTCGACATGATCCGAGGTAGTGATAGGTGCTGCAACTGAAGTTCCACTCTTGCGTAAGGGCATCTTGAGTGATCGAAACGTCGTAATCCGTATTACAAAGCAAGCACGACCCCTTCTCTGGGCTGAATCCACATAATTTCCAATAATGTCTCATTGCTATAGGGAGAAACCCAAGGCCAAACTCTCTGGGGTTACCATATGGAACCCTCTTCCAATGATGTATGAGAGTTGTCGGGCGCGTTGGGACCATGCCATTCATGTGGTTGCATATTTTTGGCTTTATGCTGTTAATTAACCCTGCAAAATGGGACCAAGGTACGCCAGGTCCATTAATTGTAAACAGACGAGCAATGTAGAGCTTGTTATCGATGATCTTGGGGCTATATTGAAGGGAAAATCTCCAGATTGTTGCTCATGATGGTTTGTTAGGCATCCGGCTGAGAACAGATTCTTCAGCCACCTTCGGCAGGGTTTTAAACCAAGGCAAAGGGTGCATCATGTCAAACAGGGTTGCATTCAACTTGAGCTCTGTCTCAAAGGACACACAACGCTCTAGATGTTGAGGAGATATGCCGTGCAAAAGACCTTGAAAATGGCGATTCATGATCAAATATGTATCCATAAAGGAAATGTCGCCATGCGCAATGAAATCATAATAGCCGCTGGGGAAAGTGATATCACCGCTGAGTTCGGCATAGGAGCTGTTTCTCCAGGTAGAGTTCCGCATGTATCTGTTTATACTGCTGCCAGTCCATCGGTGATGTTGACCCTCCCAACTAAGCTCAGGGTTTAAGTTTTGCAATTTGTGACAACAAAAGCAGAAAAAGCTCTTATCAACATCTCTCTGTAGAGCTAAAAGGATTTTTTTCTGTCGGCGTAGCCAATGGTTGGTATGACCTTTCCGGGAAATACAAATGCCATAAGGAACTTGCAAGTTAATGCCAAAGACACACGCGATGATAGTTCTGCATGGTCTATTATCAAATATAGTAGCTCATTTGGAAGTTCCAAGAAACGTCGAAAAGATATCTCTTGATTCACTGGGAAATGGCTCTTTGCGAGCCTCTGTGCGTTTTTAGATGCTGGCGCTGTGGGTAGGCCTTGTGTTCGGCGCCGTAGTTCTTCGGTATAACTCATTTTGAGAATAAATGTGGTAGTATGGTAAATTTCAAATATTTCGAAGTCTGATGGCACTGAAGTTCGACTGCTTTGAAACCCCATTCAAAAACGAAAGAGGTTTTTTATATCCTAGATTTACGTTACTCATAGTATATGACGCGTCAAATGAAACAGCAGAGTTTTCTAGGAAAGTTTTGGTATAATATGCATTTGATAGAGAGTTCAAGTCTCCGACCATGTATAAAAAATTTAAATATTGAATTTCATGAATAGTAGTAGGCTAAAGTCTAACTCTTGAATACATGTAGCTTGACATCTCCGCCGTGGCTCAGCACATGGTTCATCAACGGAGAGTTTAACCACTGCGTTCTTGCATTTAAGTTTCCTCATGGGATACTATATAGTGGTACTATATTCAAGATCTGGTAGCTATAGAGATATACATAGGTACCCAGGGATGTAACAAACTAAAATTGTGCCTCTGTATTAAAGTTGGGCATTTTCTGCGCCTCGCCACTCCTTCCACAACCTCGACCACCAGCCAACGATGCGAGTAGATTGACTAGCCTTGGCATTGGCGGAATTAGACGAAGTATCATCAAAGCCAACTGGATTGTCCGCATATGCGCTCAACCTGTTAATCACCCAAGGCCCAGCATTTCCAACAGTCGAAATGACTCCAGTGGTCGAACCCCCTCCCAACAAAACCGCAAATATGCCGCGTAGCGGGAAATCCAAATACGCCGGCTGCGATAAGTCAAACGGCTCGCCGCGCTGCCAAACCTCGGCTGCAGTATTGGCCTTGATCAGAGTAGCGTTGAGCTGGAGCGACAGGACGGTAGGATTGATATTGTGGTAGTCAGAATTGACATCGGCATCGCCCAATAAATAGCTGCCTCCCGTGCCCCAGTGCTGAGAATCGTACTCGCTCGAGACGGCATCCGTCACCAGTGGCGCGTGACTCGCAGGAATCTGCCAAGGCATCACGGGCACCTGTAAACTAACACTAACATCTCTTACAAAGTCGTAAAAGCGACGCCATTCGTATGGGCCATAGAAATAGCCATTGATGTAAGCGCGCTGGGTCCAGTCATCAGCCTCGTATCGGTCTATAGCAAGGAAATCTGGCGCATTTTTGTCGTCGTAAGTGCCAAGTTTCTTGATATACTCGGCAGTTTTATTTGCTTCGACGAATGGATCATTGTTATCCGGGCCGGAATTGTAAATCCAGGTAGAAGTGCCACCGCCCCAGATATTAACCTGCCAGCCAAACGTAACACTGGGGGCCACTGTTCGAATAAGCCAGTTGACGGCAAGAGTATATCCTGCAAAGGTGTCGGTAATGGAGTCAGGAATCTCGGCTTCAATTTCCCAGTGATCAAGGGCACCTTGTAACGGTTCTCTGACCGGCATGGCAAAGTCAGTGAGGTTCTCCTTTTGGCCTTCTCCAAGGAAGTCGGCATTGACAATAAAGCCTGCAGGCACAGGGTGATCGTCGTCTATTGTGCTGGTCGCAATGTTGAGAGCTAGAATCAGATTTGCAAGACTGCGGGTAAGACCCTTTGTGTCTTTAAGCTGGTCGTATATGCCTCCTAAAGAGAGATTGCAGGTATAAGAGATCATTACTGGCAGAATCTTACTGCCATCTGCAAGCTCCTTTTCCACATCGCGCGCAAGTTGAATAGTTCTTCGAGTAGCAGTATCATCGGTTAAGAATACGTTCTTGTCTCCAGCGCCATCGATGCCAGCATATTTGAAGATGGATGATACACGAGCCGCAGCAATATCTTTGACATTATTTGGTGTCAAATCGACGAGGGCGCCAAAGCTCAGATGATCAGGGAAGCCTTTCACTGTGAGCTCAGCTCCCTTTATTAGCTTAAGCTCAAGTACCGTGCTACCATCCTCTGCCACAGTCAAATTGGTTACAGCGTCAACCACATACACGGTCCTGCTGTTGATAAAGCTTGCGCTACCGACTGAGTAATCTCCTGGGGCTACTGGCACAGAGAACGATGTAGTGCCGGCTTCAGCAGGGACTTTTTGGGTATAGACCACATTGTTTGAAGTGAGGCGTACCAAAATATCTTGATCGACCTCAACGTCTGACTCTATGACAATGGGTAGCTCGACAAAGCCCGTTGTGTCAATAGGCGAAGACTTAACATCACCTTCCTCGAATGTAAAAGTGAACAACTTGGCTGAAAGATCTTCACTCTTCTCAGGGAGCGTATATTCAACATTATTCAAAGTGATCTCATCAATTGCCACTTTAAGAGTTCCTTTTGCCGGAAGACGTCGCAGTGAAGTCGTGTGGTTTCCGGGGCTATAGAAATCTGTAAGTGCACCGCCGTCAACGGTCAGCTGCACGTGAAACTTTTCACCTTGGAGCGATGAAATATCTCCGATAGTTACATCCACGGCACTATATTTCGATACAGAGCCAAAAGAGATATCTACCCCAGTCGTCTCGCCAGTTGTGACAGTCAGAGATGTGGGCGAGACCTCGGTTTCAGCAACAGTAGTTTGATCTTCTGTAGTAAGTTCCGCTGCTGTAACAGTGTAGTCACCAGCTGGTATTTTCACCGACGTGGTGCCATCGAGAGACACATCGACGGGAAATTCTTGAAATCCTTGTTGTAAAACAATAGACAACTTGCTGGATGCGAGGGCAGGATCAGGAGCAGATGCGGCAGTGATTTCAACTGTCCCGTCTGTATCAGGTAATGCATCAGCAGCGAAGACAAAAGAATCCAGATAAGTATCTGGATTATTGGTCAAGTCACCATTGATACCAAATGTTATGGTATCAGAAAGGTTGAATTTATAAGTGCTCGTAAAATGAAGCTTTACTGTGATGAGAAAAATTGAGTCTTGAATCTGGTTGAAATTGACCTCTGGCTTGACCTCTTGCCAAGGATTGGTGGACACAGTAACATCTTTTTCTCCAAGACTAGTAGGCGATTTAAATGTAATGCCAAGGAAGCTCTTGATGGTCACTTCTGAATCGTCATCGTATTGAATATTCGAGACAATCAATTGACCGTAATATGGGTCGCCCCCGAGCCAACCTTAGCTTGGTACTTGATAGAAGACATGATATTTATGTTATCAAATTTTGATATTTTTGATGATAGTTGTTTAACAGTATAGACTAAAGAAGCTTGTATAAAAATGCTTATATAGAGAAAGGTGAGGTTTTGAAAAATGGTTTGGACAGAGATATCTTGCCTCCTTATATACTTTTCGAATCCTTACCATAGCCTGGGCACTTATTCAACTGGCCACTACCATATATCATAATCGTCATCATTCGCTATTTCCTCTGCAGTCCTCTTCCATAATTGATATGAGATAATATGTCTTACTCATTATCGTATCAACTTTGCTGCCTATCACGCAATATGCAGGCTGCGCCTGTATCACACGCCGCTCGGAATACTTGTCGAGTTAGATGGCCGAGTGGCTTGACATTTTTCCCCTCGTATATATAAATTGAGTGGGTTTGTATTTAATAAAGCCAATCCACTCATTACACATGTATGAATCAAAATAATAATGCCTCACGGTAGCTTGGCAAGACAAGTCGTGGCCCTTCTAAGGAAGTCTATTCGACGAAGGCAGCATACTTAGGATGAATGTGAGCAGTCATGTTGTTCAAGCTGCATACCAGTAATATATCGGCTGCATAACGGATAAAGTCAATATCGCCACTCCTCACTTGCTAAGATGATGAAAAAATTACTCAATCGAGTAACATGCCGATTGAGCAAGAGATGCTTCTTTGTGGATGTTTTTTATATCTATACTTTCTCACCAGTACCCTAAGAGCACACGTCTCAGTGAAGGCGACTGTCGAAAATGCGAAAATGCGGCAGAAAAACACCATTAAAGGATTAGTATTTTTGTCTTAATTCTGTATTTGATGAATATTGTGGTTTATGTCTCATATTGCGTATTACTCATTTACTTCATAGCTCCAATTTTGTAATGCAAGCTAATTTATATGAATTGGCATATGTCGCATTTGCATCACTTTATACGTCTCCTGCAAGGAGAGAATATTTGCACTCTATTGGAAGGAAAACAAAACCTGGCTGCACAGTGTTGAGCTGAATCTAAGACTTTCCTTTGCTCTTTACGTTTCAAAAGCCAATAGTATGCTTTTGATCCAACAGTATATTCCACAATTGAGAAATTTAATTAGTCCCCTCCTACGGATGTAGGTTGGTTTGACTGATATGCATCGGATATGCATCGGGTAAGCCCGCATTGACGGCCCGCGCAGATCATTGACTCAGAAGAAACAGCAATGTTGCCACATTTGACTTGGCATGTGAGATCCCGCGTCCAAGGTAGCCTTGCCTGTGTTGTTGTATAGAGAAAAAGCACAAAAATTAGCAGATTATTACTAGTATATGCAGTGGGTGATAAATCCAGCCAATCGTTCAGTCTTTGGAAGTCTAAACTCCATATGGGTGTAACCATCTCGGAAATAAACTATCTAGTCTATTGGACACCGTTTTGGAGCCACTCTTGTGCGCCGATGTCAAAACAGCCCAAGCTTGGCCTATTCAAGAAAGCATATTACGGCTTATACCCATTTGCTAATCATATATGCTTCCTCATAGTAAGTATTAGCCCAAGTATAGCAATCCGCGGGCTATGCGGACTGCAAGATTTGCCGCTCTACAAGTCCCTGGCAATATTTTTGTAAAGGTGGCGCTACGTATATCTCCGTGGGATTATCAAATCACCCATGTCAGTTAGGCTTTAAGCAATAGTCTTAGAATCACCGGCAATTATGCACGGCTGCGTCAGGTCTGAATCATATAAATGTAGGTGGCGTACGGCGATTGGCCGATATGTCGGCTTTGTCCAAGACCTGAGTAATCGCATATAAACACTTTAGTAATACCATAGTCTCTCATATTCTTTATTGTATTTATGTAGTATCTTTCTCTTATAAAATGCAATAACTGGCATTGGCATTCATATTCTCAAAACAACAAACCTGCATCGTATCCTGTGCGCTCGCTGGTCCACTCACAACTATCGCTCAGTCTTTCTCATCAAAGGTTCAAGTTGGATTTTGGTATTATTCCTAACAATTTGGGATAATTTAATTATGAGGTAGAATAATTAATTCTATAAGACCTTTCCTCTTCTTATTCGCTGTGCTCTGATGATAGATGTACGTCTTATACATATATTATGATGCAGGACTCGCATTCCAGTGTTATTAGTAAGACTCACTTTACAATAGCAATCTATGTAGTAATATTCCATTCTTAGTTTGGCCAAGCTGATGCAAAGGCCCCGCATGGAAGGACGAGTTAGAAGGCTGGCCGTGTGCCGAGACTAAGACATGCATATCGGATCGTAGAGTGGGTTGTTTTGGCTGCCTAAGTTAAAAGATGCACATCATAGTATATGCATAATAGTATAGAGCGTATTATTTCAAAACTTCATGTGCTATCACGCATAATAATACCTCGTACACATTTGGCCTTAGGATACTGCGAAATGCATACAGAACAAGTTCACAAAGGGGATGGAAGGATTATTTATACATAGATTCTCATATTACAAATTCCAATTTTTATAAAGTCTTTATTACTAAATAAGCAAATCAATCACTCCTTCACCTCAACCTTAACCCTTAGGTCATACCTCTCATACCACTTACTGCATAGCTGGGATGTTAATTTTTGCAATTGTCCACGTCTTGTAGTCCGAACTGTGCGATAGGCCCGAGTACGTCGCTCCTTGGGCTGTAGAGATGGTGTTCCCAAAGGTCTCATCGGCAGCATACAGAGTGATCACCGTATTAGTATACGTTTGTGCTGCAATTGTGCCGCTACACCCGCCGTCGCATTCTGTGCCGGTGCCATAGCCCGTCATGTATGGACCTGAGCTATGGCTGTACGTCGATAAAACGGCGCCCGTGTTGGCATTCGTCGCCGTCTGTAGCCATGTCTGGCCGTCGCTCTGGAGAGTGTAGTCGATTTTCACAGGCGTTGATCCAGATACTACGCCGGCGGTGCCATCCAGCTGACCGAAGGAGCCAAACACACTGCAGCGGATGCACCACTGGCCTGTTGCGGCGCCGCACCAACTGTTGCTTGGCCAGGACTCAAGAGTTGTCTGGATCAAGTCACCTGTGCCATTGGACATTCCAGGCCAGAGGAACAGCTCTCCAGTCTGAGTGGTAGGCGCCTGTCCTGGAGTGATAGTCGTAACAGCGTGTGTGATACGGCTCTTGGTAGGGCCGAGAGACACGGCGCCGCCCCAGCTATCGCGGCGGCCGAGCGTGTGGGTCGGCGTGGGAGTACGCCCGAAAAGGTTGTTGATGTTAAAGGGGTTAGCGGCCGCAAGGGCCGGGAGGAGGCTAACTGCTGCAAGTGTAGTGAAGTGCATCTTGTTAGTTTGTTTGTCGGCGAGTAATAGAATTGAAAGAATACAAGTCAAGATTAGCTAATTTAGAACTGAGTGTAAGTCCAGTGCAGTATCAAGAGATTTTTGAATATGGACTGGAATTCATAGGGCATTTATAGAAGTTCAAGGTCCGATGTTCAGTCATATTAATATAGAGGACTCCTGTATCGTACCAGATTGGAACACGGGAAGGACTGCTCGGTATACGACGAACCGAGGAGTGGGGGCAATATGACAACAACAGCCAGTGCTACGGATAAATTTGAGTTTAGGCAAAGCTTTGCAGACTTGAAAAGGAGAAATATGTGAGATTATGGGCATGTGAAATTCTTGTTTCTGGTTATCCGGGTGATTAATTGATTCTATTGCCGTTAACACGGTTTAGATGACCCCACGCGCCTCCTGAATAGTAGCAAGCAGATAAAGGGGGCAAGTCGGTGATTAAATTGCCGAAGCACATATGGCAGTTTTCTTGAGAGTTGAATACAGTCTTTATAAACTAGCGTGGCGGTACTTGCCGCATAGTTTAGGGGGTATCGGTCTCGGTATCTTTCCGTAGCATATAGCGGTGGAGATTTCTGCCGCAAAACAAGTTTTTGAACTGGGGTTGAAACAACGCACTGCTATATGGTAATGTTTTACATAAATGCTTTATAAATCCCTTAATTATAATCTATTGCACTAAAGTTAAGTAGTTTAAGACTTGGTTTATAAGTCTTTTGCATTTCCATCAAGTACCCTTTTGAAAAAGTCTCGATAGCTGATCATGCTCAATTCCGGATAGAGGTCTTTTGAGTTGATATAACCCAAGTAGTTGGCGTTTTCGGGAGTGTTATCGCCGCGTATGCCAAACGAATAAAAGTATTGCATCCAGTAAAGTCCCAATTTTGTTGTATAGTCTGTTTGGCCACCAGTGATCAATTCTTGAATGCGGTTGGTACTGGCAAGTATTTGCTTAGCTGACATCTATGAAAGGAATTGTTAGATAATATTATTGGTTTACATGGAAAGGCTTTTTCTACTTGCAAACTTACATAATTTCGCTGTGTCTTCTCGCCAGATATATCATCCACGATATTGTACAACTCATTTATTGTTAATACATCTCCACAGGCAAGGACCATCTTATTTAGTATTCTCGAATCAAATATAATCTTTGCTACCATTTTCCCCACGTCTTTGAAGTCAATCATGCAACATTTAATATTCCCTTCTCCAGGGATATCATTTATATCTTTCCCAAGGCTAGGATGGCGAGCATAATCGGTACGGCCGGAAGGCAGATGAGGAATAAATCCCAAATACCACCATCCTACATCAATAATGGTATATGGAAGGTGAAGGCGTTTGATTTCGTGATAAACATTTTCTTTCTAGAAACAGTCAATTTTTTGATTGAGAACAGGAACAACACGCTGTATCAACCAACTTACTATGTCCTGCACATCAACAATGCCATTTGGTGGCACCACTGTTGCGTATGCACTAGGCACAAACCTCTTAACCATAGCGCGCTTTGCAGCCTTGGCCAGTGGAATTTGATCCGCAATTGCATCAACTGGAAGAGCGGCAATTACTATATCGATTCCAGAGAGAACCTATACAAGTACTTCTTCAGGACCGGCCAAATCAACATCGACAACTTTGACTCCTCGCTCTTTAAGCTTTCCATATTTAGGCTTGTTAACCGAGACATGTCGAGCAAGGGCTGTAATATCCTGGTGTATAGTTTTAGTAAACAATTGAAAATTTCTGTCAAAGATCAAAAGAGACTAGGGCTGAATGCTTACATAGTATGGATTTATAGATGCGAGAAGACCGTCTACAATTGATAGGCCCGTCTTTCCAGGAGCGCCAACAATCGCAATAGAAATTGTTGACATGATGAGCTTTTACCAAGAAGCTGCTAGGATCTATTTTGTGATAAGAAAAGAAAAGAATGAAGAAAGCACAACTGAAATCATTAAGTCTTGAGTGTCCTCTTTATACACATATCTGGTGTATTTTGTCTGAAATTGTTATTAAGGCACTATTGCAGCCTCGCCTCAATGCGAACCAATCGCGTTGGCTAGCGAGGTTACCAGACGGATCTAACAGGTACCCATCCAATCTCCTCCACCGGCCACCTTAGCCACAGTTTGCGAGTGTCATCTACAAGAGAATAGACACGAGCTATGAGGTACACAGCCCAGCCTTCAGCCCACCAAATATGCTCTAAGTGAATGAATAAAATACAAAAGAACCCAAAGATACACAAGGCGTCGCCATCCCCACTATTCAGCAATGTGATGTAGTAATCACTCACATTATAAAGCCAAGTGAAAATTTGCTTAGCTTGATCTTCAGTCTCGGGAGATGAGTGTGAGATTCTTTTGAAAGTTTGTTTCAGATCGTTAATAGCCAGAAGAAGAGCCTCTTTCTTCCTCGCATCTTTAAGACTGGAAACATTGATGCTGTGCTCTAGCTCTTTGAAATGTTCATTTTCATAAGACTCGGCTTCTGATGGAAGATATTCTGTGTCTTTCCAACAGATGAGCGCTAGCGGCGACGAGCGTATCGTTAATCCCTGTTTATTCATGATGCTGCGAATACCTCTGAGTAAAGAAATCCACTCGGGCATAATTTCGCCGGTTTCAGTGAGGCAAACATCTGGTTTCTTAGGGCAGGCTAGTGAAAAAAGAAATGTCAAAACAGAGAACATGTAGAGTGCGGTGCTATTCTCAGGGCATATGTTGGTTAAAAATGACAAGGCTGCCTTGAAAGAAGCATTATGATGCTCCATTGCTTGTGAGATGTACATATTTTGCCGATCCGAATTGAAGCGGCCAATGTGAAGAGCAGCGAGGGAGAGAAGTCCGTGGAGGACATATTCGCTTGAGAAACCTAGTTGAGGGATGTATACACGCCATAGATCCCGAACTGTGGCTTCGGAAGATAAAGTGTAGCACGTAGAGACTGTGAAATGATGAAGAAGCTTGAGGTCGGTAATGCCCAGTGAGCTAGACTGGTGGCTTGTCTCTCTTGCTAGTGAGGTTGTAGCGGCCGGGATGCTCGAACTGTCGAAACTACACGCCGATCCACGCTTCAGACGATCGGAACAGGAAGGTCGCTATTCGTCGCACTAGATTTATCCAGCAATTTAGCGTGCTGTGGATTGGCACTGAACGACCAAATGGGTGTATGAGTGCTCGCTTACCTTTACCTTCCTTGATTTGCAGATTCTACAGCCGCTTCGGGATTTTGGATTCGTCCTGCGAGATACCGTCTTGGCAGGTGTGGACAAGGGTAGCATAGTGAGGGTTGTTGGATGGTGGTATCGAGTGTGATAGTCGGAACACGCAAGACAGCAAGCATCGGGTTTAATGCTCGCTTCGCCCGCCGATAAGACGGTTTGAGGGGATACATTTTCGTCAGATGAGTCACAGAACAGAGGAAATGATTGAACAATACTAATATATATCCGAAGAACCCGAATACACTCTGTCAGAGAGATTTTGCGAATGGCTGTTAATATCCACAGAGTCCGATGTGTGTGAAGAAAAATGGAGTACAAGAATGCGAGAATCCGGAAAATACCTAGTATGGTCGAATGCGAGAATGCGAGATCAGTGGGGACACTACATGTAGACAAGGGAATGCGGGGAGACGATAATTCCCGATTTAAGCTAATCTTTAACCACCAATTTAAGGTAGAGGCCTAGCTGTACTGCCCTGAGACAGGTCAGTTTCTTGTAGAGGAGTACAAATACGTATCAATAGGAGTGGACAGCTTGAGAGAGCTGCAGCAATTATAAAACAACTTACAAGAAAAACATTAGAATAGGCAACGCCAAAAGGCAGTGTTCCTAAACCCGGCAATCCACGTGTAATTATCAGCTGCAAAAACAAGCATTTGTCTGACAGATTGAGAACGCGGGGAAACGCGGGGGAACTGGGATATTTGGGTTGCATTTCTAAAGAGCATAAATATCTGGAGCTGTCATGGGGACTCAGCGTCAGGGGTTGTGACATTACTATTTGTGCGCTTCCTGGGGAGCATAAAGCCGATTCCATCTAGCCAATTGTCTAGTTCTTTGCAATTGCCGACCCCGTATGAGGTGTAACCATCTTTATTGTTAGACCAACCTGTCAAGTGAATAGTTTTTAGAGAAATGATAATAATTTTGAAAGAGAGACTTATAATAATATTTAAGCAAGAAAAAGAGATATTGGGGCACTCTCATGTTCTGTATAAAGAGCCACCGTCTCCAACCTTTCCGGTAGCATCATGAATTCAACCCTTTAAAGGAAAACAACTACTCCCCTATATTCATCTAAAATTATCATCATCCCTTGTAATGAAGACTCTACTATTTAACCTTGCCTACGCGCTCCAATCATTCGCTGCCGCTTCGCCACCAGTCCGCTCGCCTGAACCCGAGGGTGTGCAAGCAATATGCAGCTTATCAACATTTACGAAGGCGGATCTCCTCCCCCAAGGGGCGAGCATTGAAAATGTCTCAACTGTGCCGCAAGGCGGAACATATGGTGAAGGAGCGAAAGATCTCAATTATCCGGTCAATCCAACCAACCTGCCTTCCTTATGTGCCGTAACCGTCAAGGTAGTTAGCTCCAACGAGTCGAGTTATCGATTCGGGCTATTTTTGCCCTCTGCCAGTCAATGGACCGGCAGATTCCTGGCCATTGGAAATGGGGGTTTTGGTGGGGGGATTAACTGGCTTGATATGTATGTAATAGGGTTATGTTTTGTTTTACCATCTTTTCTGTTGTACTTTGTGCAACTTTGCTGCTAGCAGCATCCCTGTTTGTTCTCATCCAACTTAAATCATTATACTAGGGCCCCAGGGACACACCTTGGCTTTGCCACCATCTCCACAGACACAGGCCACAATTCCGCCACAGCAGACGTCACTTGGGCGCTGAACAACATCGATACCAAGTCGGACTGGGGCTGGCGCTCGCTGCATGGGAGCGTACAGCTCGGGAAGAATCTGACTGAGGCTTACTACGGAGATTCCATCCGGTACTCATACTACAGCGGATGCTCGACGGGTGGTCGACAAGGGCTCAAAGAAATACAAACGTCCCCTGATAGTTTCGACGGCGCCCTTATTGGTGCTGCAGCTTGGTTCACTAGCCATCTTAACAACTATGTAGTCCAGCTGGGCATGTATAACCTGCCCGTGACCGACCCAAAACACATTCCACTGGGGCTCTTTTCAGTCATTGGTGCCGAAGTGATTCGCCAATGCGATGGAGATGATGGGGTCATCGACGGCATCGTGAGCAGTCCCGAGCTATGCAACTTTGACTATACCCCAATACGCTGCAAAGGCTCCGCTTCCTCAACCTGTCTCACAGACGCTCAGATTGAAACTGCCAAGAAGATCTATAATGACTGGTACTCCTCAGAGGATGGCAGATGGCTCGCCAATGGTCTCACGTATAGTTCAGAGGATCAATGGTATCTCTACCTGAATGGCACCGCCCCGCACGCCTTTGGGGTGGAATACGTACAAAACTTCCTCCTCAACGACCCCAACTGGGACTGGACCACGTTTAACGAGAGTCTCGTCACTTATGCAGAACAGCACGATCCTGGCAATCCAACAGCCGATCAGATAAACATATCTCCTTTCAAAAACCGCGGCGGGAAAATTATCATGTATCATGGTCAATCCGACGGCATTGTGCCCACAAAAATCTCGGAGACATACTATAACCGCACCATCGAGTACTTTGGGAGTCTAGAGTCTACCACGGACTTTTTCCGCCTGTTTCTCATTCCAGGTATGCAGCACTGTTGTTTGACAACGGTAGGTGCGCCGTGGAATATTGGTGCTACGTTTCAGTCTACCACTATGGCGACGAATTTATGGTCAGTTCCGGGATTCAAGGATAAGCAACACGATGCGCTGCTGGCGTTGGTGGACTGGGTTGAAAATGGGAATGCTGTAGACCAAATTGTTGCAACGAGTTGGAAGAGCCTGCTAAATCCCAACTCGGGTGTATTGGCGCAACGGCCCCTTTGTCCCTGGCCAAAGAAAGCAAAGTATAACGGTTTCGGTTCTGTGAATGCTGCACAGAGCTGGTCGTGTGCATAAAGGTGGTATGTGCTGGATCAAATATACGCCAGGGTACACACATTTCTCTATTGGTGTGTACACAAAGCGTACAGCAAATTGTGTGATCGGTCGAGAAATTTAGGCTTAGCTTCGAATTGTCTATTAATATACCCCGTTGAAGCCTGAATTGATGCTATAGATAATCTATAATAGTGATACTCTAAGTCAAGTAATGAAACCCGTCTCTGAGAATCTTGCGCCCGGCGTAATTACAGGGTCAATTGATACAGTGTCGTTTCCATGATATCACGCTGTAAAGATGTAATGAATCTTCGGTCCAGTGCATAGGTATGTATCGCGTAGCATCAAAGTCAGGTCGAATCGCAGTGTACTTATACGCCTTCATTAGACTGTGAGCCGAACACAGAGTTGGCGCTTCCCTTAGTGTTTCATTGACGCAGACGTAGACGAAGTTACCGTTGCATTTTGGCCCCCATTCAAGATAAATCCATCCAATCGCAATACGACAGCCGCACGTATCCAGCAATGCAATATGCAAAGCTAACATTATTCGACATACATGTGCTCCAGCAGTCACCAACCTCGCACTTCAAATTGCCATCATAATGATCAAATGCGTAGGGACTGCATCCATCTCACAACTTCACACATTACTTTACTTGTCTATGATACAGAATTTATTAGTAATAAAATTTCTTGACATGATTAATAAATATTCTAAGTCTACTAAACGAGAGACTGCCACTATCTAAAAATTTCTGCGTGCATTTGCCAAATTTACAGTTACAGGTATCATCAAACTCCTTTACAAAACGTTACAAGCAACCCTCCACTAAAATTACATCTTCCCGTGCAAGTGCCACTGGAAGATTTTCCTGAAGATGTCTTTTCCATTTCCTTCGAGGACATCTCCATGGCAAGGCACTAGCGTCGTGAAATCCCACTGATCGATAACCTTCAAGCTATCGCTCATGCTGTTGCGATCCTTGGCCAGATGCCAGTTAAACCGCTTGGGCCAGGTAGCTTCTCCGCCAGTATTCTGCACGCTGTGGAACAGCTTATTCAGGAATCCACTGGGCCTCTCCGACTCAGGCACCTTGCTGTATTGCTCGGTAGCCGGTAAATTGAACAGCAGATCCGCCTCGATCAGGACCTTGTCTGGCCTGTAGTTGAAGACGATTTCCTTGTTGACGTGGCCATCGACGTACTCGTAGTCGAAATCGGCGTCAAACTCTTCGCTAATTCTGATGTCACGCTTTCCCTCCTTTGTGAAAACAACGGCAAATTTGTCGTCATTAATTTTTGGGTCCTTGGTTTGCTTCGCGCGCTTCTCAGGAAGACCCTCTGGGCCGATGATTTTGGCTTCGGGCCATTGCTTAGCCCATTCAGAGATGAAGATGTGGTGTTCAAAGTCCAGTGCGATGATGTACGCGACGTTGCCTCCCAGCTCTGCGACCTTGACCTTGGTCTCTTCTGTGAGGGCGACGGGAGAGAAGACGGCGAGATTGCCAGATGTGAGCCTCACTGTTGGATGATTAGCACAGCTGTTGGTGAGACATTCTAGGCGCTAAGCCTTATTATGTGGGAATAGTGAGACATACCTAGCGTTCCACGGCCGCCAATCGCGATTCTGCCGAATCGTGAAAAAGGCACTGAGAAGGTCACAACATTGGGTGTGACATTGCGGATGACCATGAGGTCTGCCGGGTTGGCCGGAATCAAGCTTGCAGACATTTTGGCTGCGTTTAAAATGGTAGGAGAAAAGTGAAATTGTCGTATCGTAGCTCGAGAAGTTTGTAGAGGTGCGAATGAGTTTAATAAAACAGTCGTTGTGATGATGTTATTGTTTTTGAGTCCATGACGCAAGATTGGCGATGATGCGACGCGGCCACTATTTAAGCACTTGGGCCATAGAGCTAGACGCTGATATGGTCTCATCTGTAACTCAAATTATTCCTGGTAGATCTCGGATGTTTCTGTTGTAAAACACAGTTAGTAAGCGTCTAGGGACCAGCGAGAAAAGATGCTAATCGGCATTAGGTCCTTAGTGGCAACAGCAGCCGTTTTAGAAATTCCAAATTCTGATAGTTGTCGGCCTCAGCGATCCTTGTACGTGTAAAAAAAGAGACGTACCCGAATGTGGCTGTCAGCAAGCCGAGGCTTATACCCAGTAGCCTGATCAAGCTCCAGTAATTTTAACCCTTTCATGGTGCTAGATCTAACACGAGATCATGACATCAACGCCGTTAGAATCGGACTCGGAAGGAAAATTGCCCGCTAAGCTGGGTCAGGCGGTTTTTCGGCTCTGCTAACAACCCGTCGATATGATAAAGCGCAGCCCTTGTCCGAGCTCGTCCGAATAGGATTGCGCTGGGAGGCTGCGCTGCTTGCGCGAGCTACGGACAAACTACGCCTCAAATGTTTAAATAATTTGATAATTTTACCGCCGGCGCGCTAATGTGGGCCAGCATACCGAGCCAGGATGCCCTCTTAAGCTCTTAAGCGGCTAGGGTAAGGCTATGCCGCGGCAGATCTCCAGTAAATAGGTGAGACGCCTATTCCTCAATTACGAATTCTAAGGTCGACTCCACTGGATAAGATACAATGGCCAGCTCCATGGTCTAATCGCCGCCACGGACAAACTATGAACAGAATTTTCTATTATTAAACACTTATTAAGATGGCATTCTAGCCTCTTTCCAGAAGCTACACCCATGTAATACAAATAATTGACGAACCTTATTAGTGTATACAAAGTATCTCTTGAGTTGGAACGAAAGATGCAGTATTCCGTGGAATTCATCAAACACTGTCAGATATCCGTCGCTCTATAAAGAAAACAATGGGTACCCTAAGAGAAGGAAGCCCCCCTGCAACACCTGTGGAGAAGGACGAGGCTATCTCGGCCGAAGACTTTAATACAATTGAGAACCCCAGCACTGACCGTGCTCATCCACCTCGACCAACCCGGGGACCACTCAATCCACTTTGCTCCGAGCTAAGGTGCGGCGCTTCTCCTATGCCAGACTCATCCCGGGGTCCTAGGCTTTCGAGACGTAGTGCCTCGAGTGCCTAGGGGACCTATACGCGTAGTATGATATGATCCGTACCGCAAGCCAGAAGGAATATCCCTACTTCTTCTGATACGCCGTCAAGCAGCCTTCAGTAAGAGAACTGCATGCGCCAGAGCCATTATACAAATATACATTGAGATCAAGGCCGCTATGAGCATCACGATTGGAAATCCATGATCAATATTATTATGTACCAACTAAATAGAGTTTCTCACTCTGGTATTATACATATCAGGCAAATTCTACTCTATTTAATCACCCTTTGAACTGCTTAAACCACAACTTCATTTGAGACTGCCAAGTCTATTGGCTACCTATAATATTCAGTACTATCCTGAAAAGAAAGTGACATCCCAAGCAAAATACTACAAAAACTACAAAATACTATAAAAGGACTACACTATTCCCTATCGTTGCTTTCGTGCCACTGTCGCCGTACTCTTCCGCAGTGTAGGTACCCATATTGCATATCATAGGGATGGCTCCAACTCCAAAAGTCACGACCAAGATAGCTCCAAGCACCACTATATGGAGAGCGACAGGAACCGAGACAATGGTACGTAGAAAACCTCAAATTCCACTCCTTCTTGTCTTCGTCTCTTTTCAGAGAAAACTCATAATCCGCGAAGAAGTCTGGGCATGAACCGCTTTCATTATCCATCATTTCGTCAAAATAGACAGTCAAGAGCGGGATCGGCTTGTCAGTGTGCTGAATGTGGATGCCGCCATATGGCTCCACTACAAATTCCAAATGATAGCAGATTGGTAAGTGAATGCTATTCAGCAGGGCTGCGAAATGTTTCCAAGGTACCATAGGTCCATCAATTCTGTGGAATCTGGCCATGTAGAGCTCATCGTTGATAATTCTGGGGAGGTAGTCAAAAGAAAACCGTCAAGGCCTCGCAAAACTGCCAGCCGCTGACCAGAATGGCTTCCGGTCAAAAACACCTTGACAGAAGGTTTTCAGACATTTACGCGTCTTTTCCATCTCAAAATAATCATCCTAATCAAATGAATCCAAATTCATATCGTCATTTAGTAATATATATTTTTCGAACGCAGCATGTCGTTCAAGTATCCGTCGCGACACGCCATGAAGATTACCGTAAAAATGACGGTTCATTACCAGGTATGCGTCCATAAAGTACAACCCAGCCTCACTCGTACTAGGATGCCAGAGGAGCGATTTAACATCCGATTTCGAAAACCGTCTTCGAGTCGAACTCCAATCCTATGAACCCCACCAAGACGAGCCGGAGCAATGTCGATGGCCTTGATGTTTCCAGCTACCACTGCAGTTTAAGCGGCATAGTTTATAGCATCTGAAACAGCAATATACGTTGGGTATATCTTTTTGTAAAGTCAATGTGAATTCAGCAACATCGTGATCTGTAAGAGCCAGTTTTTTCTGGTAAAATTGGGTTACCACTGAATAAAAACCCTTGCAAGTTAAAGCTAGAGAGATGACCCAGGAAAGTGGTAAATGGTCTAGAATCTTTAATAAAATCTCCAATGGAATATCTGCGAGAATGCATGATGGCGGCGATGACGATGGCGATAGTGAGATTGATGATATTTTTTCTTGCATGAAATTCATGGTAGTATTTTCTAGGTCCAGATCTTTCCCAGGCGCCTCGAGATAGCCTCCTAGTGAATGGCGACGAACGCCAGGCTCATGATGTACTTTGAACATTGCGATAGTCAGCTGAGTGTTGATTTGATTTCTGGTTAAATGGACGCTTCAAACTAAGAAGAATCTATTAACTGTCTCTTCAATCGTTTCTCTCCGCGATGATGTATACAAAAAGGATGCAGCTCAATTTTGCAGAGAAGAATGGCGGTTTTATACAATTCAGTGTGCTCTGCCCACTATGGCTCCATATGTTAGCTAATTATACTTCAGAGATATTAATCTTTTCCATGGATATCAATTAGCTTTTCTTCAGTTTAGTGTTTGCCCAGTCATTATATGCATGTACCGAGCCAGGATGCTTTCTTAGACCGGCCTAATACTCATTTATGTGGAAGTTTTAAACTCAACTCCACTAGATAAGAACAACAGCCAGCTTCATATTGCCGATATAGGTCAACTACAAAAGAATTTTCTACTCCTTAAACTTTATCCAGACAGAATTTCCATTTCAATAAAAAAGAATAGGATAACAACAGTGGAACGACATTGGAATCAAGATCATCCTCTTATTTCACCACTTTCAGTATTCCAGATACAAATAGTTCCATCGTTTGTGATAGATGCTACGAGAGTTGAATCATAAGAGAATACGGCAGATTTCATATATTCTACATCCCGGTCCGAACAATACCATCGCAGTTGCCTGACACAATTAACTTTGAATTGTGCAAAAAGACTGCAGATGTAACATGTGCGGTATGGTCACTGAGTACCCTGACATAATCGCCTGTTTCAGGACGCCAAAGATGAGTGATATGATCGGATGAGATTGCTAGAAGTAGCAGCAATGAGTCACTCGAAAAATTAACGAAATAAATCAAGTCAGGCTGTCTTTTTATTTCCTGCAAGCATTTGCCTGTGTCGGCGAGCCATATCCTGATTGTTTTTTTCCAATCAAGCCGAAGCCACCATATGTCGAATCGTGAGAAAATGCAGCAGATGCAGCGCTGCCGGTATGGTACTAATACTACTATCTCTACAGCTTTCGCTCATATAAATGCGTCATAGCTTCCTACTGGTGTGTGCAATTTCACTGTGAGTCCCGAGTTGTCTATCTAGCCCTTGCTACACTCTCGTAATACAGATCGTTATAAACCTTATAATCGTTGAGGAAGTATTTTTTTCGAGTTGGAATGAAAGATGCATGATCATGACAGGGCACTAAAATCAGAATACAAACAGACATGCAAATAGAGATCGCTATAAGTATCACGATTAGCAATTTATGTTCTATTGTATGCTATGAAAATTGATTATATAACTCATCCCTCAAGCAATGCAAATGTACCAGTGAATTCAGCTCTCTCCCAATCAGCCTTTGCACTGCTTAATTTGACACCACTAAGGCTAATATCGAATATCATCTTCAAGGAAAATTACATGTTCTATGCAAGGCTGCTATCGAACGAATTGGGGTATCTTTCCGCTAACACTTCGCCAAGAATTTGTTTGACGCCGCCCTTATGCCACATTTGCCGTGCTCTTCCACCATTTGGGCATGTGAAATTGAAAACATACGGAGGATTCCAATATATAAATTGGCGATTTGAAAGATAAAGCCAGGGATCTTCGTACGGAGAGCGGCATGGCCCAAGGTAATGGTATGTGGAAAGGAGCAAACTCCACTCATCTTTGGCTTCATTCGTTTTAAGAGAAAACTGGAAGTCGTAATCCGTATTGCAATCTGTGCAGGAGCCCGAGTCCTAGTAGTGTCCGCTAAATCTGACTTTGCCAACCAAGCTCGGCCGGTTGCGGTGACGGTCGCAGTGCCGAACGAAGACACTGCCACGGGCCCAAATCTCTGCTAGAAGCTGCAAGTGACAGCATATTGGCAAGTTCATGCTGTTCAACAGCCCGGCAAATTGAACCCAAGGAACCTTAGGCCCATCAATTGTGTGAAATCTAGCAATGTATAACTCATCGTCGATGATTCTGGGCTCGAAGTTAAACGAAAACCGCCAGGGTGTCTCAGAACATACACTTGCTGCCGCTCCCTCTGGCCTTTGGTCAAAGATGTACTTTTGTAGCTCAAGCCTCTCAGATGTTTTCACGTCACGATGCCAATGGAACCACTGAAGTTGAAAACGATAAACTTTTCAAACACCACTTATCGAGCAAGAGTTTACAGTAGCAGGCCATGGAGTTCACCAAAAATATGCCGATTCATAACAAGATACGCCTCCATAAAGTGAACTGTGGACTCCCTTGTACTGGGATGCCAGAGAGCTGCAATATCGCTTTTCAAATAATCCCTTCGAGCGGATATCCACTCTTTCCACCAGCTATGTTCCACACAACGTTGATGACCATGGTCTTTCCAAGTGCCACCAAGATCTAAGGGACGTAGATTATAACAACCAAGACAGCAATATACTCTAGGTATATCTCTTTGTAGGGTCGCTACAACTGCGGCAACATCATGATCCCTGACATGCAGATTTTTCCTGTGAAATAATTGCACCGCCGCAAGTAAATCCTTGCAGGTTAAAGCTAACGTGATGACCCAAGGAGTTGGCAGATAGCGTATGATTCTGAGTAATATCTCTAGTGGGATATGTGTGAGAACGCAGGGTGATCCTGATGGTAATTGCTTTGGAGTAAATTTGGGAGAGGCTCTTGCCAGCTGAGGAGCTTCCTCCCAAGACGCACTGTTCAAAACTCTTCGCGATGGACGATTTTCGCCAGGGTTATAACGTGGTCTGAACATGGCGGTAATCCGGTCAGTTGGTGGTCAATTTGTATGGCGGCTAGATTGGCACTGAACGCCGTGTAAGAATATTTTAATCGTCGCTCTTCGTGATGATGTTAACATATACAATAATTATACAGAAAAGAAATAATATTGTGTCTCATTTATAGCACTCAGCTTTCCATGCCGTCCATATTACCCTGATTACGATATACATTCGAGATTATACTCAGATATTAACTTTACCAAGAGTTAAAAATGCCCACCTATCAAGGATTGGCCAACGAGTGGCGGTAAAAAAAGGCTTATGGCTATACCAAGCGATAGTCTGGCTCACTTCAAATTCATCGCAATAGCATACTTTTATGTACATGTACATAGTGGCTGGGAGAAGAAATCGTGCTAGTTTCAACCATGGTACTCTGCGACGCCAGCTTTTTTCTATATGAGCGGTTATGTTGAAGCGTTGGCGAGCTGAAACAGTCACAAAGTTAATGAGAAATCCAATTATACGTCTTTATTTCACAAAAAGTTCTCTAGAGGAGAATTGTTTCTATTAATTGTGAAAGACAAAGCACACGCATGTTAGATGAGTGGTATAGGTGAACATGGTGAAAAGTGCGCTGTTAGCTGGGCTGAGAAAACCCAAACTTTCAAACACCTCTCTCCAGACCCATATCTAACTTATTAAAGTGGAAAACATGGTCTTTTACCTTTGTCTGTTCAGTGTCTGTTAGACAAAAAGAAGAATGTATGGTGGTAGATTACAAGCTGACGCCTCGTTCACTGGTCTCTCTATATCCTCAGAAGCCTCTGCATAATCTCAAGTTTCTCTATATCCTCAGAAGCCTCTGCATAATCTCACGTGTATTAGCATCTCTAGCTTATACAAAATAGTCATTCCATCGCCATATGTAATTCATAAAATGATTGCGTATCACATCGTCACTCATAATATTAATTCTTTCTCTTCCCTTTGGCTAGGCGTGAACGTGCTTCGTACATGTATCACGGCACCTGGGTGTGATGCATACAGTGCACATTAGACGCCAACACAGTATGCCGGATGATCCCTCCCGATTTCCCGACCTCGCCTGATCCACCAACAGCGTTCATATCAGATCGCTGCTTCACGACCTCGTTGCAAACACCAATCTACAAGCCATTGGGAGCTGACACGGCGCCGTGTCTTGCGCCAATCATGTCTGCCTCACTTCTTCGACCGCGCTTAGCCGCCACTGGCCTCAGAGTTGCTCCCCGACCGACGATATGCCCGCATTCGCAAAAATCGATTCCCCGGCGCCATAATTCGAGCTCAACAAGCAGCGCCGGCAGCAGCTCTGGCAGCGGACTCAAGGTCGCAGCCTACAGCAGCGCGCTCGCAGCAGCCCTTTATGTCTCTTATCTCTATGCGACCGACACTCGAGCGTTTGTCCACCGATATGTCGTCCCGCCGTTGCTTCGAACCGTCGTTCCCGACGCCGAAGATGCGCACCACGTGGGTGTTAATGCGCTGAGGTTCCTGTATGAGACGGGCTTGAATCCTCGAGAGCGTGACTCTGCGGCTAGCGATTCCAAACTCTCAGCCTCCGTCTTTGAGCACCAATTGGCAAACCCCATCGGTATTTCAGCAGGTCTCGACAAGGATGGCGAGATTCCAGATGCGCTGTTTGCACTTGGAGCCGGTGTCGTTGAAATTGGAGGCTGCACGCCGCTGCCCCAAGAAGGAAACCCCAAGCCTCGTGTCTTCCGAGTGCCCATCTTGGACGGAATGATCAACCGATATGGCCTCAACTCAAGGGGAGCAGACGACATGGCTATCCGTCTACGCGACCGACTGCGACGATTTGCGCGCTCAATAGGAGTTAGCGAGGAGGAAATTATCAGTGGCGAAGCCGGTGTTCCCGTGGGAAGCTTGAAGCCAGGGCGGATACTTGCAGTGCAAATCGCCAAGAACAAGGAGACAAACGAGAAGGATGAGCAAGCCATTGCCTCAGACTACGTCTATTGCACAAAGCGGCTGGCTCGCTATGCTGATGTTCTGGTCGTCAATGTCAGCAGCCCCAACACGCCAGGCCTTCGGGATCTGCAAGCGACGGAGCCTCTGTCACGACTCCTCTCAGCGGTCGTCGATGCAGCAGCTCAAACCGACAGAAAGACCCGCCCCAAGGTCATGGTCAAGGTTTCTCCTGACGAAGATGAAGACTCCCAGATGGAAGGTATCGTCCAAGCCGTCCAGAAGAGTGGCGTCGACGGCATCATCGTCGGAAACACCACCAAAAGAAGAACCGGCTTGAACCCCAAGGGTGCCCGACTCTCTGTCAGAGAACAGAAGGCCCTGATGGAGGTGGGTGGCTACTCTGGCCCAGCCATGTTTGAGCGAACCTTGGATCTTGTTGGTCGATACCGCAAGCTGCTTGACTCACAGCCCGGCGTTGGTAAGGGAGAGCAAAAGGTGCTTTTCGCGACTGGAGGTATCACAAATGGAGAACAGGCGCTCAAGGTGTTGAATGCTGGCGCAAGCGTAGCGATGACATACACCGGATTGGTTTATGGAGGCGTTGGAACTGTTACGAGGATGAAGCAGGAGATGCGTGAGGCTCTATAGAGAGATTTCTTTTGAAAAGATGGCAGGGATGTGAAAATTTGGAGGAGCGTATTAGAAGCGTTAAAAGGAGAGACATGATATACTACCAGTAACTTGTATTTATAAAGAAAAATCAGATAGCAACGTTATATCGCTGCCAACGTATAGAGCTTGGAATTTTAGCCTTGAGTCGAATTTACGCAAAATGAAATAAAGTCATTATATTTGGGCTGCTGCTCTCCATTTTCGGCCTTTACTCTTGTATTTTCTTTTCTCCAACCACCTTTACGCGTGAGGGCATCTAGTTGCTTGCCCATGGTAACTCACCACATATTCCGAATAATAAAATCTCCATATCAGAGACATTTTATTTAGTCAATCTAATGATAACGAACCCATCTTCTTTTTAAAAGCTATCTTAATTAAAATTCCATCTTCATCTGCATCAAATACAGGGTAAAATGTAACAAAAACACTAATCCATATTCGGCAAGGCGCAGGTATAGCAAGGATACGCCACATGCCCCACTAAAAAGTTCAATCGATATCGATTTCTCAAGTCCATCCAAATTTTACCACCCGCCCAAAAGTCGCTTTTGCCGTGCATCAGTATCAGTTACCACCACATCATGGCTGCCGCAACAACATTACCTGCCTTGTTGGCGTCATTAACGCAGTCGCTGTCCCTAGCGCAAGAAGGAACCTCAAAAATATCGACAATTGAGCACCCTAAAGATGGAATCTCACTCCTCGACGTCAAGAACGAGCTGCTGCTCTCATATCTCCAGAACCTGGTCTTCCTGATCCTCGTCAAGTTACGAAATGCAAAGTCTGATGAAAAAGACGAATCAAAAGAAAAGGACGAAGATTTAGACGAAGTGGTGCGATCGAAGCTCGTTGAGCTGCGCCTATACCTCGAGAAGGGAGCCCGACCGCTGGAGGAGAAACTGCGATTCTCCATCGACAGATTCCTACGAACGGCGGAAGATGCACAGCGACAAGAGAAGATGAAGGAGATTAAGGACAGTGCCAAGACTGGCTCCAGCACAGATGAATCAGGCTCAGACTCTGAGGAAGACAACGAAGATGAAAACGATTCCGAAGCCGAGGAGACCGGATTTTCTAGGCCACAGGCCAAGAAAGGAACTGCCTCTGCCGCTCCCAACATGGGCTCTCTTATCGACGAGGTCGCCCTTCGTCCCGCCAAGCGCGGCGAAGATAATGGCGCTCCTGCCGGTGTATATCGCCCGCCTCGTCGCGAGCGTCAAGTCATGGAGACGACGGAGACCCGTGAAAAGGCCGCTCGTCGCCCCATGCGCTCACACACTATGGAAGAATTCGTTGCTTCAGAGCTTTCATCCGCACCCATGGCCGAACCCAGCATCGGTACAACCATTGTCCAAGGCGGTCGCAGAATGAAGACGACTCAAGAACGCAAAGATGAGGCCGAGCGAACCGAGTACGAAGAAGCGAACTTCACTCGTCTCCCTCAGGAGAGCAAGAAGGAGCGCGCCAAGAAGGCTAAGCAAGCTGGCCGAAGCGGCCGGATGCAGTTCGGTGGCGAGGAGTGGCATAACCTTGGCGAGGGCATTGATCGCATTGATCGCCTGACGAAGCGAAAGGAGGGCGGTGCTGGTTCTGGTGTGAGAGCAATGCTGGAGAAGAGCCGGAAACGTGGAGCTGAGACAGAGGATGGACCAAGAGGGAGTGGACACCAGATAGGAGACAGATTCCACAAGAAGGCGAGGCTGTTGGAGATTGGGCGAGGAAGCAGAGGCAAGGGAAGGAAATAGATTTGAGATATCACTTTGTAATGGCGCAATATTTATGTGCGCATTCATATATGGCGTTTTTTGGTGTACAAAAGAGTTGTATAGAGGATTATGCCAAGATTGGTATGATAATTGCATTATATCCCTGCCTAACTATATTGTCCCTAAGTATTATACAATGAATGTCTTAAAAAATACAGATATTATCATGTCCGCTCAAATACGTCTCTCGTACAATTAATCTCATGCCATATACCTATGAACCCTTTTATATAGCCTCTGGCTGTTTGGGCTCATATTTTATAGCATCAGGTCTTATAGGCTCAGACTTTATAAACTCAGGTTTTTTAGCCTCTGGCTGTGCAGCCTCTGGTTGTACAGCCTCAGTTTTTATAGGCTCATTTTTTATAGCCTCGGGTTGTACAGGCACAGGTTGTACAGCCTCTGGCACTTTAGTCTCTGGTACTTTAGCTTCTGATTGTGCAGACTCAGTTTTTATAGCCTCGGGTTTTGTAGCCTCTGGCTGTACAGCCTCAGGCTTTTTGGGCTCAGGTTCTCTAAACAACTCCTTCTCTGTGCCCTTAGGACACAAGCTTTCCCATGATTCAACAGTTCCCTTATCGGTGGGAATGCCCTCATGTAGAAGAGCCGCGCCCTCTTTGCGTCGTTCCTCCAGCAGCATCCTCGATCTGCCGTGCCACCAGGTCTGGTTCCACTGCTCTTCTCGATGATACTTTTCCACAGAGTTATGGTGGATCATGACAGGAACGGTGCCGATACAGATTTCTGTGTAGAGCGGCATTGTCTCCCACTCATTTGGCAGACTTCCAGAGAGCCATGGAAGTTGTTGGTTACCAGGCAAGTCTAGTGGGAGGGGCAATCTATCGGTTTTAGGGATGCATTCAAACTTGCCCTGTTTGCCGACTTGAGGCTTCAATAGGCGGCTGTGACGAATGTACCTTGCATCAGTGAGGGCATTCGAAGTCTGATGACCGAGTAGAGACCAATAGTCTAGGGCGATGCCGAATTCGAAAGGCTTCTCAGGGAGATGCGTCTTGTTATACTTCTGATGAGTGAACTCTGGCTCCAGACGATCAATAACAGGGGCTTGTTGAACATCAGTTGGAGGAGGCTTAGATCCAGCTCGTCCCGGAACGACTTTGTCGAGCATGTCGTCCATTCCAGTTCGGTGATGTCGTCGCATAATTTCCCGGTAATACTCTTGCTCGCCAAACATCTCGACAAAGATACTCTGGTCGCTGCCATGGTAGCAGAAATCAGAAGCCCCTGTCTCGTCATCAAACGACGCTCCTTTGCGATTTTGGCACTCCTTCAACTTCTCTAGCGCCCGCTCAAGGACGCGACGCATCTCACCAATTGGACCAATAGTGTATCCCGAGTTGAGATAACGAGTGCGGAAGCTGGCCCACTGGTTGATTCCGATGAGAGTATCCGTATTGCCTCCGTAAATGTCATTTGGGAGCGGTGATTCAGGTACGGGATAGCAGGAGACAGAGTTGAGCAAGTTGGGCGCACATCGTTTTCCTGCTCCAAAGACAATTTTGGAGTTGATGGCTTCGTTGTTGTAGGCTCGACCCATTCGGTGGGCGACACGGGCGTTTTCTTCCTCAATAATGGCGTCGTAACGGGACAAGAGCACGTTGAACGGTAGCTGAAACCAGATATCATAGGCGTCAAGCATAAAAACAAGCTCATCATCAAAGCCAGGCTGGCTGCGGCGCACAGGGTCGTTGATGTAGTCCAAAGTTCGTGTAATCTTAGCAAAGTGCGAACCACCTCCCAAAAGTCCTTTGGCTTTGTCCGTGTCTTCCCAAGCAATAATCGTAGGGCTAGGATAGCCGAGAATCGTCATGGTAAGGAGTGTCTTGCAGAAATTGACATTGCTCTTTGTGGCTGGTAGCAGAATGTGTATCTTTCTATCCGTAGCCGGAGAGAGATTCGCCGTTGTATCATTCTGAATCTGATTCGCAGACGACTGAAAAATGCGACTTGTTGTCCATGGGTGCTTGAGGGCCTCTGAACTGGGCGGCCCGATATCGTGCTTCTCAATGAATAAGTATATATAGTAGGCATGCTGACCTCAAAGACGACTTACAGGAGTTATCACCAACAGCAAAAAAGTACTTAAAATGAAGGCGATTCCGACCAACGTCACAGGACGTCGGGCTCGGTTCAGTAATAAATTCAACAACATGGTTAAAGAATGTGAGAAGTAAACGAGTGTGGGAGATTTTAAGCTTATTCAAATCATAAAAGTGTGTGTCATAAAACAGTTTTTTAAAAGAGTGAAGTAGAGAAGCGCGCCGCAATTACCCCAGCTAGTGCTGGCGTTTACCCCTGACCAGAGCGATCTCAGCGTATTCTCTCTAAAAACGCCTTAAAGTCAAAGAAAGAAGAAAGGAGAAAAGGAAAAAGAAAAGAAGAAAAACTATACATGACATATTATGGCTTCATTATTGGAAAGACCCAAGTTGTCGGCGTTTCCAAATTGGTATCTAGCTGCATCTTAGGCGCTGGAGCCATGGAATCAGTAGCGCCGGGCTTGTTCAGCTATTCAGCCGCAAATTGCTGATCCTCCTTTCTAGGAACAAGACGTCAGCATCAGCAATAAGTCTATGGCAGCAGTCATTACAGCTATAAGGGGGCTTTGCAACTGATAATTGAAATAATAACTTTTGCGTGCCCGAACACATTCGCAAGCAGATGTCTATAAAATGCGGCAAAACTTTTTAATTTGTCGCTTCTAATTAGGATTCTGCAGTTGGTGTTAATTTTCACTCGTTCTAGCTCTTAGAGCGGAGACTGCCAAGCCAAATATTTCCACCTCTGTCACCGGTTGTTTTACGCGAGAGATGATAGTAGAAAACTTGACGAATAATGAACGAGAAATGCTCTGGCTGCCAAGAGAGAAGGATCCACGAATTTTAGCCTAAGCATAGAAGACGGGCGCTCAATGAGACTATATGTTTACGACATAGGCACATGTATTTACTTACATATGTTCATACTGGGGCACTGTTTGCCTCCTTTCTTGTTACTTTCACTTAGTTTGTATGGACTATTGGTATATTCTAGATAATATTCTAGCAAAAGCATTTTTCCTCAGAAAATTGTTGAACTTTGCTGGACCACGGCATATGTAAAACATGGTGCTACCCACAACAGCAATTAGGCAGTTCATTTACATCAACATTGTGTATATTCTGTTCATTAAACTTTATAGGTGTTGTATTATTCATAGATAAAAATTGCTACTAGTTTCCAAAGCCATATCTACATAATGCCCAAGATATCCTCACTGGTTGTTGAATGGCGAAACCATAGAGTGTATACTAGCTTCCCTCTAGCCCACCTCCGTTGCATATCATCATTAAACCGTAGGCTAGGCACAGTCCGGTATTATATCGGCCCTTTGCAGCTTATTTTGAACATACATAGCTGCATATGTATATAAAATGTCTATAAATAAGAATATAAATAAGCGCATGCTCTTTGGATCCTGAATACAGGCTGAGTCATGCTCTACTTACAAGGGGAGGGCTTTCAAAAAAGGGCCGTGTGATTAGCTTGGATCAAAAACCACAGGTATTTCCTATTAGAGCATGAGTACTAACTTATCTACCGGTGGGTCAGGAGTGCAGTGGTGAAAGGTGGATCGATCGGATTAGGGCGGATTAGATCGGAATATGGGAGTTGCCGGAATAAGGAAGATTGTCAACGTAGCAATCCGTAATTCGTAATCCGCAACATGCGAAGAGCAGTAAACAAGGTGCCCAGAATGAATTAGAAATCCCATGTGCGATAATGAGGAAAGGTCAACGTAGAGTCAGATTAACAAGCAAGATGAAAATATATATAAGGCCCGTTGTTTACCATCATCAACAAGATTTCTATATTCACCAACAACTACATACACTCGACCAGAAGTGATTACTTTAATAATATTTTCAAAATGGCAACTCAAGAGACAGCCAAAACACTGTACCTGGATGCAGATGGTATAAAATTTGCATACCGGCTCATTGGAAACTCTACTGCTGGAAGCCATTCGCCTCCGTTGCTCATGCTCAATCATGTTCGGGCAACAATTGATACGTGGGACCCTGAATTGATCAACAACTTTACGGAAACTGGCCGCCAAATCATAACATATGATTATGCTGGAATAGGACATAGCCAAGGCAACATCGCACCCTCAATCAGAGGCTTCGCCGTTAACTTGCTTGCATTTCTCAACGTCTTGTTGCCGTCTCTTCATACTCAGCAAGTTGACGTTCTGGGATTCTCCATGGGCGGCTACGTTGCTCAACAGCTTGCTCTCGACGCCCCTAATGTGGTTAATAAGCTGGTTCTCTCGGGTACTGGACCAAGCCTCGGAGCGGACCTTCAACGACCAATGAATGAGGTGCAATCCACTGTTTTTAACCCAACACCCGATGCTTCAATCATTCCAGCATTCTTTCCCCCTTTTACAACTGGTAACGAAGGTCTGGCTTGGCTTAATCGAAGTGTCAGCTCGCGACAGGGGGTTGCTGGAAAAAATGGAGAGCCTGCTATTGCATCATTTACATCTGGAGAGGACCTAGTCAAGCTTACTCAGGCGTATTTGACTTGGGATGCCGACCCAGTTCCCTATTCCTTGTTGCAAACGATACAGAAGGATGCTCTTGTCACCAGTGGAGACAACGATCTCATTGTTCCGACGCAAAACTCATTTGTCTTGGCTAGACAACTATCCCGAGCAAATTTTGTCATGTTTTCAAGCAGCGGTCACGGTCATCTATTCCAGTACGCCGGCTATTTCACCAAGGTAGTTGGGGAGTTTTTGGACGGCAAACTGCCGACCGTACCATTCTCAGCAGGATTGGTCCCACCGTTTGGAACATATGGAACCTATAATTAAGACTGGTTTGGATTTACTAAGACGGCACATCTGTATCTCTTTTGGATGTTTTGCTTCAGTGGAATACATCAATTTCACATAGACTACTTCCATTTTGCCTCTCTAAGCTACTTCCAGTTGCTTGAAACTTCTCTTTGATATTTATCATTGCTAATAATTAATTAAAAAAAATGCTATTCTATTATATCAATCTATTTAGTGGGTTCAATCCAATGGCTGTGAATAGGAAAAAGTCTATATTATTGTGAAGTGTTCGTATAGCTTTTTGGTAATACCGTCCTCTAAACATGGAGCGGAAATTATAAAATGCCCGTAACAATTCGTGCGTCAATCATTTGAGCATACAACGCTAAATATATTAGTTTTTAATTTGTTTTCTGCTACAAAGGTGAGAAACTTACAAGCTGCTTTCCACTTCTTGCCTATCACATTGAGAGCCTCCTTGATAGCAGCACATGAGGCTGCCTCGCTTAATTCACCAGTCCGGGAATACTCCCGTCCAAAAAATAGTGCCCCTCTATATATTGCTTCAACGCAGAAAGGAGTGATTTCGTCGGGATTGCAACCGCCTGAGTTTACAGCATTAGCTAGTTGAAGCATACCAGATGCAATATCACGTTTGAAGTCTTGAGAAATAAATTTCTCCGTGGCAGCAAATGGAAACTCGTCTATAGCATATCTTTCTTTATCGTGAAGAAGCAACCGGGCAATATCGGTAAGTTAGTGACGTGCTTTGAGATATATAGCATTTACATAGAGCTTACCTATAGCAGATAGTAGAGGGACTACACACTCCAATTCCACGAAAGCGGCCCTCCTCTATTGAAACGCTCGTCAGTGCAACGAGTGTGCTATCCAGCACTTTAACATCATTTTGCCAGAATGCCTCAGAAAAGGGAGGCTCATGTATACTACGAAAGACTCTTCCTAACAGGATCGCAGATTGCGCAGTCAAGGAGAAACGACCCATTGTGGTTGTTGGTGGCTCAAATAGTCTGCGTACTGGTGCATTTATCTCCCTCTAACTGGTGTAAGCAATGAAAACTTCTCTTCTCTTTTATGGGGTTATTCAACCTACATTCTCTTCCCATATCGTGTCGTCAATGGGCAGTATACTGTTACTACTTGGGTCTGTAGTAAGAAATGCTCTATCAGCACATCCTAGGTTTATAAAACTAAGCGTGGTTAGCTAGATAGAATACGTAGCAGAAAAATTGTTAACAAAGGGGGTAGAAAAAGAGGGGGAGAAATGACAAAGATGCACGTATACTAACCGATCTAAGACGAGAATAGCCCACCAGCTTCTTCGTCGCTCTTCTGATTCGGTAATGCTGAAGCCCTCTTCAGCATAGTGTTCCACAGCTTTATGGAGGCCTAATGCACTTCCATATCGTACGCAGTAGCCAACGGTGAGATATGCAGCCGGGTAAATAGCATGCCCAAGCTCAAATATGGCCATGAGGATAATAGCTTGCAGTACGCGCAACTCCAGACTACACGAGCTCTCCGCTTCTAGGAGGCTGTTTTTTATTGAGTAATAGGCTTTACATCGTGGTCCCTGTTTCGGAAGCCGATCTGCTAGTAGCTTCATTGTAGCAATAAGAAGTGTACTTGCTGGTCGTAGAGGACTCAGAGGATTTAATATCCTCTCAGTAAACTTCTTCTTTGATAAGAATGGCATCGATGGATGAATATTCAAAAAGTATGAGCGGACAAAATCTCTATCGGATGTAATATCTCCAACATAGGTTAGTAGTGAGTCTGTAAAATTTAGTTCCAGCTCTGGTAGTCGATTCATTGACCGCCGAAACAAGACAGAGTCGAGAAAGAATACTGCTTGGGAGCTTTCTTCGCTCTCTTGGGTAGCTTTCACAGGCGAAAAGGATGTGCCTTCCGCACTGGATACTGATACTGAGTCATCTCTTAACACATATATGCATTCTTTTCCATATCTAAAAGACAAAATGTCAAAAATTTGAGCTCAAATTTCACTTTCGCTTGAGCTGTTAAACTTACCGTACACACGCAGAGCAATGTGGCTTTCCCCGGTCACACCGTTTCTTTGATCGCTGGCACTGTGTACAGGACGGTTTCATACGAGGAATAACTATCCGACTCTCACTCTCTGTGTCCATGTTTGTGCTTTAATGATGAGTATTGTTGTTGCAAGCTTCTGGTTGCAATGTACCGACTTAATCGGGGTAGCTGTCTAAATCCAACAGAGAGGGCTTGCAGTTACTACTTGGAATGAGTTAGAGGGCTCGGAGTAAATTACGCAACATCTTACAACTTATAGCTGATAAATACTCCGTTGACTCCACCATAATAGAAACGTATTGTACCTGACGTAGCGAACATCGGCGCGCTAAATATAAATAGGCAGGTGGAATTGGTAAAAATACCTATAAAAGCTTCAAGTACCTCCCTGCCGCCATTGCAAAGAGTACTTTGTAGGCAACCATGCGCTGCGACGCTACACAACTGTAAATAAAGGTCGTAGTCCTATGGCGGAAACCTTTTGACAAAGCACCTTACGGCGCACTTCTAGTGATTGGCATGATTACTATGGACGTATTAGAGTGCCATTAATAATGGGAACAAAGACTTTTCAATAATATTTACGCGTGTTTGAAGAAACAAAAAATACTTTATACCTTAGATCTTAGCCGCAAGTCTAAAACTTTAAGTCAAATAAACGCATTTTGACGTAAAAGCTTCATTCCTCCCGCCAATAAGATACAACACGTTGAGACATACATCTTACAGTACAGAGCGTTGTAGAAAGGACTAGGCATCACCTCGCTGAGTACATTGCAACGCTGTGCTAGCAAAACTAGTAAGCCGGTATGTTCCCATTGCACATAAAATGATCATTTCACATATACTGCTAGTAGTTTCGTCCTAGTTGATTGGTAATAACTGATTAGTATTCAACGCAAGCCCTGGTCACTTTAGCCACGAATCTACAATTCTCACCTTTCCGTACACAAGCCTAATACTAGGTACTAGGTCAGCCTTTCTAGAACACATTCAGTCGGGATAGTCGGAGTGGGGCCGACTTGAGAGCCAGGATTCACAGTGATTACTGTAACTGCATGAGGAAAGGGTTATAATCGCCATTCCGCAAGCGAGTTGGGGACTTGCCGCAATACTAAAACTCCGTCGATAATTTTCACAAGATATTTACTCTATCTTGACTTCGGCCCGATAACTCGGAGTATTTTGAAGTGTATACCTCAAACACCAACTCACAGATTACTTGCCAGACTAATAGCCCCTCAAGGTGAGTATATGAAATTTACTAACAACCTATGGAAACTTGAAATGTATCAGGTATCAGCACCAAATCTCTAAGATAAAACGATATAAAATAGGAGGATATACCAGTATTTTCTTCCAAGTCGGGCTATAACTAACTAATGATAAAGGTATAACGTATCACGCTTAAGCCAGACCGACAACGCCAAATCTCAGATAACATTCGTCCGTCTTCAGCTTCTGCGCACTCTCCCCTGAAAGAAGTTCGTCAATGTCCCAGCTCGCCCAAACAAACCGACCGTGTAAGAGTTTCGCCTCTGAACTGGCAGCCCAGACGGCAAACTGACCAGGGAGATTCTCTGCAACAGACTAAAGTTAATACACGTATACTAGTGGCAAGAAAGGCTGCAGATTCTGTTTGCATACCATCGTCCCAGTTGATTCCACTTGTCTCGTCATATCCAGCATTTCTTGCTGCATCGGTGAGAATCTGTCCGGGGTTAAAGCTCACAATCTGCATGTCTTCAACTGTAACGTGAAGGGCGACCTGTTGGAGGAAAAATGCGGCGGAATTCTTAGTTAAGCCGTAACTAGGAAGGAGTCTGGATGGTTCGTTAAAGTAGTGGACCACGGCGCTTGAGACATTGATAAGATATTTCTGACGGGTATAATATTAGCTTGATACGGTTTTCAATAATTCTAGAAATGGATTTAAGGGAAATGAATCAGGTAGTTCATTGTGCCATCTTACTTTCTTGCTATTGGGCTGGCTATGAAGCCGCTCCGTGAAATAAATCGTGGAGCGGACATTCATGGCGAAATCTTGCCACACTTTGGTAGTTCCTCGTTCTAATATCGGCCCAGGACCGCCTTGGGTCGCAGCATTGAGCACCAATGTGTCAACGATTATACCCTCTTTTGTTAGATCGTCCCAGAGAGCCCCAGAAGACTGCAGATCAGAAATATCACATTGCTTCCCAAGAAGGGTAGTGTTACGTCCTTGACTTTTGACAATATCGGACAATCTGATAATAGCATCGTCAATCACAGAAGTGCGGCGTCCGATGATGATGATCCGAGATGCAGCAGCAGCAATGAAGGCTCTACATATGGCAAATCCGATGCCCAGTCCGCCTCCAGTTACGAGTATTGTTCTACCTGCTTGAGATAGCTCAGTCCGCTCAGGAGAAATCGTGGGGTAGGGCTTTTTGTGCGAGGTTTTGGTAGGAATTATGAGCATTTTGGCGATGTTGGGTTCAGTGCACGCACTTCAATTGAAGATGATATCCAGGCGGTCCAGAGAGTACAATTCAGATGATTTCTGTTTATATTATTCGAAATCTGGTACTGTTGGGTATAAGCCTCTATTATATAAATTTAATATCTCAGGAAGCTCTTTCACCGTCCTCTATGTAACATTCTGGCTCGAGTTGATTGCATTCATATTCGTCATAGTGGCAATAAGGCGGAAAGTCGCCCGCTGCTTACAATTACTACATTGACAGATATTTTTCTTCTATAGGGATAATATTACGATGTGTTGTACACAAGATGAATCTCACAATTCGCGAGCCGAGTTCTCTATGCGGAACCTCATCCGCTGTGTAAGGCGATGGCTGCGGCTTCAGTGGGGACTGTCTGCGGAGCTCACTCCGCCAACTCCACCACCGATCTTAGTGAACCGTACTCCAGCAAACACCCTCGCCCTTTCAACACTTACGGCTCGTTAATAAGCCACTGTTTACACCAATAATGCCAGACAGCAATATACAATCGCCTCCGCAGCGCTCGGCATGTATTGCATGTGCCAAGGCCAAGAGACGATGTACCAAGAATCTGCCGGCATGTCGACGCTGCTCACAGAGGAGTCTGAGTTGTCGGTATCCGCCACTCAAGATGACAATCGAGCTGCCTAATGATTTTGAAGACATGCCAACGCCAACCAACAACGGCGGTTTCGCTGCGGTAGAGATACCGCAGCCTTCTCAAGAATTATGGAGCTTCAGTGGTCTCGTTAATAATATGAACACGCATTGTCAACCGCCGGTCTGGTTCTTACTACCCGAGTCGTGGGCGATTGTTCATCAACCAGATCCATACCGGCAACCTTGCTCCTTAAGCAGTGGTCTCCTGGACTCTACGGGAAGCATCCTCTCCTGGCTGCAACAGTGGATAAATGAATGTTCATGTCCCTTCATTCATACCCATCTGTATAGAGACGACATGCCCAACTGCATGCAGAATGCCTTTACCGCTACTGCAGCATACTTTGCCAGGACCGCGGCGAACAAAGGACTAATTCTTCGTATTATCGAAGGCCACTGCAATGCGCTCCTTGATCAGCCTGAAGTTGGTCTGGATGATGATGGGGACACAATTGCTTCCAGCACGTTTCATCACCTGGCGCGGACCCAGGCCCTACTAATATATCAAATCATTCGTTTATTTGACGGCGACATTCGATCAAGAGCCCAGGCGGAGAATAGCATGGACATTCTCTTTTCATGGGCTGACCAATTGTGGGAGAGTGCTAGCAAGGATGCGAAATCAGCCATTTATGAAAAGGCCTCCATGAATTCCTCAGTGACTGCCGATAGAGGCGGTGTATCAGGCTCAAACGCATTTCGCGTCGACGGGAGCTTCGCGGCGCTTTGGCGCGCGTGGTACGTTGCCGAGTCAATCCGGCGGACATACGTGGCCATTATCTTTATTCAAGGCATGTACCAAACATTGAAACAGGGTTGGGCATTTTGCCCTGGCGGCGTCAACTTTACAGTGACAAATGGCCTGTGGGATGCCCTATCTGCGCATACGTGGTGGGGGCTGTTTGTTCAAGATACGTCTCCTCCCGCGCAAAGCTTGCAGCTGGAGAGGCTGTTACATGAGAATGAGCCAGCAGAGGTTGATATGTTTGTACAGCCTCTGCTTGTTGCCTCTTATGGACACGAAAGAGTGGATCAGTGGATAGCTCAACAATCGTAGATAGTGAGCAAGAGAATGGTGTTAATAACGAGATGTAAGTGGCGTGTGCATTCTGATTAAGTAGTCATCATACTTACTATAATGGGAAGACAAGCAGATGAGACACTCTTCCGAATACGCGTCTTCCTTTTCCCGGCTGATCTTTCTTTTGTTCATGCGGTAGGAACCGTGAATTTGTTGCGTCTCCGTATCTATCAACAAGCTCTATAAATCTGCAGATAGATGATAGAGACTTTCGTCGGGCAAATTTTCGTTCCATGTTGGGTTTGAAATATTGTGGCGGCCATGGCCACCCTTTCACCACAAAGTTAATCGCGTCGATCGCTTGTTGATGCTATTGTGGCGGCGTATAGCGGGCTTGTCGTGAGAATCCTGTCCACAAAACGAGCCCTTTAAAGATTCGAGACGGGTCGTAATACTATATCAGATTTAAGACCAAGCGACATATATCGCGACCTAATATAATCCTCAGCGGCAAAGTAACTGCGGCTTTTGGATTGACTGTTTTCATTGCCCCACTAATACCGCTGAAAATGCCAATAACATGAGCTTTGCCAAGGTACATATATAGTCACACAAGATTCTAAAATCAGGCTCCGTGGTATTATTTATGTTACATCGGGCTCTGTTATACTTTGGTACATTCCGTATTTATATAGCCACTATATCGCTTAAACTTCGTTCTATCACATTCTCCACTCTCAACCTCAATTGCCGTTTACAATGGCATCTGTGAGTACTCTGGCCAAGCAAGCAGAGGAAGATCTAGTAGCTGGCTAACAAATAAAAACAAAGCTGAGCCCTCCGTTCGAAAAAAACGTATTTCAGACACATCAAACAAACAGCACTTTGATTTCGAATAAAGAAGCAGAAGATGTCGTAATCTCTACGCTGACGCCGTCTTCAGACGGTACATCGACCACGGGAAGGTTACTGCTTCCTGCATCACGCCGGTCTCTTGAAGATAAAATATATCACATCGTGCCCATCACTACCTATCCCGCTACCAATCTTGTGGTGGATGAACTCAGCGTTAACAAGTTGAATAATATCCATGATTGGCTCTGGCTTGCTGGACGTCCTGGAGCCCCACGATCGCTGGGTTACCAACAATCATCGTCGCGTGAAATTTTTATCGACGAGAGGGCAGATATGCACCTTGTTTGGATCCCTGGACGAATGTTTCTGAAACCAATTCCTCGATATTTATTGGATTACGATTTTTGGACGCGATATATCATTAGCGAAGATACTCACAAGTCTGCACTTGGCTTCTTGAGCTCTTATGTCGCCTTAATTCAGCACGAGAGCGACTTTCGCATCGCCAAAGAGAAATATTTGATTCCAGATTATGTGAAATGGGAAGCATGGGTCAAATTTGTGGACCAGTTTCTCAAAGCTGGAGACTGGGAGACTCAGGTCAACAAGCGCTACCATTACGGCGAGCTTCGACTATCGCGATTGAACAAGGTCTGTTGGATACATGGCCACATCCGAGGATACAGGTTTCCATACCAAACATATGGAGAAGTGCTTTCCATGAATATGGCGCCAATTGGAGCGGCCACAGTATATATTGCAGTGGTGTTAACCGCCATGCAGGTTGGGCTAGCCACTCCTCAGCTGGCGAATAACAGTGCGTTCCAACGAGCATCTTATGGATTTACAGTATTTTCTATAATTGCTCCGGCAGGTTTAACAATGGCGGTTGTTATTGTTATTTTGTTTTTGTTTGTCTACAATTGGCGAGCTGCAATGAAAGCTAGGCAGCGGGAGCCTGAAAAGCAACCCGACCCTGAAAGGCAGCCGGGCGTTGAAAAGCGACATTAGCAGCAGATGTAGCGGCAGATATATGTTGCTTATTTTAGTTAAAGACTACTAGTAATTATACAACTGTAATATTTCTGAAGCTGGATGTTATCAAACTAAGAGAGCTAATGGTATTCCTTTTCACACCGCGTCTGGGTTGTAAATGGCCTTCCCTGGTCCTACGGTTGACAAACCTTGCATTATTTTGCGCATGGGCGGAGCCAAGTTTGTGGTCTAAAGATGTCTCGACAACTCTAGCTTATTGTTACATTGAGTACCACTTTTGTCACAGTTTCACCATTTATTTGGCTGGGTATCAAGCCCCTTTCGATCTCTGGAATGAGACATTGCGGGGACAGGTGATGGGCAAGACCAGTTCGAATGATCCAAGTATATGATGAATGTGGCAAGTGAGAATGCTAGCAAGTTCAGTTTTTTTAATTTCTCCGCGGCAGTGATAGTTTCTTGTTTTTCGCCGCTTCGCCTTGGTGGAGCTGTCGACACGTATCAACCTAGAATAGGTTGGATTCTATAATAAATTGACTTATTATACGGCGTTCAGCACAGCTCTCAGGGTAAATAACGCTGAAAAAGTAAACTACAACAAATAAAGTTAATATGGCTTACCCTCTTATGTACGCATAATATTGAAACTTGTAGGTTTTCCTTCGGGGTCCGGTATTACTTTCATAACAATTACTCCTTCAAATATTTCTAAATAATCTACTGATCCATGCTTTCTTTGCAGCCTTTGAGGCTTGAGCGATGGAAGACTCTGGCTGCAGCTGGTCAAAGCCATGGTAGCCTCCCTGCCATATGTGAAGCTCAGCAGACACACCAGCCTCCCACAACTTGGATGCATAAGCAACAGCCTCGTCCCGGAAAACCTCACATTCTCCAGCATCAATAAATGTAGGTGGTAGATCTTTTAGATTTGTTGCCCGAGCCGGTGCTATTAGTTCGGTGACATGATGGCTCCCTCTCATATTTCTGCCGATAACGAGATCCCATGCCTGACGGTTCATTTTCCCGCACCAAACTGTCCCATGTTCAAACTGTTTCGCTGATACCGTATTATCACGGTCGTCTAATATGGGACACACCAGCATCTGGGCACGAATTGGGGGCGACTGTTGTTGCCGAGCAAGAAGCACCGAAGCGGCAGCGAGCGGCCCACCGCCCGAGCAGCCATACACCAAGAGCTGGTCAGGATTGATACCCAACTCAGACGCATGCTTGGATACCCATACAAGCCCATTATAGCAATCGTCCAGGCCTGCTGGGGCTTGGTACTCCGGTGCTAAACGGTACTCAACCGATGAATACGCCATCGATGTCGCCAAAGTAGCTGATCGCCTCGGCGAGGCCCATGAACCTGTTTCCTGAAACTTGGCCGCCGCTATGGATATGATATAGAGCTGGCCTTTTGGTGCTGATTGATGTTGTAGACGAAAAGACAGATAGTATAACGGTATTATCTGCAGTAGTAACGGAGTGCTCCACGTGAACAAGGTGCGGATATTGAGCTATAATAGCAGCGGCAGTAAAAACTGAGCCATATTTACGTGCTAATTGGACGTCTAAATCGTCTGCTAAACCGAGGAGCTCTTTAGGATGTTTAAGGTTCGGGTCAAAAGGGGGGCGTAGAACGTCTAACGATTCCGCCTGGGTATCTGATGTTGTTGGAAAGGTTTGAGACATTGTTTATCAGTTGCCCAAGCAAAATATTTTCTTTATATTGACTTTAGGTGTTCTGGTGGAATATTGAAGACATTGCAACCTCGACCTCTTTATATGAAATTGAATGACCAGGCTAGCTACATCTTTTGGGCCTCGATTAGCTTCACACCGCTTATACATTAGAACCCGATCTTTTACCCTGGCAAGAGCCATAATGATTGAGAGGAAGGTTAGCCAAGATGTGGACTCTAATCTTTCTTGGGGTAGATTTCAACAAGCAAAAATGCCACATTTAACCTAATCCGAGAAAGAGAGCATCAAAGAGCGGGAATACTGTAAGACCGGTCCCTTTCAACCAGGCAATGATAATATCTAGTAAATGCCTAGACCAGTATAGGCAGATGTCAAGTCTAAAATGATATTGCCGAGAAAGAACAATAGACTATATGTAGTCTGAGCTGAGTCTCAGCTCTCAGATGGTTACAGCGCAGTAAACCACTAAAATACCCCACTAATCCGCTGTACTCCACTTAATCTACAAAGACCGTTAATGGAAATAATTTGGCACGATACCCTTGACCTGCAGCCATGCATTGTCCAACGCCTCCACAACGTCCTGTGGCAGAGGACCTTTTTCCAAATCCAGAAGATTCTCCTCAAGCTGCTCAAGTGAGCTTGCACCGATAACGATCTTATCCCCCTTTTCTCTATTCATTTGACTGTGGTGTGAGAGCCATCTAAAGGCACACTCAGCTTCGATGAGACTATGCTTTTTGATAACGGGTCGGACGATATCCAAAGCATCAAAATATAATTCATTCCAGTATCTCCCTCGAGAAAGCTTTCCCAGGCTCCGGCCCGGATCGAATCTCGATCCAGCCTCGTGCTCATCCTCCCGCATGTCCCTGCGATATCGAGCGGTAAGAAACCCCCTGCTAGCGGCTGGAAGGTGTAGAGTGCAATGCCGTAATGACGGAGGCACAGCAATAACTCCGGCTCGATAGCTGGATGTAATGCGTTGTAGATACCCTGGTAAACGGACGGTTTGACCCAGCTGTTTCGTTCACATATTTCCATTATTTTGGCTACCTCCCAAGACATGTAATTGCTAATCCCTAAGCGCAAGAAGTATTTTTCTTTATGCAGGTTGTTAACCTCTCGTAAGGATGCTGGGCGCGTTATTCTCTCTTTCCGACACGCCATTGACACAGCACCATTGCAACTCTATAGCTCCGTTTTAACCTTTGCACCAACTAAGAGCATTACCCGGAAAAGTTTCGACAGATATCGCGCCAAATGGATCTCTCATGCACCGAATGTCGATTCTCAATGGAGCTCATGTTTACAAACACTTGAAGGCCATAATAGCGAACTCTCTTGTGTTGCCTTTTCCTCTGATGGTAATCTCGCATCCAGTGATAACAATGGCATTATCAAGATATGGGATCCTACATCTGGCGTTTGTCTGAAGACCCTTATGGATGATGTATCGGATATATCTATTGGTGTTGTCAATTCACTATTTTTTTTTTTCGGAGAGGACAAGCTTGCTTACCAAACAACGGGCATCGTCGCCGTGTGGGACATATCTCAAGGTGTTCGTTTACAAAAGTTAAATATTTGGGAGCTCATTGATTTCATGGCAAAAGATTCCACCTCTTCGGTGGTTTTTACAGGTGAACATAAACTTATGTTCGCAGGTAAGGACTTGCTTGGAGTTCGCATATTAGAACTAGGGCACGCATATGAGGTACAACCGTATCCGTATTTTGAGAACCGACCAATAATCTTGTCAACTGATGGTCAATTCATTGCATGTGTGGTTGACTACAAAATAAGGGTTATTAACATGAGTTCCGAGCCATTTGAGAAGGAATACCGTCAAGTAGCAATCTCTAAGGATGGCAGTATGTTTGCAGCTATATTAAAGTATAAGACAGGCATTGAAATTTGGAACGCGCAGCTGGGCAATTATTTACAAGTATACAGTCAAAACTTTCCTTCAATATACTCGATAGCCTTGTCAGAGAATGGCGAAAGGTTTATAATAGGCTCAGAGAAGGATGTAGTCGAGGTATGGGAGTCTCGTACCGGTCGATTGCTGAAAGAGCTGCAACCAGTTCTGGGGGTTTTCCTAGAGACAGCTGTGTCCTTGGATGGTGAACAAGTTGCTTGGGCAGGTGGTATCTTGCAAAACGAAACCAGGCTCTATACCGAAAACTTGTGTACGGGCGCTCGCCAAGAATTTAGTTTTGATCCCGTTTACAGTTTTGACTTTTCTCAAAATGGAAAGAGGCTTGCAGCTGTCAATTTCAGATGGGAAGGGGTTATTTGGGATGTGGAGACAGGTGCCTGTTTGAGGAAGTTCAGCTGTGAGAATGAAAATATGGCGTCGACATGGCGCCTAAATACAAGTTTCATCAACTTTGATTTTACTAAGGCCGTCGACTCACCGGCGCAAAGAAAATGGGAGGACTGTTTAACCAAATACTACATCAGTCCCGACGGCGCTTGGCTTATGAGGTATGGTAAGAAGCTATTATGGATACTGCCGGAATATCGGCCAAGAGACGCAGTTGCATCAGGGCCAATTATTGCAATTGGGCGAGCATCAGGCCGCCCATTTGTTATTGGACTTTCAGATAATGGCCTTTACGTAATATTCTTTTGCTAATGAATAAAGCGAAATATTATTCAGTATCCCAGTTTCATTATCCAGCACCCCGTCCATGATTTGACAAGGCAGTCAGCACACGTATAAAAATAATATTTAAAGCAGTAAAGACAGTAGAGATGGTAGAGATGGTAGAGATAACTGGAGTGCTGGATAAAAAAACTGAGATGCTGAATAATATTTCTTTAAATAAATAATGTTTTATATTTATTTATTTATTTATTTAAATACTCTAGGACTCGCCTAAATTTAAAAACACATATACTGCAATATCACTGTTAGAACACATGTAAAAGTTTGTAACACCCAAGCTACATGTAGTACGCCGTTACATACATGTATATTGTCCTTACCTATCTACCTTGATTCAGGTTATCGTGACACATTATTCTTATTCGCTATTACAATAAGTTACAACGTATTAAGTGTAAGTGTAAGCAATTTAATATCATACTATCATAATTTAAATGATGCGATCGTGTCCACGAATATAGCCGCCAAATAATGCAGAGGGCAATATCTATTCTTGCATAGTTGACTAAGTAAGCAAATCTTATTAGACAACCATCTTATAACAGGGGTCTTCGCTAGGAGTGGGGAACAATCCTCAATCCAATTCTCTCACGAGCTTGCAGGAATTGACATCAAGCTTGCCTTTAGAAACTCACAGCTCATCCTTAGACTTCTTATAATCATGACTAATCCCCGCGACTACACTGTTGGTTGGATATGTGCGATACATACCGAGTATGTTGCTGCCCAAGCCTTTCTTGATGAAAACCATGAGGGGCCTGATTATGTATCCCCCAATGATAACAACGACTATACGCTTGGTAAGGTCGGAAATCATAACATAGTTATCGCCGTGCTTCCAAACAGTGAATACGGGCTTTCATCTGCAGCGGGCGTCGCAAGAGATATGCTACATAGCTTTCCCAACCTCAGAATCGGTCTGCTAGTAGGAATCGGCGGCGGTGCACCAAGTCGAAGGCATGATATCCGACTTGGTGATGTTGTGGTAGGCGTTTCCAATAATAGTGGAAAAAGCGCTGTATTTCAGTATGACTTTGGAAAGGCCGTGCAAGGTCAAGAGTTTCTCGAGACTGGATTTTTGTACCAGCCACCACCGATTTTACGAACAGCTGTTAATGGACTTATGGCGCAATATGACATTGAAGGAAATCAATTGAGTGAGGCAGTCAATAGCGTCTTGGATAAGAAACCAAGACTGCGAAAGAAAGGCTACTCACGACCTGAAGCAACTACTGATAGGCTCTACCAGTCACAATTTGTTCATCCTGATAACGAGGTGGGCTGTGCCGAAACCTGTGGTGATGATCCTTTAAAATTTATTAAGCGGCCTAAACGGGACGAAGGTGATAATCCGGCGATCCATTATGGCATGATAGCTTCAGCAAATACCCTTATGAAGGATGCTTTAGTTCGAGATGAGCTTATAAGAAAGAGGGACGTGCTCTGCTTTGAAATGGAGGCTGCTGGATTAATGAACCATTTCCCGTGCCTAGCCATTCGCGGTATCTGCGATTATTCAGACTCGCATAAGAATAAAGAGTGGCAGGGCTATTCAGCAATGGTAGCCGCAGCATATGCAAAAGATCTTCTCCTTCGAATATCTCCAACCAGGGTTGAAGCTGAGAAGAAGATCAGCGAAGACTTGGCCAATAGTAAGTGAGCCAAGTTTAATGATTCTCATATCGATTCTAACATTTCAAAGTCCAGAAAGATCTCTTCGACGTGCAGCAAGTGTCAAACGATATTAGGACCAATGTACATGCAATGAGAGCGGGCAGCCAAATCGCAAGCATCGAGCGCTGGCTTTCGCCTTCCGACCCATCTATTAACATTATTAATGCCAAGAAATCTCGACATCCTGGAACTGGGACATGGTTTCTCGACAGCGATGCGTTTTGTGAATGGAAACTTGGCTCGCGTCGGCATTTGTGGCTTTACGGTATGCCAGGCTGTGGCAAGACTATCCTCAGCGCTACGATTTTTGACCACCTTGCCCAGCTGGATGATTGTGTAATTCTCACCTTCTTTTTCGATTTCACCGATACTAAGAAGCAGAAAGTGAGTGATTTGTTGCGCTCACTTGCATTCCAACTCTATAGCTCCCATCCAGAGTCTCAAAAGGACCTCGATGACTTATTCGCATCTTCCGACAACGCCCGTAGGCAGCCAGATATGTATACGTTATCTGAATGTATTAAGAATATGATGCGACCTGCCAAAAGAATTTTCATTTTATTAGATGCCCTAGATGAATGTTTAGAAGGAAGAGAGTTGTTGCAATGGATAAAGGAGCTTATGCTAGCCTTCACAAATGTTCAAGTTATAGCTACTGGTCGGCCTGAACACTATTTACAGCAAAATCTTCTTGTTTTGTTGGGAGAAGAAAACTGTCTCCCTCTCAATGAAGAGTCAGTAGACAATGATATTCGCTCATATATCAAGGCCAGACTCGAGGAAGGCCAAGAGTTTAAGAGGTGGGCCAATTTTCCAGATGTGCTGGAACAGATAAGAGTTGCAGTCAGCAGCAAATCCAATGGGATGTGAGTTATTAATATCATAGAAACAGATGATTCCGTACATGCTGATACCGGAATTCATAGGTTTAGGTGGGCAGCTTGCCAACTGGATAGTCTCCGGGAGTGTCTAGATCGCGAGACACTGCAGGATGCGCTTCAATCTTTGCCTGAGGATTTGAATGCGACATACGCTCGAATTCTTCAGAGCATCCCCAAAGAACGTAAAAAGAAGACAATCCGTCTGCTTCAGTTCCTTGTCTTCTCCGAGCGGCCATTAACGCTGGAGGAGGCCGTGGATATAATCGCAGTTCGCCATAACGAAGGTCTATTCGAGGCACAGGACCGACTTCCGTGCCCCGAAGAAATTACTGGATATTGTTCCAGCCTTGTATCTCTTATACAACCCTCGAAACCGACCGCAGTACTCAAGCTACAGCTGGCACATTTCTCAGTGAAAGAGTACCTCCTGATTCATGATTCTCCGGATTTTATTTACCCCAATCCCAGAGTTACTATTACGAAAACTTGTTTAGCATATCTTGCAACCATACCGCATGCTAGCATTGCTACTATAAAGAGACAATTTCCATTGGCACAATATGCCGCACAAATCTGGATGGACCATGCGAAGATTGCAGAAAAATCGGAAGCGGTTCTTGAAATAATTATAGCATTTTTGCTAAACGAGAGGCGATTTCGTAACTCTATTCATCTATTTAATCCCGATGGTCTTGTCTATCGTCGTAGTGGAAAGGTCCCAGCCTCGCCACTTTATTATGCATGCCTCACTGGCCTTGGAACGACTGCACAGAGGCTTTTATTGATGGGCGCAGATCCAAATGATCCAGGCGGTCACCAGCGCTATCCCCTCACAGCTGCTTCAAGAAATGGTCATCAAGAGATTGTCCAGCTGCTGCTAGATAATTATGCCAACGTTAATGCCAAAGGCGGCTTATATGGCGTTCCGCTCAATGCCGCTTCTCAAGGTGGTCATGAAGAGATTGTCCAGCTACTTATAGATAACGGTGCTGATATTGATGCCAGACATATATTATTCGGCTCTGTACTCACAAGTGCTGCAGCAGCAGGCCGCCAGAACATGGTTCAACTGCTGCTGGACAATGGTGCCCATATTAATGCCAAGGGTGGCTACGATGGATTTGCGCTCGGAGCTGCTTCAAGATACGGCCACCAGAAGATTGTTCAGCTACTACTCGATAACGGTGCCGATGTAAACGCTGAAGGTGGCGAGTACGGTTTTGCGCTCCAAGCCGCTGCAGTAAAAGGCCACCGAGAGATTGTTGAGTTGCTATTGAATAGAGGCGCCGATATCAATGCCAAAGGTGGCTACTACGGCTTTGCGCTAGAAGCCGCCGTAGCAGAAGGGCACCAAGAGACTGTCAAGCTGCTATTGGAGAGAGGTGCTGATATAGGAGACCATTTTGGAGATGCATTCCAAGCTGCTTTGAAAAGCGATAGCTGGGAGACTGCCCTGTTGCTTTTTGATGGAGGAGTTGCACATTAATGTAACCTGACTATTACTCTAGGATTTTCTGGAGATGCTCTTTCTGAATTAAACTTTTGCCAGACTCAATCGTTCAGCCGCTTACCCGGTATGTAGTATAAGCCATAGCTTTTTAACAAAGAAACGCGACGACCCAATGGGAAGACTTGTTTTGCATGTGGCTGTTGTGGCTGTTCTGGTGCATGATGTTTCACTCATATGCAGTCTACTAAAACAATCCTCGACTTACTTTCAGGTGGGGCATCAAGCGCACACTTGTATCCAATCAAAAAACTGCCCATCGTCCTTCACAGCGATTTTGTCCACCCTCAAGGCTAGACGAGCTCTCTAAAGTGGCTAGTGCCCCTCATTTCTGCAACGACGGGCGTCTTCGATAAGCACCGATAAGAGCTGCGTCAAGGAATTTTCTCAGCCAAAGACTCAGACTTCATCATTACTAGCAAAACCGCCATAAACGACCACCACTTTCGCCGCATAATACACATTTTCATTATCAATCTCATATATACCAATCACGCCAATTCTTTCCTTATTCAGCATCTCCCAAGCTTCAACTTCAATTCTATCTCTCCAACCATGTCCGCCACAGACCCCGACCTCATGGACATCGTCCAAGACGTCCCCAAAACCGACACCCACAACCAACAAGACAACCAAGACGACGACCCCATCACCGCCAGCTACCAAGTCTTCCTCAACCCCGCCCTCCCCCTCGGCCGCCGCCTCCTCGTCCTCCAGCACCCCAACCGCACCGACAACACCCCGCGCCCGCCGCCCACCGAGCTGCGCCTCAAGGAGCACTCGGGCATGGTCGAGGTCGACATCCCCATGGACAACACCACGGCCTACGATCGCGAAAAGGGCTTGAAATGGGGTCGCACGCTGCAAAACTCCATGGCTGTCAAGAATGGCGGCAGCCACGGCCTGGCGGGCGGCTTTGGCGTGGGAGCCGTGCAGCAGCGCGCGCCGAGGAAGAAGGGCGATGCCGAGGAGGACAACGACCTCGATTGGAACGATGCCGTGCGACAGGGCAAGGTGCTCAGCACGCAGACTTTGGGCGGCCAGTATCCCGACACTGATGAGGTGCAATACATGGTCGGCGTCTTTCAAGGCAGTACGTCATCCTATATCCTATAAACCATACATCTATATCCTGTGACTAACATATTCTCCCAGAGGACCTCCATCTCACCCCCGTCTCCAACCTCATCCACCTCCGCCCTCAACTCCACCACCTCGACGCCACAACCCAGCAAGACCGCCAATCCTCCGCCGCCGCAGCGGCATCCTCCAAAGAAGGCGGCGCAGCACCCGCTGCTGCAGCCCGCGCCATCCACATGACCATCAAGACCGCCGCCGACGGCACAGCAGATGGTGTCTCTACGGAAACAATGGCCGACCGTCTACGCTCCGTACAGACCGAGCCCTGGCGCAAGATGCGCTACACCGACGAGAACGAGGAGACGGCATGGGAAGTCTACAACGACAGTCTGTTTCTCAGACCAAAGGCTGATCCGGCAGGAGAGCCTGCTCCTGCGCCTGAGGATCATGATCTGGAGGAGCTGGTCCCTACGCTCGGCAACAAGTGGAACGACAAGGAGTTCCTAGAATCCATTTCCGGCATCACGAAACCTGAACCGGTTCCCGTTCAGCCAGTAGAGAAAAAGCCAGAGTCTAGGGCTGTCACTGCTCCAGTTGAAGAGGCACAACAGCCACCAAGGACTACAACTGCTCGCCCTAGAGCTGGTGCGGCTGCAGCATTGGCTTCTCGAAGAGGTGGAAGGTCAAGAGCCGCGGGTGCCTAGGTTTAGAGCATCTCCTTATTTTGCATTGGATTCGGTGTTCTTGGCGTCATATTTTTTGATAATCGAGCTGTAATTTTACTATATAACAGTAGCTAGATGCTGTTTACAATTATATACAACACTCTTGACATTCTTCATCCTTATTCACACAGCCATCATCCCATCTTCTACATGCCACTGATTTTCCAAGAAAAAAAAAAAAAGCTGTATTATCCTCATAATATCAGGGATCAAGATTCGAGCTGAGAATAAAGAAAAAACCCACCATGATAAACCGCACCTCATACTACCGATCAGTCCTCCCCGAATGTAATCTCCACCGCTGCTGCCCCCCGCAACTTAATGGTATAGTAATAGTACATCTGACATGACCATAACGATAGTATCCCGCTGAATGCCCACGAAAACTAGCAACCCTTGTAACGCTACACCTTTTCACCTCTCTTCTTTTCTTTTTTTTAAATAAAACCTGAGCGACAAAGTTTCCCTCCAAAGTCGTCATGTTCGCTTTTTTCCTTTTCTTTCCCATAGCACAAGCACAGCTGCTAGTCCAATCCTTCCAACTTGCGCTACGCATTCCAGAATTTTTCAGCGTAAAATAAACATGTATTTTGTTTCGAGTCCCTTTCAAATCAAGCAGACCAATTTCAGGTCCGTTTCTTCTGTCGTTTACTGTCCCATCAGCATGTCTACATCCAGACCAATGGAATGCAGGAATAAGTTGACGCTGCTCAGCCGCTCCGCCGCCATTGTCGGAGGAAGGGTCTTTGCTAGAGAGATGGTACCAATGACACGATCTTTGACCGCAAGGACCAAGCGAGTCTGCTGGTCGTTGCTGGCACTAACACCAAGAGCTGCAAGGAGCTGCCAGACATAAACATCTGATCCGGAATTGATGCTGCCGGGGAACATGTAGGGTAGCGACACTTCCAGTCGGCTGAAGAGGGTCTCGTATGTTTGATCCCTGGAAAATAATAGGTTAGCTAACATGCAACTGAGGTAATGTCACTGTAAGTTATGACTTACCACTTCTCCCATTGTTCAGGGGCGCCGCCACCAGTCTGCTTCAGAAGCACAGCACGGCTAAGAATCAGGGTGAGCATTGAAACTCCGACCCTGGTTTTGGCAATTGCATCCACATTCAAGTTTGTAGCAATCAGGTTCAACACGCCATCCACAATGTCAAGCCCAGTATCATTAAAGAATTGCATTAGTGATGGCATGACAGTTGACATGAACAATTCAATGTTCTCTCGCATCCTTGCATTCAAAACAGTCTCGTCCTCGGACACAGCCGCTCCCTGCACGACGTCCAATTGATCGAGGTGGTAAATAATCATCGTCATAATGGTGGTCCGTTGTTCGAAGCTGAGGTGAGGGAAAATTCTGGGAATAGCCTTCTTGCCCTTTGCGCAAGACAGGAAGGCAATGAAAGGGTGAGGAACGATGACTCCGATGGGCTCGTGTACCTTTAGCTCTTCCCACAGTCGGGCATTCAAGGCCTCCAGTGCCGTGGCCCACTCTCTATGCTTCTCCTGCAGCGCTTGGTCTGCTTGGTTGGTAAGAGGAGGGGGCATGAGTCGGACGTGGTCTTCAATCATCATCAAGGTAACATAGACCTTCTCGGCATTGCGCAAGATGGTCCTGCGATCAAGGCTGCTAGCAGGGGACTTCCTTTCACTGCCAGCTCGGTGATGGTGAGCTTCGTTCTCCGCGGTACGCTTGATATTGAGTAACGGCTTTGGAGTTTTGGCATTGCTGAAAGAGATCTTGCCCAGACTACCGGCAATTACGAGCTGAGGATTCTTTGGCTTGTTCTTGGCCGCCTCAACAGCCCGCTGGACTTGCTGTTCCATTCGCTGAATGTGATTCTCAGCAGGTCTACCGTGACGGCGCATGTTACCATGACGACCACCAGTCTGGAAAAGATAGGTCTGAGCAAAATTGCTGAGAGGCTGGCTAGGGTTTTGACGCTGGCCGGCACGGATGTGGCTGTACACCTGATAATAGAAGTCTTCAGAGAGGGAGGCGTCGGAACTCTGCTCGACAGGATTGCCCGTTGCGGAAACGAGCTGCTGGAGCTGGATACGAGTGATGAAGTTCTTGTCTTGGGGAGTCATCACACCGTTATCCTTGGACAGAAGCCAAATCTTGTGGTTCCGCTTCGCCCTTTTGGTCTCTTGGTCCAAAAATGCTGCTTTTTCTTCCTCAGACATGTGAGCCAGCTGAGGATGAGCGCTCATTTGCGCCAGCTTGGAGGCAGTGCTTGGCGATTGAGAGTGCTCTTGGTCAGCAGCTGCACGAGCTGCATCGGTAGATAAACGGTTGGGGTTTTGGAGGATTTGCATGGGCTGAACTGGGGGAACGGGCTGTCGTTGAAAGTTGTTGTGTTGGTCATGCTGCCCGGGAGGGACAGGCAGCTTGGCCGCCGGGGTGGGTGTAACCTTGGCCTGTTGGCCTTGAGGTCGCTGTAAGATGGTGACAGGTTGCGCGTGGCCGTGTTGAGGGAGAGGAGATGCATGCTGAGCGGGCGGGTAGCCAGAAGGAGTATGCTGATGCGCAGCAAGCTCCGAGATAGCTGGCTGTGGCGATGGCTTTGCTTGCGCACGCATAGCCGCCTCAACTTCTTCCAAGCTCATCATCTTCCTGCCGACACTGCTGGATAGGACTGGCTGAGGCTGAGGAGCGGGTTTCGGGACAGCAGCTGCCTTGGAGGGGCCAATGCCCCAAATGCTCTGGTCGACATGCAGATCAGGGAGAGGCTCAGGTTCATTGTACTTTTCATAGCCGGTGCGAATGGGCACGGGCTCTGTATAATAAGACTGTCCATATGACTGCTCATACGACTGCTGTCCATAAGCCTGTTGAGCATATGGCTGCTGGGCGTATGCCTGGGCGGAGGCGGCAGCGGGTTGGTGCTGATGCTGGTGCTGGTGCTGGTGCTGCGAAACGCTGGCTCGTGCAGTTGGCTGCAGTCGGTTGAAGCGAAGATGTTCCTCCTCAATGGCATTTGCCACTTGGGCAGTTTGTCCAAAGAAGTCAAAGTCTTTGCCAACCTTGCCGTTGGGGGCAGCTGCGCCGCCAACCGCTCCGCCGCCAAATGTATCGTCATTGAAGGCATCATCAGCATCGTCTAGCTGATCACCAAGTCCGTCGTAGGTGTCTTCGAAATCGAGAGCATCGCCACCATCGTCATGGTGGCCAGAGAGGCCAGCAAATGGATCATGCGGTTGGGAAAAGCCTGGGGCGGCCGAATTGTGCATGTTCCGGCCACTGGTATCGAAGCCGAAGAAAGACATATTGGATGATTGTTGAGGAATTATACGTTATCGTACTAGAAAGGATATTGTTAGTTTGTGGACCTAGGGGTACGTATACATTGATCGAAACGTTGCAACAGTAGCTCAAAGATCTGCTGTATCAAACTCGGCCACCATCAACCCAAGCCTTCTAAAGAGCCATGAACCTCGTCGAGATCATATTTGCTGAGCTTCTTATGAAGTCTTTGGCATGTGGATGTCCCCGCATTTGTTTGTGTAATCTGTCGTCTTTGCGCTTGACGAGGCTGACGGGGAAGCTATCGACAAGGCTCGAATGCCCAACACAGCTCTCTTGCTCAATCGCACCCGGAGGAGCTCGTAGAGGATGCATTCTCCGATCTTGTATAGGTGTAATAATGAACAGAAAGCAACTTACCGCTAAGATAATGAAGGGATCGCGAGAACTTCAACAGCGCACAAACCTATCATGGTGTCTTCCCGCAGCAAAGCCGAGGAGGTCCAGGAGCAGAGAAGCTGCAAGCTCAAGCTCAAACTAATCAACCCGGTAGTCCCTGTTCAAAAAGTCGCCCTGTCCAATAGGGTCCTGGCGGAGGAGACTCGGAGGCGATGAAGCGAAAGCAAAGCACCTGGAGGGAAAGAAAGCCCAATTGTGCGGATTTGGTGAGGGAGACTGACGTTCGGCGCAAAACAACCCCACATGGGCAATTTGCGTCTGGCGGCGGGGACAGTCACTCGGCGAGCTGGAATCACGTGGTCTCGCTGATGGAGGGCCGCCGCCATTTTACCTATGTAGGATTACGATGCAATATACAGCAATACAGCGAAACATATATTCATGGAATTATACACACATACAGGGAGGTTGGTCGCATCGTACAGAAAAGGATATATCCACTCCGCCTATAACCAATTGATTATCTATTTCATGAGACTGATTGTACGCCAATTAGAATTGACTCCCTATACTCTGTTTGTATTTTATCCCAGTGGGCACAAATTGCCTGAAGCAATGGCTATACTGCTGAATGAACAATTCAGCTCTCTTATCACGCCACTGTTAACGAGAGAAAGAGGACTTGGGTGCATCACGCTGGGTAGTATCAATTACCACCCAGACTGTTCCATCGTCATTGATTCGGGCGCTTTTACGTCAGATGCCGATCACCCGTAGCAGCCAATCTCAGCTTCTGGTGAGATTGGGATACACTGCTTACCTTTGGGCGGCACGGCCAGTTGCTAGCAGATAAGCCTGGACAGATAGAGTCGAAAAGGAAAACAAAAGGAAAACAGTACCATTCCCTGGAATCTAGATACGAATAGTCCAATGTTATTAATAGTCGTTGATTACTGTACCTATCCAACTTCGTATCTACTTCGTAACTTGCAATGCCAAGGCGAGACCCAAAGTCTCAAATACGAGGCATCTGATGGATTGACAAGGGGGGATTTGGCGACGATCAGCACTGTAGAGCTGCGAAACAGCTGTGCGCTAGTGGTTACAGGGCAGACATGGATCAAGAAAACAAAATGATGGGAAAACACATGTCTGGCTGGCGACGTGCATGGCCATTCATTCGATACCTTGTGTGTTAGTGTTACAGGTGTCTCAGCAAAAGCAAGAGGCAATTGTATATACACACATATATAGCACCACCTCGCTCCCTTTTCACGTCTTAATGTACTGTACAAACCAATTCGTCAGCCCCCTTTGCCCTTTGCACAGCAGCTGGCTCAGCCCGCCCAGCCTTATCTTTCCCACATCCCGTCTATCCGTCTCCTGAATTACAGGCGGGGCTCCCTTCGGCCAGTGCTGGATCGAGAAGCCTTCTATTAGCAGTATATAGCGACCAGGACCACCATTCCATATGTCTGATGCCACTAAAAGACCTAAAAGATTAGCAAAGGCCATCTGTCATTTTAATCGGCCATGATGTCTACGTACGTATGTACCTTAGTGGCCAAGGGGGCTAATACCCACACACTACGATGTACTGCGATATTCCCTTCAGTGGCCAGCTGGCGCTATAATGTCTGATGATGCCAATGTACAAGATACCTCCCAGCAGCACCCGTAGACCACTAATACCACGTACCTGCAACTCCCGCTGCCACTCTAGGGCCCGGGCTCAGCTGCGTAATGCTGCGTACGCCATACCGCATCTCCTGCAGCTGCTAGCCTGCTCTAACGACTGGCTATCGTTTTTTCTCGTCCTCCCGTTTCCCTTCCCACAATTCTCGACGGATACCCGCCTCAGCCCAAACGGCGCCTCCTTTTTCATCATCTTTCGTTTCAGATTCTTCTTCTTCTTCTTCTTCTTCTTCTCATTCTCGTTTCTGCCGTCCCAGAGTCGTTTGCGTTGCGCTGCTCCGTGGCTGATCTGACCTAACCAACTACAGCTGGTGGCGACAGTCTCTCTCACAAGGCACAGCACACGAGCTTCCCTCTTGCAACGAAATCGGCCATGTGCATCTAACAGCACTTCTCCACGATTCCAGTCGCCGTCGCCAATCACCCCTGTCCCATTTGATTGTTTCTTCGATCCTTATAAACGGATCGTCTTCCTCCTTTTCGATCGTCTCCATCTCTCTTCTCGCCCTCTCGCATATCTCCCCTCCTCTTTCTCTTTCTCTTTCCTTTGGCAATCATTGCCACCCAGTCACCATCATGGCGTCTGGGAACGCGCGCTATGTGCGCTACCTGCTTATCGCATTTTTTGTATGTGGCCTTCAAGAGATGGGATTTTTTTATTGACGCATTGGCTTGCTAACCAATATGTGCAAAAAGACTCTTTTAATTTTCTATTTCGTCAGCAATTCCAAGTACGAGGGAGTCGACATCAGCAAAGGCACATTTGCACCGGGCTCCAACCAACAACAGTCCCACGATGCGGCCAAGGACACCAAGCCCAAGCCGCAAAAGGCTCTGACCGGCGATGCTAAAGACTTCCCTCTTGCCATGACACCAAACGACCCCGGATTCGACGATCTCGTCAGCCTCGCCCCTGGCCCTCGAATGAATGCCACCTTCGTCACTCTTGCCCGAAATAGCGATGTCTGGGAGATTGCTCGCTCCATCCGTCAGGTCGAGGACCGCTTCAACCGACGATACAACTACGATTGGGTCTTTTTGAACGACAAGCCCTTTGATGCTACATTCAAGAAGGTTACCACTTCTCTCGTTTCCGGCAAGACTTTCTATGGCGAGATCCCCAAGGAGCACTGGTCGTTCCCTGAGTGGATTGACCAGGACAAGGCCAAAAAGGTTCGCGAGGACATGGCTGAGCGCAAGATCATCTACGGCGATTCAATTCCCTACCGTCACATGTGCCGCTTCGAGTCTGGCTTCTTCTTCCGCCAGCCATTGATGATGAACTACGAATACTACTGGCGAGTGGAGCCCTCCGTCGAGCTCTACTGCGACATCCACTACGACCCCTTCCGTCTGATGGCCGAGCAAGGCAAGAAGTACAGCTTCGTTCTCAGTCTGTACGAGTACCCGGCTACTATCCCTACTCTATGGGAGAGCACCAAGAAGTTCATCAAAAACCACCCCGAGCACATTGCCGCCGACAACACGATGAAGTTCCTGAGTGACGACAATGGTGAAAACTACAACAACTGCCATTTCGTAAGCACTCCCCTCCCCTGCACAGCTTGAGCTTAAAATGACTAACCGAAAATGGCAGTGGTCCAACTTTGAGATTGGCAGCTTGGAGTGGCTGCGCAGCAAGCAATACATTGATTATTTCGAGTCTCTGGACAAGGACGGTGGTTTCTTCTATGAGCGCTGGGGAGATGCCCCAGTCCACTCCATTGCTGCAGGTCTCATGCTCAACAAGAGCGAAATCCACTTCTTCAACGACATTGCTTACTGGCATGTCCCCTTCACACACTGCCCCACTGGAGAGAAGACGAGACTCGACCTGCGCTGCCACTGTGACCCCAAGGAGAACTTTGACTGGAAGGGCTACTCTTGTAAGGCTCCTGCTGATACCCTCAATGACATTTATGAGCATGACTAACTCTCTTTTCAAGGCACATCCAAGTTCTTCGAGGCGAACGGCATGGAGAAGCCCGAGGGCTGGGAAAACCAACAGGATTAGAGAAAAAGCAAAAATTATTCATGCTTGGCCATTCATCAAGCTTTCAATGACATGGGCCAAATTCAACTTGTTTTTATTCGGTATACTTGGGTTTAATTCGCAGGCGGTGCCGGCATATTTTAAGCAGCTTGAAACGGATAAAATAGGAGGCAACGAAAAAAGAAAAAAGGGAAATGAATTGTTTTTATACTGTCGGGGGAAAGGATTATAAAGGGGCGTCTGACTGGCTTGACACGATTTGGACAATCATTGCTCATGTAAATATATAGTGAAATTCGAAGAAATGCGGATGTATGTTTTGATGTGAAACATATACTCAGTTCCTTTTTAACGTGAAATGTACGATTGACTTTTTAAACGTGAAATATATGATTGATAGTATTGCTTTTGATGGTATTGTACAGTTCTCATCCGTCTTGTTCTATGGTTGTTTATACAGTGTCTAACCAATATTCTGCTCAGCTCCAGCAGGTAAAAAAAGAGACATTCGTCTTGATTGTTTCGCTTGAATTCTCCTTAACCCACGGTAGCCTTCTTGGGCTTCTTGGTACCGTATTTACTCCTGCTCGTCGTTCTGCTCGCAACACCACCCTAACGCCCAAAATGTCAGTAAAACAATTAAATCTCAAAGGGAAATAATGAAGCATACCAGATCCAATGCTCCTCTAACCAAGTGATATCTCACACCGGGACAATCCTGCGCTCTTCCTCCTCTCACAAGCACCACACTGTGCTGCTGGATGTTATGTCCCTCACCAGGGATATACGCCGTAACAACCGCACCAGACGAGAGCTTCACACGGGCCGTCTTTCGTTCTCCAGAGTTGGGCTTCTTTGGCCTCACAACACCGACACGCAGACAGACACCCTTGAGAGCCGGGCAGTGCGTGTTGGACAGCGCGGGGGAGACGGCGTGGCGTGCTCGCTTGCCCTTTCGAATGCCGCGCAGGACTTGGTTGAGGGTGGCTTGAGGGGCGGGAGTCGTTGAGAAGGCGGCGGCAGCGGTGCGGAATGGCGAGAGGATTGATGATGATTGAGGTTGGAGGAGTCGAGAGATGGGCGATATTGAGGCTGATGGGGCGGCTGTGAGGGATTGCCGGATGGCCGGGGAGAAGAAACTGCGGAGGATTGAGGCGACCATGGTGGGCAACGCAATTGGACTGTCGTGAACAGTCCTGACGTTATGCGATGCTGCGATAGATAGTCGCTCTATATCAATATCTCAAGGCCCATCACCAAATCTTCTAACAAGGCAAGTGGGCTGGCCGAGAGAACAGTCACGTGATATCAAAATTCTCGGAGCCGCAGATCTGCCGCCTTCCGAACTCGAGCTGCTCTCTGGACGGACTTTTCTCTCCAGCATGTGATAGTAAAGACCCCGCCATAGATAGGAGCTCCCCATCTCCGGCTAAATCCCGGCTTCCCTTCCCTCGGAATCTCCCCACGTAATCAGTCAATTATCTGCCTTTGTTTCTTACTGTATTTTTTTCGTTTCGGCCCCGCAGGACCAGGCCGGCGGTCCAAGGTCCAGCGGTAAAATGGTTACCCTCGGCTTGATGTGACACTCCACCGGGATAAGAACGCCTGGGGTAGGAAACAAAAGTGTGAAAGACCGACGACAGACCAAGGCTAAGAAATAAAGGGATTGAATTGTGATCCTCCATTTTTTACTCTTCTTCTTCATTTATTTTTTCTCTCTTCGCGCGGTTCTGCTTCTTTGTTACAGCTCGGCTTCTCTTTGTCTTCCGCTTAGAGCTCCTTCACAAGCTACAACATCATGTCATCATCATTTACACGAGCTCTCCGCCCTGCTCTCAGCAGTGGCCGGACCCTCGCCCAGCGAGCCGCAGCTGGCATTGCCCGTCCAGCCATCCGAAGCAATGTGTAAGAACTCATTCAACACAATCTATACATCTACATCTATACAACATCACAGCTAACATGGCCTCAACAGCCCCCTCCGTCACCTCTCCACCACAATCGCCAGACAATCCCCCATCGACATCTCCGACATCCCCCCCACGCCAATCACCCACCTCTCCGAAATCGAAGCCGCCATGACCGAGTCCGTCTCCAAATTCGCCACAGACGTCGTCCTCCCCAAGGCCCGCGAGATGGACGAGGCCGAGGCCATGGACCCCGCCCTGGTCGAGCAGCTCTTTGAGCAGGGCCTCATGGGCATCGAGATCCCCGAGGACTACGGCGGCGCAGGCATGAACTTTACCTCGGCCATCATCGCCATCGAGGAGCTCGCCCGCGCTGATCCCAGTGTAAGTGTCATGGTCGATGTGCACAACACGCTGTGCAACACCGCCATCATGAAATGGGGCTCCGAGCACGTCAAGCGCACCTACTTGCCCCGTCTGGCCACCGACACCGTCGCCTCCTTCTGCCTGTCTGAGCCCGTGTCTGGTTCAGACGCCTTCGCCATGGCCGCCCGCGCCACCGAGACCGCCGACGGCTTCGTCCTCAACGGCTCCAAGATGTGGATCACAAACTCCATGGAGGCCGGCGTCTTCCTCGTCTTTGCCAACCTCGACCCGTCCAAGGGCTACAAGGGCATCACCGCCTTCATCGTCGAGAAGGGCACCGAGGGCTTCTCCATCGCCAAGAAGGAGAAGAAGCTCGGCATCCGCGCCAGCAGCACCTGCGTGCTCAACTTTGACGATGTCCACATCCCCAAGGAGAACATCCTCGGTGAGCGCGGCCAGGGTTACAAGTACGCCATCAGCATCCTCAACGAGGGCCGTATCGGTATTGCCGCCCAGATGACCGGTCTCGCTCTCGGTGCCTGGGAGAACGCCGTCAAGTACTGCTGGAACGACCGCAAGCAGTTCGGCTCTCTCATCGGTGAGTTCCAGGGCATGCAGCACCAGTTCGCTCAGGCCTACACCGAGATTGCCGCCGCTCGTGCTCTGGTCTTCAACGCTGCTCGCAAGAAGGAGGCCGGCGAGGACTTCATCAGGGATGCTGCCATGGCCAAGCTGTACGCTTCTCAGGTTGCCGGCCGTGTAAGTGGCCTTGGCGTTGAGTGGATGGGCGGCATGGGTTTCGTCCGTGAGGGTCTCGCCGAGAAGTTCTTCCGTGACAGCAAGATTGGTGCCATTTACGAGGGAACCAGCAACATTCAGTAAGTTTTCCTTTTTAGCATGAAAAAGATTTTGTAAGATTACATGAGGCTAACATGAGATACAGGCTCAACACCATTGCCAAGCTGCTGCAAAAGGAGTACACCAACTAAAAGAACGGCAAAAACTAATGATGAGAAAAGAAATAAATGAATAAAAAAAAGTAATAAAAGATAGAACGAGAAGGGGTCCTCTATTTTGTAAATATCCTCATATAGATGCCACTCTTACTTTGTACTGTGCAAATATAGCGTCCATTCTCTATACACTCTTTCGAGTTATTTTAAGGGTCCTTGCAGTATTAATTTGGGTATATTCGCACTACCTACTAGGTTGTTCTAATGTCAGGAAACTAGAACCTACACAGTCAAGTTCTGCTGCAATCTAAACATGAGGTAGCTGTAAGCCCCTTTTGGAATAATATCACCTCTGCCAATGCAGAGATGCTTGATTGCGGAGGTGGTTATTTGGTATAAGAGAACAGCAGGAAGAAGAATAGATAAAAGATGGCGTAAATAAAAGGAAAAGGGGGTAGTGACAGGCTCTAAAGCAGTATCAGGAGCTTAAACGTAAAGAAAATATTATAATAGCAGTACTAGATATGTTAATTTAATGTTATATAGAATAAGGATAACACACACACACACACATATATATATATATCTAGCACTGAAAGAAGCTTTCCTAGTCACTTTCGTCAGCGCATGTTGTATAGGAATTATTCTATTCCTGCATTAAGACTTACCTATCTTGAAAAGAAAACACTAAGGATTCCAAGGCCGAAAGAGATGAATGGTTCTGGAACTTGCTGGGTCCACGTATGTACAAGATGCCAAATATGAGATGGTAAAGTGATGGGTAGTTTGTTCGCTCAGATATAACTTTGCAAGCCAGTTGAAAAGTATAATAAGGCGAAGAAACATAAGCAGGAAGCTCTGTTGACTTGCCCATATTTATAGTTATGACAAGTCAAAGGCTGTGGCTCTTAATTGTGCAGCTGGGACAGCTCATAATCGGTCTGACTAGAGGAATCAGTCGATAGTAATACAGCATCTAGTAAGTCAAAGGCTCAGAGACATCGCCAGGGCCAGATAGGGATATATTTCATGCTAGCAGTGGTAGTGTCTCAATTCAGCATGGTTATGATTGGATCCCTTGGGCAACTAAAACCACGCTTTGTTGGCACTTGTGCAAGAGGGCAACGTCATGGTATTTTACCATAATATCAAATTCTCTATTAATAAGTCTGTCTGTATACCTTCTTACGCTGAAAACATCCCCTTTTCTTTTCAATCCCCGCTTTCACATAACAAACTAAAAGCAAGCATATAAAATCAACCGCGACAATCTTTTCAAAAGAAAGTACAGAGAAAAGATATATCCCCAATCCTCCCAAAAGAGATTTGCTTTTTAATAAAAAAAAACAGTCGCTGCTTTAAAAAAGTTGTAGAAGAAACGAATGGCAAAAGGCGCACAAACCGTAGCCTAGAAAGTGGGGGGGTTGTTGATATTATGCCCCCTTCCCAAAAAACAAAGATACTCAAAGCTCGCCAATTTTTCTCTCTCTCTGCCCCATCCTCCAGGTATCACCAATTGACTATCGTATCGTCTCGCAGTCGTAGCTAGTAAAGGAAAAAGTCCACCAGACGCATTTGCCGCGCCATATCCTGCTGGTTGCCCAAATAGCTAGGAGAAAGTGTTACCTTTTATAGAACATCCGTAACCATTAATTGCATCATCGTAGCAGGCTGATCTTGGTCAGCTTCGGTCATTTCTTCTTCCTACTCCAAATCTGCCGTATAACTAAATCCACGGAACTCTTCTTGCATAGCTTGAGACAGCACTGTAGTAGTAACATTGTTAGTAAGCGTAATAGCAAAGAGAAGGGAGTATAAAGTTTGGACTTACCAGACTGAACTGGTGTGAGAACGGGAGTAACGCTCGTAAACTCAGAGTCAAAGTTGCTTGTATCCGTGGCGCTCTTAATCTGCGGCAGGAAAGGTGGCTGCACCCTCTTGTGGTAGATGTCATCCCAGTTGATGTTGCGGAAGAAGGGCTGGCTCATGATTTCCTGGGCATCCGTGGGTCCACTTCCAAGACGCTGGTCAGGCTCTCGGGTGAGGAGTTTCTGCAGAATGGACACCGAATCCCTGGGCATGTGGATGGGGTACAGAGGCTCATCGGCGAGAATGGCATCGTAGATTTCGTCTTCGTCTTCACCTCGGAACGGAGACTGTTGCAAAAGCATCTGGTAGATCAAGACGCCAAATGCCCACCAGTCGACGGCACGGCCGTACTTCTTGTCCAGGAGAATCTAAATTTGTCAATGTAAGCATTTGCCTTGCTAGGAAGAAAAGAATAGAGGCAAGGATCATCTTTGCCTCCATCAGATTTGGTTTGCATACCTCTGGAGCCATAAACTCGGGAGTTCCACAGAAAGTGCTCGTCGTTGATCCGTACCACATGTCCTCTTTGCAGAGACCGTAATCGGCAATCTTGATGTGTCCATCAAGCGTCAACATGATGTTGTCGAGCTTCAGATCACGGTAAATGACACCGTTCTCATGGAAATACTTAAGAGCCAAGCAAACTTCGGCGGCATAAAACCTAGAAAAGATTCGTGTTAGTTCACTCATTCAAAAAAAAACAAAATTGCACTCTGAGTTTGACTTACTGTGCTCGTTTAGTGCCAAACTGGCCGCGCTGAATATGAAGCATAAGATCACCACCGCTGATATACTCCATGACAAAGTAAACACGGGTTTCCGTCTGGAAACAGGCGTGCAAGTTGGTCAAGAATGGATGCCTTTCCCGGTTGGCGATGAGGAAGACTCTCTTCTCCGACTTGATGCTTTCCACCTCGTCGTTTTCAATGATGAACTCCTTCTTGAGTACCTTGATGGCAAACAATCGTCGAGATCGCTTGGTCTCCGCCAACATGACCTTTCCAAAGTTACCCTTTCCAAGAACAGCAAGGAAGTTGAAGTGATCAAGACCAATACGCGCTCCGGTACCAGGGTCGGTAGCAGATGGCAGAGCCTTACGCTGAGCACCTCCGGGCCCTGTGGCAGCTCCCGAGGAAGCAGCCGAAGGAGCAGGGGATTGCGGCTTGGGAGCAGCGGGCTGTTGCTGGTACTGGGGCTGGCTTGGCTGCGGTGGCAGTGCCTGCTGTGGAGGAGGCTGTTGAGGAGGCAGCTGGGGAGGAGGCATCGTCTGCTGCTGCTGCTGCTGCTGCTGCTGCTGCTGTTGAGGTGGAGGTCGTGGCTGAGCAGCCTGCTGGGCAGCAGCGAATCCTTGGTCTACATTGGCATAATCGGCCGGGTTATACTTGTGGTGCGCTGGAGTCTGAGGGCCGCCGCCATATTGTCCTCCTTGAGCATAAGGATCCTGCGGTGCCGAGTCATATCCAGTACGATTCTGAGCGGCGGCCATGGCTGCAGAAGCTGCAGCGGCAGCAGAAAGATCGGAAGGCGCGCGGCCTGGATGGTCTGGCCGCTGAGGCGATGTCTGGTTGGCATACATAAGTCGGGCTGCCTCGGTGGCTTCAGCAGAGGGAGTTCCAGGAGTCGAGCCTGCTCCAGCGCTCGAGAAAGAACCCGACGAAGCGTGGCCGGTAATTGGGCTCTTGCTGGGGCCAGATCGCAGCGTCTTTTCTGACATGCGCTGCTTCTGAACTCTCATGCCCTCGAGAATTTGGTTGGCCACAGCCATGGACATGCCACAGAAATCGGGGACCAAGTGAACACACTGGGCGTGACATGTGAGGCCACATTCTATAAAACAGGTCAGATAAATATGCTTTGAAAGTGAAGAAAAAGTGAATATGACGAGCACGGCGACTTACCTGAGCATTTTCTGCAGTTCTTCTTTCCGAATGGAAGTATGTAACCGCAGTGGCAGCACCAATTAGCCGTGACGTTGGAGAATGGCTGGAACCTGTGCGGAATGCGGTGGTTGATCTTCTCTTCGTCCGGATCGGTTTCGGCGTTGCTCTTGCTGATACACTTGGTGACGACGCTGGGATAGCATTTGTTGTGGCAGGTATACTTGCAGTCTTCGCACTGCATACCAGCAGAGTACTTGAGGAAATCTCCGCAAAGCGCACAGCGCATGATGTTGTAGAACTGGTGCTGGACAAACTTGTGGCCATACATCTCGTGGACTTCCTCCTTGCGCTGTCGAACAGCGCCTTGTCGTCCAAGACCAAGATTCGCCTGTCTCTGTCGGTTTTCCTTGACGAAGCTAAACTCGAGCTGGATCTGTCCAGCGGGCTCAAGGTTGAACCATCCGTCAACGGGACCGGTAACGACCTGCGGCTGAGGGCCCGGATCGCCAAACGGCGCACCTCCTTGACCCTGGCCGCCGCCGGGAGTTTGGGGTGCTCCTCCAAAAGAGCCAGAAGTTGGGCTCATTGGGAATTGAGAACCAGGTCCAGAGCTGCCCATTCTGTCAGCAGACACCCAGCCGGAGCTGTTCATCTCGGCCTCGATCCTCTTGCGACGCATCTCCTCGACAATATCCGATATCCGGACCCACAGCATGGCGATGGGCATGGGGTGCTCGGTGGGCTTGTCGTAGATGGTAAGTTCAATCTCGTTGGCCTTGTCAACATCAATGTTGTGATATTCAGCTTCCCAACGGTCATTTCTCGACGTCCTCGTTCGGGCCATTACAGTGTCCTCGACCTTAACGGCAACGAAAGTTTCTGGGCCTCGAGCAAATCTCCCGGTAGTAGCGTGATCCACGTCCTTGATGGCCACGACACGGATGGAAAGTTGACCGCTTAGGGGCTTGCGGAGGTTGGGAGTGTTGATGGAGTCGTCTGGTGGTAAACTAGTTAGCACGAGGAAACTTGGGTAGAAGGCTCATGAAGTTTCATGTAACAAATGGGCGAAGAATGTGATTATCGCTCTTTGTCATGCGTTACTTACCATCTTGGGCGTCGCTAGAGTCCATGTCAACATGCAGTTCCTCGTATCTCTTCAATGCCTGCTTCAAGAGAAGAATCTTCTGCTTGCTTTCAACTCTACGAGCAGCGGCATCGGCTTTGCTCTTTCGGTCACCCTCCATGCCATAAAGCTGAACCATTTTCTCAACGCCCTTGAGATATTGCTCTTCGACGTTGAGCTTAAACTGGATCTGCGACAGCATGTGCTGGATTCGAGGGCCAAGGTAAGGGGTATCATATTTGATCAAGTCTATGAGCGGGGGAATCAGGTTAGCAAGAGGTTGCTATCTTGTAGGCATGAGGGGAAGATCCAGATGAGGAGAACGCCGGACAGGGGGGCTAAGAGCGAAGGCGGTGGGCTTCATCACGGTAGACATACCTAGCTTGGTGAAGTTGGGACGAGTTTTGGAGGCTGCTCCAGGGCCAGGAGCACCAAACTGGGGATTTGGCGGCTGCAAATCGCTGGGAGGGCCATCTCGACTCGTCGAGCCGTAGCCTTGGTCTCCAAAAGACGACGAGTCCTTTGGCGGCGGAGCAGGAGGGCCATCGTCGCCGCCCAAAGACATGCCCTCGACGCCCTGGCCGACCCTTCGCATCTGGATGTCTCGCAGCTTCTCCTCAAAGAACTGCAGGTTTCGGCGGCCATCGCGCATCTGGGAGTCGAGTCGGGAGCGGACGGCCTCGTTGTTGGTCTGTGAACGCATGGCATTGGCGGCGTTGATCAGAGCCTTCTCCCGCTCAATCTTCTTGGTGATGTTCTGGATTGCCTCGTCCTCATTCATGGTGCCGGTGGTGGGAGCGCGTTGCGTACGCGCAAGACGGTCTTTTGAGTGGTGGAGGTGAGGAGGAGGGAAGGGTTGAAGAAGCCGAAGCTAGATGAGGGGAGGTGAGGAGACGAGCAGAGCTGGCGGAGAGAGAAAAAAACAAGCGGCTCCACGAGTAACGGCTCCACGAGCGTGGCCAGAGAGGCGGGCGATAAGAAGCTGCTGGCGATGCCCGGGAGGCAAAAGGCTGGGGGCGTCTCTGGCGGTGGGAAGAGGGGAGTGCAATAAAATAATAAGAGCCTGTCCGTAGCCAAGAGGTGGTGTTTTGGGGTTGGTGGATGTCGTCAGTGATGGGGGGGGGAGAGTCGCTAGGCCTGTGGCGGGGTTTATTGTTGAATATCGGGTGTTTTGCAGACAAGTAATACAGGCGCTGTAGGTTTAGGGGGCACACGCCCACACTAGCACTAAAGCGCGGCCGTCTCCAGGGCTCTAAAGCCCAGCTCCGATCCTCCAGAGCCAGCCACATGCCACCTGCCACCCACACAGCATCGATGCTGTTAGTACTTTTGCTTTTTTTACGTAGGGATGCGATGCAGTCACAGCGTGGGGTGAGTAGATTTTCAGGATTTGCTGCCGGGATCGTCGTGCAGCTTCTGGGGACTAGGCTAGTGTCCTCCGAGGTCTGTTGATACTGGTGCCTAGTCGGTATGCTACGGGGTATTACTGCATGAATTACGGGAGCTGGAGATGCTGTCAACAGATAAACACCGCTGCAACAGCTTTTAGGCTGGCAGATGGTTAGTAAGAACCTGCCCGTCTTAATCTCACAAGCTTTTGTAGATACGGAGCTCTTGCTCAGTGCTCAATAAGCAGTGAGTCGGAGTTTATGCGTGATTCCACATCATGGATCGTCAGGCGGTGACATCTGCCGCCATATGGACCTACCCTGTATAAGAAACAGGGAGCTGCAATTTCTCTTTATACGAGATTGTTCTGGACGATTCTACAGCAGCTGTAGCCAAGACAGCGAAATTTGTATTCTTTACGTTTCTGATTGGTTGCTAAGCAAATGTTTGGTACTGGGTGGCCTGTTTATACCGTTGTCCAACACCGTATTCGGCTTCATGAGATGATGCTAAACTACATGTACATATACGCAACTCGAAACCATGCCCTGCTCATCAATCTTTACTAATAGATATCACACGGCTATTAAATCCATACGGATGAAAGCCATTCAATACTCGTATTACCTGTATCAATATTAACAGATGGCCAAGTCGGCATCCCATCCTATCCCATCTTCCCAAAGAAGACAACATCTCGTATAAACACGTGCAGCATAAACCACCCACATTCCACACTCACCCATTCCATCTTTCCCCGTGGCTCCCGTCAATAACCCTTACATTCTCCCTCGAACCCAGCCCTAATCAACAGCCGAGACGGGGAGCAAGGGAATCTCGGCTCGTGAGAGACAATAAAGCTTGACTCAAAAGTTTATTTACCCGCTACAACCTCCGGGCCATCGCAAGCAACCAACAAGCAGGCTCCAAACCGGTGGGGGTTGCATTAGACGAGGCCTTTTCCTGTGCGACTGGTTAGCAAGAGCAAGCCTCCTCGGCTCCAGTACCGAATGAAAAGTCCTAGCTTCACATCTTGCCTCGATACTTTGAACAGGTAGCAAAGTCCTAGATCGTAGGGACCCTCCCTTGCAAGGTTGCTAGGGCATGGTTGTACCGGCTGGCTGGAGTGACGTTGCTCCATGGGCCTGTGTGTTTTTTACTTGCTACCTTGTTAATATTAGTGGATTCATTTGATTCAACGCGAGATCCGGAGATCAAGAAATGTGGCTGTGGCTGGAGAATGGCTGTGGCAAGCTCGGGCTTGGTTATGCCGTCGGTGAGCGTAATGAGCATCATCTTTCAAAATAGATGTGGCATTGATGTAGTCTCTGCCACCGCCACCTCCTGAGGCTTGGACAAGCTTCAACTTATGGGTGAAAGAATGAAATGGCTTTGTTGAAATGGTGAACACAGTAAACACAGTGAAACAAAACAAAGTCTAGAAGAGCTCCTCAGGGTCTCAATAGCATTAGACAAAACTCCCCAATCTGAATCATATGTAATATACATAAACTAACTAAAAAAGTAATAATTGTTCTGCCCCGGCATTTTCATTCATCGTGTTATATGCGTCTAATGTTTCTCCTTGTATATCCCTCAAGGTCCAATATGGTACTGTTTAGCTAGTGTCTATATTACATCATAGTCGAATCGTTACAATACATACACGCACGTCTATGTCGCCCTCTCATCAAATCATTTTCGTCCAAACAGCGCGCCCATGCTCCAAGTGATCGCTATGCCAGTGATGAGGCCCTCCAGAACCAGGGCCGATGCGTCTCGCATGCGCAGTTCCAGAGGGCGCACGCTAATCAGGTCCTCGAACCCGGCCTTCCACACCTCGGGGTCGGTGATGAGGGCCTTCCATTGTAAAAAGAGTTGCTTGCATTCTTCAAAGTTGCGGATCCAGGCACCGGAGATGGCAAAGCGCCAAGCCTCCTTGATGCGTTCCACGTTGAAGAGCCTTTCAGCGTCCCGGTCTGGGGTCCTGGCGGCCACGGTGGCGGCGGCCTCGGCCATGACATGTAGGTCAGCCTTGATGAGGGCCATCTCGGCCTGGACCTTTTCTAGGACTCGCTCTTCTTCGGCTACGACGCCCTTGATGAGTCTCTTTCTCCTCCAGGGCTCGGCAACGAATTGGAAGACGACAAAGAGGACAAAATTCATGCCCATCAGGCCCCAGGTGCCCCACGTTGAGGCCCTGCGGATCCGGTCGCTCCAAATCTGCTCTTCATGATACCGTTTCAGAATGCCAGCATTGAGCCTCTGACTGAGCTTCTGCTCGTCTGATTCGGCCTCGGTCAGGTTTTCCTGTGCTGAGACGACCTCGCCCTCTAGGACGTGGTCTGTGCGGTATAATTCTGTGAAGCGTTCTAGATCCAATGGTGTCCATGTGTCCTTGCGGGCGAGCAGCGTAGTCACCTCCCTCTGGGTCGACGCTCGCTTGTTATTCGATGTCTTGTATGCTAGTCTTGCTGACCGGACTCGGGCTTGGGCCGAGGCCAAATCACGCTCCATCTGCTCGTTGTCCATCTTGATGGTTTCGATGCTTGTGTATCCGGTGATCTCGTTGAGCTTCTGCGAGGCATTGAGAATCCTTGACTGCATATTATCCATGACATCGCTAAACTTTTTATTCAAGGCACTTCTTCGTTCCTCTGATATGGATGGCAGCTCCAGCCAGCTCGGCTTGGTCCACGAAGCGGCCGGCTCGGCATTCTCACTTTTCGCAGCGGTTGAGGCCGGCTCGTCGACCTTGGGTTCGGCGACTTTGGGTTCGGATTGAGGCGGGCTGACGGGATTCTCAGCATTGTCTGATGGCGGCTTGGAGGAATAGAAGCGTGCAGGATAGGCAATGGCCTGGATCTGGCATCGGACGCAGGCCGTCGAGGGCCATCGGGCTGCGGCTGTGATGCCGCCGCTTTTCGGTGCTGGCCGCGGCCTCACAGCGGCGAGCTCCAGCCCTATCCTGCCATGCCTCCAGACTGCGCGGCCAAAGGGCTGCATCTCTGCCAGCGCAGGGCCAGACAGCCTCTGCACTGCGGGCGGATGCTGTTGTCAAGGGCCTGAACCGCCGGGCCTGTGCAAAGCGAGCAGCAGCGTCTCGGGGGCTGCGTTTTGCGATGTCGAGGCACAATGGCTACAGTAGATCCAGGTTGTCTCAGCTTGGCCCTGTTTCGTTTGGCACCCGAAGCCGTTGGTCACCTGTAGAGGGAAAAAATAAGCCGGGTCACGCCAGTAGTGCCAATTGACAGCAAAGCCGCCAGCTAGCAAGTGTGAGCGATAATGTACCCGAACCTCCACATTTTTTCACAAAAAAAGAGAGGAAAAAAAGAGCTTCCCCGTCGGTTGAGCCCGGGTCATTGGGCCGATCTCGACGGCATCTTAGTCTCCAGCTACGAGGATTTTTCTAGACGTAGACCGCCTTTGCCAAAATTCGCGCGCTGGCAGAGAGCGGTGCCCGCATCGCATCAGAGCGGCTTAGTGAATACAACATGCGGGTGCCAAAAGTACGGCCGAGGATACTTATATTGGGAGTCACATAGATGTACAATTTGATATAAACATTGACACCATACAGCAATTGGATCTAATTTTACACTTTGCCTCCAATTCTCTGCGAGGCTTGCTGTGGCTGACTTTAGAAAAGTCGACGCTTCATTGTCCTCGGCAAAACGAGACACCACCGCAGTCCAGATTCCAGTCTAACAGCCGCTGAGGCGCCGGTTCTAGTGCTGTGGCGGGGCATGCCGGCCCCTGTTCCCAGGCCGCTGTGGCGGGGCATCTCAGCGAGGTGAAGCCGCCAACGAAAGCGCTTGGGTGACGACACGCCGGTTTCTGGCTCCCTGATCGGCGCCGTGCCAGGCCAGGAGGGATTTTACTCAATGCTTGGCGATTGCGAATCTTTTCCCAATTCAATTCGTGTAATTGGCTACTATTTTCTTCTTTTCCATTCTATCTAAATCTTTAATTAATTAACATTTGGGCATCCAGCCATCTTTTTCATAAGCACTTCTCATTTCGTCTCGTTATCTTATCGCAGTCCCTGGATATTCGGCCTCTCCGTTGTCGCAACTGGATCTTGATCGCCATCGACTTTTGCCCCTCCATCAATCTGCCCCTCCAACAATCTTAATCTTTTTTTTTCCTCGCCCATCTCGAAGAGATACTTTTTTTTTTTTGATACCCTTCAACGCTCAGCGTAACATTTTCAACAGCAACTTCAGTCAAGATGGGATCCGTCGCAAACGACACACCGGCCATGGCCACCAACCCCAAGTTCATCTTCTTCACCGACTTCGACGGCACCATCACCACCGCCGATTCCAATGACTACATGACCGACAACCTGGGCTACGGCGCCGAGAAGCGCAAGCAGGGCAACGCCGACACGCTCTACGGCAGAGTCAACTTCCGCGACTCGTTCCGCGACATGCTGGACAGCATCACCACGCCCTTTGACGAGTGCATCGATATCCTGCTGCAGAACATCAAGCTCGACCCTGGCTTCAGGGATTTCTACAACTGGGCGCAGGACAACAATGTGCCGATTGTGATTCTCAGCGGAGGCATGGAGCCCGTCATCAGGGCGCTGCTGGACAAGCTGCTGGGCAAGGGTTGGGATATCCAGATTGTCAGCAACTTTGTTCGAGCCCGAGAGGGTAAGAGCCTCAACGACAAGGGCGGCTGGGAGATTATCTTCCGCGACGACAGGTAAGCCTTTACACTCTCCGTTACTTTTTCTCTTGATCTTGGCGCACTAACACAACTGCGCAGCATCCACGGCCATGACAAGTCGATTGAGATCCGAAAATACTCTAGCCTTCCCAACAGACCAACCATGTTCTACGCTGGTGACGGTGTCTCAGATCTTTCTGCCGCCAAGGAGACGGATCTGCTATTCGCAAAGGCCGGAAAGGGTAAGCAAGCTCGCTACCCTTGATGTTCTCTTATTGTAATGCTGACTTGATGTGTGCAACAGACCTGGTTACTTGGTGCGAAAACGAAAAGGTCCCCTTTGTTACATTCAACGACTGGACAAGCATCACACAAACAGTCAAGGATATTGCTGCTGGCAAGACTACTGCCCAAGAAGAGGCCAAGGGTCGCATTTAATTTACGATTTACATGACTATGATACACAAAAAGGGGATTATTAGAGACTCACTTGAATAATTGTGGTAAAGAGGCGGGTTAATGGATAATGATAGATCTTGAGACAGTTATTGGGTACCCTCTGGAGAGGTATAGATTTATCTCGAGATATAAAGGCAAAGGGCTGGCTTAGATTCTCTATAGATGCAAAACGGATAGACGAACAAAGCACATTAGACGATTTTTTCTCTTTTCGATTCACGCTATACTTTTCCTTTTCCTATAAATAAAACCAGACCACTAACGCCATTTATATATGATTTTCCCACGCAAATATCCAATAACTCATCAATCACTGCTTCTTCTTCGAATCTGCCGGAATGCCATACCAGCACAACAACATTACCACAAACAACGCAATGACAATCGGGTGAAGCACCCAGGTGCCAACAGCCTGAGCCAACAAACCCGTCACAAACGGCCATACCGCACCGCCCAAGCTGCCAAAAGCACTAATGGCACCCATCCCGCTCAGTGTATCACGATGAGACAAGCCTCTCATGAAAACCGCCGCCGCGCAGGGATAGATAGGCCCCAGGAGCAGTCCAACAATGGATACAGCAACGGCATCTCCCACAACATTGGGCACAAACCATACCAGGAGCTGGAAGGCAATTGCTCCGACGACGAGGCCATACACAAAGACCTTTTCGCCGATTCGCTGGGCCGGGGCTGAAAGGAAGAAGCGGCCGAGCGTGATGCCAGCCCAGAAACCGGCCGAAACGTAACCCACGGATGATGGATCTCCTCCACGAGAGTTGATCAAGAAGGAAATCACCCAGCCAGAGATGGACACTTCGGCACCCTGGTAGGCGAAGATGAAGGTCGACCCGAGAAGGACAATGCGAAGCTTCACAGCAGCAAACATGCCCAAAAAGGTCGAGTTATCAGGTCTCGCTTCCCTCTCCCTCGCCGCCGGACTCTGTTCCTTCTCAAACCCCCAAAACGCCCACAGACCCAGTGCCATTGTCAAGAACGACATGCCCAACGTCAAAGTATAATAATGATTCCACGCCGTATGCGCAACCGTCACCAGCGCCGTGGCAATCAGCGGGCCCGAAGTGCCGCCAATGCCATAACTTCCGTGCAGGAATCCCAGCATGAGCGTGCTGTTCTGCAGGCTGCCGCAAAAGATGTTGCCCATGGCGACGTTGACGGCGATACCGAAGCCGACGAAGAAGAAGGCCGCGACGTCGACGCCAAAGGGCGCGGCGGCGACGATGGGGATGTAGGCGCATGCCATGAGCATCTGGCCGAGGCCGATGAGCTTTGCGCGACCAAGTTTGGCGCGCAGGGAGTCGAGGGCGAAGGCGGCGAAGACGAAGCCGAGGGCTTGGCCGACGAAGATGAGGGAGACGACGGCGTAGCCAATGTCATAGTGTCTGAGAATGTTAGTTTTTTGATCTTTTTCACTGAAGTGTATACTATTGGTGTAAGTGAAAAGAAAGAATAGAGACTCACTTCTCCATATACGGAATCAAAGCACCAGCAGCGCTGTCACTCAACGCATTTCCGAAATTCGACAGGCAAACAGACAGCAATCGGAACCGATTCATGTGCGGTTCCCAAACGCTGGGCACAACTTCTGCGGCCTCGATCTCGAGCACAGGACTGGCCGGGCGGCTTCTCTCAAGATCCGTATCGAGCAATACATCTTCTGTCCGGGGAGTGACTACACCGCCAGAAGCATAGCTATCATCTCGGGGCAGCGATGGCCTTCTCTCGTTGGAGGGTTCTTCTTGGCCTTGGTAAGAGTATGTTCTTTGGTAGGCCTTTTCTGGTGCTGTGAGTGGTCTGAGGGGTGGTCTAGACGGCTCGGTTGGAGAGGGCTGGGATTCAATCTCCACAAGGTTACGCAGGAGGATTGCGTCCATTGTGGGAGAATAGACGTTGTCAATACAAAGTTAATTCGCCAATTGGTAGCAGCAAATTTCAGAGTCAAGTTTTAACTACAAGCGTAACGATACTGTTGAATGAATCATGAATCCAAAGATGAAAGAGAAGACCTGCTTGAATTTTTATATGAGATTCAGGACAGCTCGGCAAAGCTCCGCTACGCTCCATCCCGCCCAGGAACCTAAACATTCCCGTTACCCAAGGCCCAATTTTCCAGGTCTCGTGGACCGATAAGCTTGGACTAGTGGAATATCCAGTTCCGGCTGATGAATAATTAACCATATTGGCATTCGGGAAATGGTGCTTTAATAAGAGAAAAGGTAGAATATGCGGGTCGAGACGATATCGGCTCGTGCCCTCCGTGAGCCGGATCGGCCATGTGAGAGGTTGCTGCTTGTTTAGCCCGCTGAGATCCTAGTATAGAAATTCTCCGCCGACCACTTCCCCACCAAAATGTCCCCGGTGTAGGAGGACGGCTTACACGGGTGGCTTGAGTCTCTAGTTGTGGTGGGTGTGCGTGATCTGGACGAGATTGGCGGTTCACCTGCAGCCATGTTCGGCTGAGCTGTTAGCTCTATCAGCTGGTGAGTCAAGGATTGATAAACGCCAAAATGCCAATTACGCAATAAAAGCCAATCCTGTGAGCAAAAAGGCAGGTTTGCCCGGTATTTCTCCCATTGGGGCGATTAAAAGGATTTCGTATTGAGTAGGTAATTGTCTCTGCCAGCTTATATGGACCCTGAAATCGGTCTCGCCCAATAGGGAAATTCCGCGGCGGATAAAGATGCCCCAAATCCAAAGCGCCCAAAATTTTTGTCCTTATCGCGGGAATCTGCTGTCTTATCGTACATGTTGCCCCTCCATCCCAGCCCCGGTTTATTTCCATCCACCAAATCTAGAAACAATTTTTGATATCAGAGCTGTCAGCTGCCAGCAAGAGATTAGGAAAAAGATCCGCCGAATCGAATTGCAGCCGCCATGGGTAAACCGAAGCGCAACGTCCTCGCCGCCGCGCAAGAGGCGCTTTCTCCACCGGTCGAATTAGAGCCTACTCAGGTCATTGTGCGTGTGGTGAAGCCCGAAGGAAACAACCTGTATACCTGCGAGATGCCAAACAAGAAGCCCGTGGTTCTCGAGCTCGCCCAGCGATTCCGCAACACCATCTGGATCAAGCGCGGCGGATATGTCTTGGCCGAGGGTTATCCCGTGGGAACTCAGGATAGCAGAGCAATTGGAGAAATTATAAATGTCGTACGTGACGAGAAGCTATGGCGAAAGCAGGCGTACTGGTATGAGATGAACTTTTCTATTTCGATATTATACAATGTATTAATGAGATATTCTAGGCCGAAAGAGTTTACCAAAGTAGTCGAGGAATTCAGCGACGAGGAGAGTGATTCCAACGTCGGAAAAATGCCGCCCAGCGACGACGAAGAGGAAGAAGAAGAAGAGTGAATTAGCACGTCTATTGCGACAAACCACGATTACAACTGCTTTGGCTTTGCTGTTCCTTTGGGTTTGTACAAAGTTGGGCTCGTTTTAGAACCAACAAACGCCATGGCAACCGTAATGGCCAAAACACTCACGGCGACGCTTGAACTGAGAGGGGTGCTGGGGAAAACATTCCACGCCCACTCCTGCGCCAACCACAGCGGCACCACGACCAAGAGGTTTGGGCAGGCTGTCCACAAGAGAAAAGGAGTTGTCCATGCCAAATACGCATAAAACTGGTAATGCAGAGACCTGGCAAACAGCAGACCAATCACATTGGCCGACAGGATGGTAGTAAGGACATATCTGGGCGTGACGACGTTGTTGGAGATTTTGGCCTCTTCCTTCTCCGTAAAGGGCGACTGGAATTGGACGACGTAGGTTATGATTCTAAGGAGAGTTTGTTCTTGGAGCTTCAACCACCGAGCCACGATGAAGACTAGGAGGGTGATGACATGGAATGATAGTAGGGTGATGGAGAAGCCCCGGCTGAGGAACGTCTCCTCGCCCATCATGCGCCAATTGACTGTCCATTCAAACTTGAACTGTCTTGATAGCTCGAAAGCTCGGCCTAGATAGCCGGCCCAATTTGTCGTGAGGAATGGAATAGCAAGAACGATTTGAACCTGTGCCATTAGCCATACCAAGCGTAGTGCTCCTTTGAATCCACGGCCGAGGAATAGGATGATGATTACAGCTGGTAGGACAAGGAGTAGTGACATCTTGACTCCCAGACCGAGAGTGTATGCAAGAGCACCGAGAGTCCAAGCCCTGTTCTGGAAACTGTAGATACAGAGCCATAAGAAGAGGGCAGCAAAACAGTCGTTGAAGCATCTCAGAACGAAAACGCTGTGTAGACGTTTTGACAGAATCAAGAGTGGAAAGATGTAGGGTGGAACCTGTACCGCTTGTGTTAGTGAATTGTATCTTTTCATCATGAATTAAAACTCACCTTGGCCTTCCAGTAGCTCAACATGACCACGCCCAGCGTAGCCATATACAAGACCGCAAACAGCTGCTGCGCCAGAAAGATGTCCGTTCCCTTGTTAGTCAGATGATACAACCCTGTATAAATATACACATGAGCAGCCGGATACACCAACGGCCCTGTACCGCCCTCCATCTTGGGATAATCTCGCTCTCCATTGACAAACTGCGTGACTTGCTCCATGTACGCTGTCCAGTCAATCTCAGTATCTAAGATTCCAGTGTCAGCAATAAACAAAAAAAAAAAAAAATGATGACATTTCCTTTTGTAGTTCATTCTTCTTTTCTACAGTGGATCGCATAGAGATTTGACTAACATGGTACTTTCCAGATAACAAGCCCGCAAAGCACAGCATCTGCGAGAAAGAGTCCCAGGGGGATGAGTTTCGACAGCGCACTCCGGCCGTTGGCCACGTCGGATGCGAATTTGATGAGAGAAGCCATGGTTGGCAGGCAAGCTTGAAGCCCTCTGTTTACCGAATAAATGAGTGTTCAAGGTAACCTCTGTAAATTTTTACTTGGCCCCTCGGCGATCGTGACGCATATCGTAGAGTTTTCTCTCTTAAAGACACGTGAAAGCGCCCTTGTTGTGTTTTAACCTGGCGCCATGTGCAACGTGTGAAAAAGTTGGGTGTGAAGCAAGGCCCCGGAAATTGCATAGACCCGCTTATCTGCCTCAAGGACCGCCTTATACCTTCAGTATCATGGAATGCGGCATGAGACATCACCTCAACATAATACTTGTTAAAATGGGATAGTAAAGTAAGAATAGAGACATTTAAATATCGGGTAATAAACTAAACAACTCAGCAATTCAAAATGCCTTCAGCCCTTCCTCTTAATTCTTCCTCTTCTGAATCTCTTCCACCAACTCCACAACCCTCTCAGCACATCCATACGATCCCTGATATCCCCAGCCGGCATGTCCATAGTTATGCACAATACTCGTCCCGTCGCTCAAAGGCTCCTCTTCAATCCTCACTCCTCCCTTTCTATAAGGCCGCAACCCAACGCCATGTCTAATAATGCTCAGTCCCTCAACGCCTTTCCCGCCTGTCAACTCAGGCGCAACCTGCACAGCCCTCTTCATAATTCGAATCGCAATATTCGGATCCGGCGTAGACTCCCAGTTACCCATATCGTATGTTCCTCCCAAAATGGTCCCTCCACCAGCAGCACGCTGCATGATGTAAGCCATTTCCGCCTCGCCGTCATCAGTCCCCGAAGTGGCAACCATAGGAGTGCATTCGTTCCGCACGACAACTACCTGGCCGCGAGCAGGAATCATAGCCTTATCCTCTACACCACCGAGTTTGAAAGATCCCAGGGCAGTGGCGTTGATGATAATGTTCGGCGGTTGGCCTGTGTGGCTTAGCACCCTTGCATCCCAAATATCCGACAAGACAGCTCTCTTGAAGACGACGCCGTTCTTGACACACTGGCCAACAAGCCATGGTAGATAAATAGCCGTGTTAATGCAAACGCTTGTGAATTCGCATCCCGAATCGTGGTCTGGAATGACTTCCTCTTGGCTCAGCTCGCGATAATCCGGAAGCACTGACTTGAACCAGGGATTCGCGTGGAATAGCGGATCAGAAGGATGAAAGCCTGGCGCTATCTCATCTATCTGCCTTCTATAAACACGAGCTTCTATAACGTGAAACAGGAAACAAGTCAGAAATAAGTTATCAAAAGAGAGAAGGGTTAGAAAGACAGGGCGTCAATACTCTGGAAGTGAATTCCAGCTTCGGGAACCTCTTCCGTCAAACGCTTCAACTCTGGCCAAGTGCGGCGTTCCCATCTGCTATTCTCATCGTCGGCCATTCTATTAAACGTTTAGTCGAGTTATGTCCGAGTAAACAAAAAGTATTGAGAAGATGTGAGCTGGACGCACGGTAACACATTGGCTCCAGCCCAAGGAGAGGCATATTCAATGTCATAGTCGCCGGGCATGTGCTTCGCGACCACAGTAATCTTATTGGCCGTGTTTCTCGAAAGTAGGAGCGCCGAAGTGAGGCCACTCACGCCAGCTCTATAAGAAACATATTGTTTGTTAATAAATATGCACAAGGTGGCAGTTGAATGACTTGAGAGTTGATGTATAATCTCACCCTGCAACGACAATTACATTCGCCGCCATAATTAAAGAATCACACAATGAATAGTATAATGTTGATTTGATTTATATCATATCTGAGCAACAAAAAGCTTTAATATCTCGAAACCCTCATGGTAGATATATTTTCTTGTATTCCCCATACAGAGGCAAGGTAGAGTAGTAGTCTGAGCGATTGCGGAGCCGGCGTGACTACGGCCGTTGTCTCCCCGCACTCGTCGAGCCATCGACATGTTTCAATTATTTTAGTCAATATTAGCAATCTGCACAAACTAGAATGTAAATTTTACGTCAAAAATTTGGAGCATTTGGAGCATTTGGCTCCTGGTTTTGTTAGGTCGTGGTAGTGGGAATGAAGCTTCTCTACAAAGTGCATCCGATTTTTGCGTGTAAGTGGACAGCGAATGGTTGCCGTCGATGCAAACGTGGTTTTAGCGGATGCTACTCCTCTTCGTTCTGAGTTCCTTTTTATGGAAAATATTGATAAGAATAGATGAAACAATAAATAAGCAACAGGATGAAAATTCCTACCGCCGTCGGAATTCTAGGTTCAGCCCAACAAATCCTTCCAGCCGTTCCGAGAAGAAGGATTGATCCTGGATCCTTGCATCCCGGGGCACTCTTCCAGATTGCCGCCCTGATGCTAGAACAGATATGGAGAGTCCTTTGATTAGTGAGCTTATTCCGTTTGCAAGCTGTTATCGGGCACCAGCATCTCGACGCAGCAAGATGGAGTTTGTTGCTGAGGGCAGCAGTGACTTCCAGTGTTACAGCCAACCAATTCACGGATCGATGACGCTGTCATGGCAATTAATTTCAACATCCAATTCTGATTGATGGCTTTGCCTTCAATTTGAGGGAATAGCCATTTGCTCAACAGTGCAGCTTATTAACTACTAGTGACATCGTCGATACGGCAAGCACAGATACTTTGTGGCCTCCATTGGGTCTGCTGGGTCGTTGATCCTCTCACTGGTGGCCAACAAAGATAACTTCATAACAGGGAGGTGTAGGACGAAGCCCCTTCAAGAAATCAGATCGTTTCACGAAGCTGTTACACACTCATTATACGCACATGCGCCAATTACATTTGCGGCACACGACGTCCGTTGAAGCAGTCACAAAGCCGATACAGGCTGACACCCCCTTCCGGAATAGAACAGAATTTCCTCTTGGGATTTGAGATTGCCATCATGGAAACAAGATGAAGGAAAAAAGGGGGCAATACTTAACAGATGGTGAATCACCCACGGCTTCTTCCCGTCTCCCGCGTGCTGCAAGACGGGCCTTAGCCTGGCCGGATGGTTGATGTGGCGTCGTCGAGACACAGTTGAGATTAAGTCTGGCCCTAATAAAAAGTCCCATCCCGTCCACGTGGTCATCTATCATCCGCTGAGAAGGTTGCAAGATAGAAATTTTCTTCTCTCCCTGCAAGCCGGGTAGGGAGCATGCAGATTGAATGCTACTCGCCTGAAATTCCCGTATTGTTTGCTGTTCACATCCATGCTTATTAGCGCCAAGGGTGCCCAAAAAAGGCGAGGGACATCGCATCACCGACGCTTGTGCAACGTACTCGTACTTGCGGCAAGTTGCGATAATAACAAATGACAATGGGATGCAGCCGTGTTGGGATGCGGAGGAGAAGTACCTCCATGTACTTTGCGTCTGCATGTGTACCGCTACCACGAGCGTTTGTTGGCCACCTTTGGGGCTAAGCAAATCTCCCGCCTGGACGTTTAACTGGTTACACGACGTTGGGATGACGGGGGCAATTGCATTTACGGCCATTTTGTGGTGGCACTGGCCATCTTCCCGAGCTGCCGCAGCATACAGTAGTCGCAGTAGTATATGAAATCTCGGCCTGGCGACTCAAGGATTGGAGGAGAGCAGCTTGGTTAGGTTGCTTGCATGCTGCTTATCCAAAGCAGGCAAGTAGTGGCTTGCGAAAGCTGCACTCATAGGATAGCTCATAGGATAGCTCATAGGATAGCTCACAGGATGGATATGCACATCGACATTATCAGAATTCTTCGACTTCCGAGCACGGAGGCAAGGTGTAGAGGAAGCGACGCGATGCTTGCTGGGTAGAAGGGCTTGTCACCTACTAGGCACAACATGACACGGGCAGGGCATGTCCAACGTGTCGTCGCACAGCTCAGCACGGAGCAATGCAATGAGGGGAGTTACAGCACCAATGCAGCGATAACTTGTCGCCTGCAAACTCGGAACGTACGTGGACGAGGCTCCCAGGCATTTGCTGTATCGGGTCAAAGTAGTATCGAGTTGTTGCTGTCGGCCGAAGTAACAGAATAGAAACAGACATATCGACGTTGAGCATCATCATAGATGGTAAATATGGATCATGTTCCAAAAGACAAATACACATAGACAACATATGGACTAGCACGTTCTGCAGGGCTCGCTCAGCCTGCGTGGCGAGCCGTCTCAGCTCTCTATCAAGATCCAAGACCAGGCTCGGCCGCGATGACGTCTCTGGCTGGATGCAAAGTCTGGCTGAGGGATTGAGCGTCCGTCGATGAAGCTTGTTTGGGTTGCAAGGCCCGAGAGCTTTATCAAGCCTGAAGGGCCGATCTTGCCAGGTTGCCATCAGGTCATGACGCAAAGACGCCCAAGATATCGAGCAGCAGGGGAAACTTGAACGGCAATCCTTGTCCAAAAAGGAAGCATGCCCTTAACGCTCTCTGTGTGGGTTGGATGGGCGATGGCAAGCTCTCCCGGCCGGAACCTGTTTTCCTTTTCCTTGGTCTAGCTGATGAGTGGGCACTTAGCGTGGGGCGGCCTGTCGCGGGTATATTCTAGTCTCTGGGCGACTCCCAACTGCTCAACGGCATTGTACATGCAAGGTACAAGGACTGGATGGTGATCAGAAGGATCGGCCACAATCGGTGACATTTCCTCGAGGTAATCGATACCTCTTCCAAGCTGGTCTCCCTCTCCTTCCACCTCTCCTTTTGCCTCTTTTTTCTCCTATTTGTTTAGCTTAGATCGGAGAAGTAGCCTCGGGTAGCTATCTCAGTATCGCAGGTAACAACAGCCATCTGACGAATACGAAGTCTACTGCGGGGGCAATTCCTGGTTCCTCAGTGATACGAAGGCACGCGCATAAAGAAGAGACAGACTGGGCATCTCGCAATATCTCCCATGCATGTACATGTAGTCATGCCGTAGCGCACGCAAAGGCCATAGCGAGATATCTAAACCAATATGGAGGTGCGGCGACCGTGCTGGCGATGAGCGGACAGACCACCGGCTTGCATGGAGGCTTGACGACAATGACTAGGGGTTTGCTCCATTGCGGCGTCGAGGTTTGTTTTATCTGGATTCGCAGGCCTGTAGCGTGTACTAGGCAGTAATAGCTCGCCTTCGTCAGCGGGTGGCATTGGAGTTGACACCGTCTGTCAGTCAAACCCCAGAATCACTCAATTAGCCCCAATCCATCGATAGAGCCGAATCAAAGGCGTCAGGGTGATTGCGGCGGTGATATTAATGCGACTTGCCTGAATGCGCGCACGCACACGATACATGATGTATTGAGCATGTAGGCAGCTGCATCTCGGCGTCTGATGATCGGGATGGCGTCGAGATCGGGCTATTATGATGAGTGCGGTACTCTGCGATACCTGGCGTCCCCACTCGGCCAGTACCTGTTCGTCTGGCCTCGACGAGGCCAGACGTCAGTCGAGCCACCAAAGAATGGAACGGATTGAGAGGTGGAGCAAGACCAGACAAGAACATGTCTCATTTGGGGATCGGGACAAGCTATGCCATGTCTCACAAGCGGAGCCAATAGCGGGACGTTGGACAGCGGCACGCCGTCCAATAGTCGTACTTCGAAGCTCGTTCAAAGCAGAACAGCGGACGGCGAATTTGCAGCAGCAAAGCTCCCAGCGGCGGCGCTCAAATTTTTGTGCCGACGCAACACGACCTTGCACGAGACAAGAAGAAGCCTGTGATGTGGTGTGTACGCAATATGAAGGGGGCTGGATCATGGCATGAGACCAGCGCGGAACACGGACTAAGGAGCTGCCGGGTTGATTTTCCGAGCAACTGCACCATCGCCAGTGCTGGGTGCTCCCGCATGTACCCAGTCTATTTGATAGCTTCAATCAACCACATCACCTTACCTCACTTCACTTCGCTCGGAACCAGTGTGGCTGCGCGGTGGCAAGCCTTATGCTGTCCACGGGACTGCTCCTCCATCATGCCCGCAACTTGTACATGTACGCTTCACACCTTTTCTCTTTTTCTCCCAAGCGAGAGCCAAGCGGGCGTCGCTGTGAATGGACAGCTCCAGGCCATATGATTTCTTTTTTTACCTATTCATGCATGCTAGTGGCAGAAATACTCGGCTTGCCGGAGCCATTCGCAGGGCAAGGCCCGGGCATGACCGGCTGTTATTAGCCACTTGCGTTTGGTGGTGACAGGCCAGGCTGGATAGGTACGAATACTTTTGAGACTTGGCAAGGAGCCTGAATGGTGGGCTGGAACTCGACGCGCCACGATGTAGATCAAAGTAAGTAGTGCCTGTACTGGAAGGTAGATATTATTAGGAGCAAAGCACAGCCTGAAGTGATGATGCGGTGAAAACAGAACAGCCAACAACAGGCTGCCTAATAATATCCAAGACGCAATTGATGCTGCTGTTGGGCTAAAAGGCATCAAAATGGAATACGAGCCCAACTGGAGCTGGTCTGGAAGCCTGTCAAAAGTCGCTGCGGCCGCAACGGTCGAGCCACAAAGGCTGCGCGGGTAGGGCAGAAAACTGCACTATAAAATAGCACTGACCCTTCGACCCCCTCTAAGCCCCGGAGCTTTTGGGGTTCTAGGGGGCGATAGGGACAGCACGATAGCTGGGGGTCAAGAGTCGGGGCCTGGCCCGGGCCTATTGTTACGAGCAACAGGGGATTTGGTGTTTGCCTCGCAGCAGTCGAGCAGCCCCTGTCACCCCGCCACATGTCATTGTCTTCTTTTTTTCTCTTTTCTGTCGTTCATTTTCTAATCTGTCCCACTATGAGTGTGGAATACGATGCGCTATTTGGAGCGTATTCATAGTAGAGTCCCGAGTGCTGTGTAAGTAGCTGTACATGTTCCTTTACATGCTAAGAGACGGAAAACCCGACTTCTAGCGGGCTTCTGATTCAGCGGAACTAGCAAGTGACTCAAGCCCGCAACTACGAGACAATTGAATACTTGATACTCCAAATGAGAAAAAAGAGCAATGCAACATTGAAAATGCTACAGGTAACATCAAATATCATCGCTAGCCGCCGCTTCCCAGCACGTGCAGCGCAGATGCACCTAGGCGTCTGTACATGGTACAAGTCGAGTATAGAGCGCTGTAGGCAGTCAGCAGGATCACAGTACATGTCGTGCAGTCTAGGTATATGCAGCAAGCGAGGTACATGTGCGCCAATGCGCTCGTGGCCGGCTGTTGATTGCAGCGCTAATAAAGGATTGACTGGATTGATGGAAATTGCCAGCATCGTGCAGTTTGATGCCAGTACTTGGCCGCAGCATGAATCACCGCCAGCCAGCTTGTACAAGTAATGGAAGTTATGCTGCGCCAGCTGCCGACTTGGCACTGCACAGCGCATACGCACACGCAGACACACACGCAGACACACACGCGGCATGGACAGCGAATACTTGTCTCTTGTACTTGCGCCTCCATGTACACGTGTGGTCGAATGTATGTACTGCAGTACAGCCACCGCCTGTATGCTGCCAAGTACTGTGCTGGTACGGAGTACCAACGCTGGGAAATAGCGCGGTGGGAATGAATGGCGCTGGGGAACGAACCCCATAAGACCATCTCCATCAACCTGGGATGAATCGCTGCCATCTCACGTGCAAGTGCTTTGCTTCTATTCTTATGTATGCACTCGTACTAGTAGCGCTCTGCCGACTTGCCCAACTGGGACCCTCGACTCCGAGTTTTCGTCCAGTGGCGCTAAAACAGGCCCCGGCAGCAAACCAGCGCACAGGCCGGCGGGTGCCACTGCGTACTCCAGGCCCAGGCCATGTACCTGTACCTGGCCCTCTAGCGGCCGGAACAGCGCCCACAGGGACCCTCTGCAAGTGTGTGCCATCCGCTAAATTACGTCGCTGCCACCCACTCTCCTCCCTGCTTTTTTGCTTTTTTTTCAACCCTACCATTTCACATCTTTTTCTTATTTCTTGGTCCCAGTTAATTCTTGCTTGTGCAAAGATGCTGGCCAGGTGCAAAACAATAGTCTGACATTTTCCAGCAAACGAAAAGGAAAAAAACCCACTCATCTTTTCTTCTTTTCATCTCAACTTCATAGTTTCTTAGCCATTAGAGGGAGACGGGCTTCTCTCTTACATACCTAGCTGCGGCGGGTCCGGGATCTCATCTCATTCCAATTCCTCCATCGTCGAATACCACTTGTATTCGTATTAGCCATTCACAGTCACAACAGCCCTGGTCTGTTCTCTTCACAAGTCGCCGCATCTCCACGCCCTCGGTCGACGCGCCTCGCCTCGTGGCATGTGTTTCGCAACCAGACCCCTTACTGCTTCATGCGCATCTGCCGGCGGAGACTTAAACGACCATCATGCTGCTCAACGCCTCACTGGATCTGCACTTAGGGATTAAGACGACTCGCCAGTAAAGCAAAAGGGGGGCATTTCACCCTCGCGGTGAAGCAGCTAGCAAGAATGGCCCTGTGGCCGTTTCGCACCAGGGGCAACGACAAACGCTCTAGCGGCACTGGCGCGGCCCTCTCCGCTGCCGAACACGCTGGAGCACGCAATGCGGCCAGGTCGGCTGCCTCCAGGCCCAGCCGCGATGCTGCCCCGAGATATAGCTTCTCGCCCGATCGCCCAGATGCCATCCAAGTCGGCCGAGCCAATCGGGCGAACCACAACGACCCTCTGACCGAGGGGAGCGCCAATGCGCCAATCCACTCCATGGAAAACCGAGTTCCAACATTACACCACAAACGAAGCGGCAACCAGCCCTCGCGGAGGAAGAGCAGCAAACGGAAGAGGCAGGATCCCACCAGAGAGGCTGAGATCAGGGCCATGACCGTGTTCACCCCAGCACGAGCAACCACCGACACATTGGCCACTGCTCGCAGCGCTAAGCATGACAACAAGCGAGCAAAGACTCTGGGCATTCCCCCCAGAGCACCGTGGGATAGCCCTACTTCCGACGCATCGTTGCCGATGCCCATCCCAATCAACTCCCGCCTCTCGACCGATTCCAATTACTCGTCATACCGAGTAACCGCCCTCGATGCCCTGGCACCGAGGCCGACCCTGAAATATCAGGGCAGCACACGACTGATTCCGTCGCACGCTTCCGTGCCTACACGATCCGAGTCCCAGAAGAAGAGGCTCGATGCCTTCGACGAGGAGACGATCAGAGCGCATAAGCGCATCGATGACCTGGCTGATGATTTCAACGCCGGCGAGCTGCGTGAGCTCATGGAAAGAGACACTAGACGGCGGGAGAGGAACCGGCAACGCGAGCGAGAAAAGGCCGAGAAGAGGCTAGCACGCAAGGCCGAGAAGCAGAGGAGGGAAGAAGAAAATGCGAGGCAAACAGGAACACCGCCGCCAGAAAATCTTGATCGCGGTGTCATGGGGCGAGAGGTTGGTCTAGGCATAGATCCCCCGTCTACTGTAGTGACATCCTCCAAGCAGCGCGTTTCTCCAGAACCAATGTCTGACGTAGAGGAATATTCACAGAAACCTAATAAGGGCAAGCTAAGAGAATCTCCGGAACCTTTGCAGACGTTTCACAGAATCGATACCGCACCGCGCGAAGCAGAGCCGTCCATAACTTTTGGAAAACAACCCCTGGCTTCTCGCAAGTCAGAGGAGCGTGTTCCAGCTGTTCCACCCGCTGTTAAACTCGAAGGCAACTTTGTGCCAAAGACATCGACATCCGGGTCGACTTTTGATTCGGACAAGGAAAAGACATCTTCTGCCATGGAAGATGACAGCACAACGCGTAAAGATTCCGAGTCCAGCAACAAGTCTAACCGTATCTCTTTCTCTACCTTGCTTAGATGGGGAAAGAGTCGCCGCTCGCCTGGCGGCGGGCCATCCTCGTTCGCAAACACTTCGCGTGAAGAAATGTCTGCAGTACAGGCGCAAGCTAGAAGCACCACCGACTCGCCTGTTCCGTCATTTACAGGCAACTACCTATCCAAACCGGGCTCCGGCCCACCGAAGCGAATGCGATCTCGCTTCCGAGAAGACCTACCAGAACTCCCATTATCACCACCCGAATCCCGCGTTCAGTCGCCCGAAGCAAACGCCTCGCTACCCAGCGTGGCAGAGTACAGATCTGCCAGCGCAGAACCCAGTACCAATCCTCCAACTCTACGAGACGATACACCAACTTCAGGCCATCGTTCAATAGACATTCCTCAAAATCGTGCGTCCCGAGACATGTACGGTAGCAACTCAGCCGAGCCACACCTTTCAATGTCTTTAGCATCTGTCGATTCGGAAGGATCTTGGCTTTCAGGAAGAGTTAACAGCCAGCGAAGCAAGCGGATGTCATCTATCCGCGACAGGGCCCGATCTCGACAACAAGATCACGAACGCAGGGCGGATTCTCCCAGTAATAGCGCTCACGACGATCTTGAAATTACCGAAGACGACTACATGTCACGCCTCAGCCCTGACCCACACACTCTACACTTCAACACTCGCCTTTCAGGCGAGGGCCGTCCAAGCAGCGATGAGGACGAGCTAATGCGTGAAGGAGAGGTCAGGTGGGGTGCCGTTGGCGCCCAAGCGCAGTTTGTTTCACACAACAACAACCGCGATACTATCCGCAGCCGCGAAGGCCTGCTCAATATCGACTCGGGAGATGAGGAAGACTTAGAGCCTCCCATTTCTCCCATTTCTCAGATTGCTCCGAGCATTGAGAAGGCCGATTTGCAGCGTGCCTCGAGCGTGCGTGTAAATCGCCCGTCAAGCGTAAAGTTGCTGAAGATTCAGCCGCGGACATCTACCGATGAGGCAAGGAAGAGCCAAGAGAACCAGAACAGTGTATAAGTTTAACCCATGATTGATACTACGATTACAATAGTCGAGAGAGCCCCCGAACATAAAAAAAACGAAGAAAAGGAAAATTAAAAGGAGCATTTTTCGTGGTCTATAGCCGCGATGGTGCTTTATTGACGAATTTCCTTTGTTTTAGCCAACCGAAACTGACCCGAGTCACTCATTTATTTCATTATCACTCTCCTTAACATGATGACGGAAAATCGACACAAAAGCCACAAAAAGCTATAAAAAAATCGAAACTAATACCTACAAGGTATACGAATAACAAAAAGCGAAAAAGAAACAAAGAATATCGCAAAAATAACGACTAAATCGGGAGGCTCTTTTGACTTTGTAACACTGGAATCTAATGCGGCGGACCACGCCCCTTTTGGACTTTGCTCTCTCTCGGCAAACGTCTTTGTTGTATATTACAAACTTTTGACGAACATGATTGGCGTTGGATTGATTGATTTTCTTTTTGATTCCCCAGAGTAAATTTTTACTCTTATTTTGTTACAGGCACATATACCAGATTTGATACCCACTCTGTGAAAGGAGTCTTGACCTCTTTCGGAGCTTGTCTTGTGTGTTTCAGGGAGGAGAAGGTTGCATCGTACCGGAATTCTTTTTCGGTATCTGGGCGAAGGGGATGGATGATCATTTAAAAAGAAAAAGAGGACGATTTTTGAGAGGCATGGGTGATCTTTTTGCTTTTTGCTTATTCTTCTGGCTTGAGGCTGAAGTTAGAGTGAGAGAAGAGATTTTGTTCTTGATTTAATCGTTGGTGAAGGAGGGGAAAACCTGATTTCAAAAAGAAAAGAAAAAAGAGAGTTTTAACTTATAGAGGCTTCATTCTGTGGCGCAGGGTTTGATATTATTTGCTCTTTTATCAAATTCTTTTGCCCTGCATCTTTGGAATCTGGAGATTTCAGAGTTTGACAGAGTTTGACAGAGTTTGACAGAGTTTGTATATAGTTTAATGTCATTGTTGATCATATGGCAACAGAAGAAGGGTGAAAAGTAACACGGTGAAATAATATTGTTGTGCCTTAATTCTGAACTTTCCTCTTTCCGCTTTGTGTCTAAGTGTTATATCCAAACGTACATCTACATGTATATATATATTCCCAAGACGTCTCACTGCGTCTATTCAAGTGTAATCGTAGTCCCACCATCTCCAGCGTCTTTAATCACTTCTCCCTTCATAATTCCCGGAACCACCGCCGGTCCAATAACTTGATATCTCAACGCCTTTCCCTCCTCCTTCTTCGGCCTCATCATAAGTGGCATCCGACACCCAAACAAGATCCAAATCTCATCACCAATTCGAATCTCACTCGTTCTTGCCATGCTGCCCACGCGCGCACCCTCAGTACCAAATAGCACCACGGCATTGCTCTCTACATGCAACGGGTGACACTCCTCGCGCACGTCTGCCGGGATGATATTCGTGGGCGTGTATCCACCGCGGATGATGTCGCCCGTCGAGATGACCTGATGAGCCTTTTGAGCGGCGGTGATGAGGCTGCGGATGAGGTGGACGCGGCGCTGAGGATCGGGCTTGTTGAGCTTCCACATGTTTTTGTAGCGTTTGGGGCTGAGCCAGGGGAACATTAAGGATGTGACGTCGTCTCTTTCATATAAAGGAGTTGAGGCATCTGCATCGGGCCATGTTTTGCGGCAGAAGGATTCCATTTGGTCCAGCCATTCGGTGATGGGGGCCCAGCCACGGCCGTCGCCGCTGATATGTTCGATGTGCTTTATGGCATCGACTTTGATGCCTTGTGCGTGAAGAAAGAGAGTTTCCAAGTCGATAGAGACAATGCGAGGAATTGTGAGCTTGTCGCCGCATGCTCTGCTCGCGTTGACGGAGCTCCAGCAGACGTCAGCGTGAGGCATCCAGCTGGGAAACCCTTCACGGGAGATGTAGCTGCCCCTGGAGTTGCTTTTATTGAAGCAAAGGAAGCTTAGGCTTTTGTAGCGGTGGATGAAGTGGTGGAAGACTTGGGCGTAGACCCAAACAGGGGAGGCATCGTAGTTGATTTCGAGACCAGGGCCTTGGGCTATGTCTGTCGCGAGACCGAGAATACCGTAGAGTCGATCACGAGGATCGGTCATCCTGACACTGCAAGATTGGAGAAAGAGATTAAGGAGGGAGCAGGCGAGCAGACCTCTGGTGATTTTGAAGCCGTTGGGGTTAGATGGAGATTGGCTGTCTGATGAAGGCGATGGTGTCGAAGAAGATGATGATAGCGATAATGTGTAGGCTTCCTGGGCGTCTCGTCCTTCGCGCAGGTTAATTCTCGCCTGGATGACACCTCCACCAAAAATCTCCGGTGTAGCATCAGCAGTGGTATTCCCATCAATATACCGCGAAAGCACAAACTCAGGCCCGCCCAGCCTCGTGCGCTGCGACTTGACCAAATTGACCTTTTGCTGGAACTCCAACAGCTGTTCCCCAGAAAAGACATCTCGGTGACAATATATATCCACTTTGGCCGCAAGAATGAGCTCCTGCTGAATCCACAACCTGCGCCAGTACTCGTTCCGAAAGATGTCCGCCACGGGATACCAATACGACGGGTCATGAAAGTCATCCAGCTCTACCCCCTTGCCGAGATTCTCCAGGTCGTCAAAGACGGGGGTTTTTGGTTGGACGTTGTGGTCGAGCCAGGCGCAGACGACGTTGGCGCGCGTGTAGATTTGGTGCATGAGCTGGATCTGGTAGCCCTTTTCGACAATGTCCTTTTGGTTGATGCAGATGGCGTCGTTCCAGATGAGGCGGGAGCGGTCTTGGTGGCGGAGGTCGTCAAGGGCTTTTCTGAGATTGCGGCCGACGGTGAATGAGTATATGGATTCATCTGGCTGATCCTCATTGTTTTCAGTGTTGTTGCTGTTGTTGTTGTTGACGTGGATGAAGATATCGTACGAGGGCTTAGGGGGTCCCCAGCAGTAGCTCAAGGCCTCATATTCGGGATTGTCGTTGAGCGAGACGGTGAGTAGTTTGATGGCTATGCGACTGCCGGGTTTTCCTGGTAGCAGTTCTACCAGTCTTATTTGTTGCTTTAAGTGTTCTAGAGGCTGGTAGTGATGAAATTTAGTGATCTTTTTGGCCTTTTTGATGTGGTTTGGCTGAGATGAGGCTGTCGCCGGTGAGCGGCGCTTTTTCACTGCGGTCATGGCGTATTTCACAGATTCAAATTAGTGGTTCGATGGTAGTATACAATATGGAACAAAATTCAGATTTCGCCAATGATGACACATGGTATGTCTAGAAAGTCAAAGTCAACAGCAAGCATAATCTGTAACAGATCCAATGATATATATAGCTTCATGGCCCCTGTCGGTGTTGCAGCCTTGCAAGGCCTCCAAAATAGGCCGGCGGCTGAAGGAACGCTGACTGCGCCACTACCGGCATGGGTGCAGCCAATAAGCATGAAAATAAATCGATGGCTACAGAAGATTTCACAATATGACGGAAGCATATTACAGAATAGCTCTTTTTGATATGTTAATAGCTCTGGTGTTGTGAGTAAGTTGGATGAGGACCTTAGTCATGAGGTCAATTAAGCCGTGGCTGGCCTCGGTGCATTTTATCGATACAGCGATGCCGGCTTACCTCATATAGCGACCCAGAATATTTTACTCATCTAGATCGCCGCTAACAATTCAAACACAGCTTCATCTTATAAATCACCATATTCAGCGCTCTCTCACTCATTATATACAGGTATTAAGTGACGTTAATTCTATAAAAATGCTGTCAACACGCACATTCCGCCCGGCCCTCTCAATCGCCCGCCAAGGCGTCGCATCCCAGCGTCTCTTCCACGCCAGCCGCGCCGCTCAAGCCATTCACTACGTCAAGACGTGAGTTGCGCCTCCCTTGGGAATTCACTCCAGCTATACGAACAAAACACATGCTAATAGAATAAAAATGAAGTGCTGAGGAGTATAAGCAAGTCATCAAGGCGCAAGACAAGGTTATCGTGGACTGCTTCGCGACCTGGTGCGGACCATGCAAGGCCATTGCTCCCATCCTGGAACAGTGCGTTTAACTACCTATTATAGAAAATGAAAATTATCAAGTCACTAATGAAAGATGTAAAAATACAGAGCCTCTGAACAAGCAGAGTTCAAGGACAAGGTCCACTTTGTCAAGTTTGACGTGGATGAGCTGCCAGAGCTGAGCCAGGAGCTGGGCATCCGTGCCATGCCGACGTTTTTGTTCTACAAGAATGGACAAAAGGTTGACGAGATGGTTGGCGCGAACCCGCCTATGCTGCTGCAGAATTTGAAGAAACTCAATGTCTAGAGATTAAGAATGCATTAAAACGATAATGGAGGCAGTTTAGATGTGTGTACAATATGATGACTATGCTAGAACTGGTATACAGAAGGATACGCTTGGATGAATCAATATAAGCGGAATTCCAAATTTTGTGGATCCCATCTCTCTTCGTGTCATAGTACATGTGGTATCTTGCTTTTCAAGCTTTTTTTAGAGCCTTATAAATACACGTCCTTTTGCAGGATAGGCATATGTCGCGCATTTAGCGGATACGTTTAATACATGGACAGTACATATGTCATCCCATATGAGCTCTCATCACTCTAAAGTGTTCTCTCCCTCATCATTTCATCAACAAGACCTTGAAGAGTATTATACCAAGATAAAACACAAATGATATGCAGAAATACTATAAATAGTCTCCCAGAATCTTCACTTTGCAGAGTTATCAAAAAAAAGAGAGAAAAAGACGCGTTATCGTTACATTTATAACGCGGAATATGGCCCCGAGCCTGACATCCTAAGTACCACCACTCTCCCTAAACGACCCCCTAGAGCTAGAGCTGAGTCTGTTAACGGCACCTGTAGCGACGTAGAAGATGGTGTATAATGATGCCATACAGCTCGCCTGACAGGCCGGTAATCGGGCGGAAGCCACAATATATTATGTCTATTCCAGGTGATCCAACATTATCTGTGCTTAGGCTATAGCTAACATGGTTTGCCTTCTCGAAATCATTAGCAATGAGTCGGCGTTGATCTTGATCCTGAACCTGATCTGAAGCCTGATCTGAAGCTCGAGATAGAATTTGAGCTATCATCGTAGACTGATTTTTACTTCGATATTCTATTCCTAAATTAAAAGAGCTGATTTCGGTATGTAGGTATAAGGCCGTATCATCGAAGGATATAGTATATATTGCGGTGTTAACCTTAATTGTTTGAAGCGGGATGCCCGCCGTCGTATCCCAGATCTTAATAGTCTTATCGCTTAATAAAGCCAAGGTCTTCAGCGCCGAAATAACCAGCGCACTCTCAGCGGCGAAAATCACTGCGAGATTCCTTGAAACACAGCCCCCCAGCCCCCACACGGCCACACATTACTTCTTAGACAGCCAAGCAGTGGTGTCAGGCCTGCTAAAAGATAACCCCAGACCATTCGTAGGAGAAATTCCTAGCATTCAAGGACCTAGCGAAGAAGGCCGCCCAGAAAAGCTGCTAAACTTTTGCGGTATGGGTACACGGACAAAAGAATATAGAGAGAAACGAGGCAGCTAATGCCCTTGCAAAGTAACATTGGCTCTAAACTAACTGCTCCCTCTGCAAAGCCAGCCTTCACACACCTGTTACATATCAACAGGCATCAGAGGCTTAATGATAACTACCACGGCTGCAAGCTCCCCCGGCTAAACAGCCCTGGGGAACTCCAGCTTCCCCGCCCCACGCTGCACCGGCTGCTCGTCAAAGGTGCACTCCCGTATGAAGGGCTGGTCCCAGCTAGCCCGGCCCCGAGCCCACCCCCGAGGAACCAACCCACAGACCCACTAACGCCGGAACCCCCGGGGCCGGAATCACCCAGCTGACGGAGGAGCCTGACGACCAACCAGCAGCAAACCAACATTGAACCCATTACAGGGACTGGAAACCCTATAATACCAGTTACAGAAGGGCAAGCCTCCCGAGCTAGCTACCACGTCAGGGTAGCAAGCCAACCCCCAAAGGAACACAGGGACCCGAAGCCCCAGAGCAGGCCGCTACGTCTGGGCACACAGCAGCCGGCACGACAACCGATAGAGAGATACAGGGACCGAAGCCCTCGAGCTGACTGCTGCAGCAGAGCTTACAGCAGCCGGTAAGCCAAAACGTTCAACTCACTTAGGGGCCCGAGGGACCCCGGGCCCTGAAGCATCAACCATTGCGGCGTCCGCTACAGGCAGGTTTCCCCTGCTACCCTACACTATCCGACCAAGTCAGAGGCGTAAGGCCCATCCGGAAACGAATTTCCAAGTAACCTCCGTACGGTTAGTACCCTGGGACACAACTTTCAGAAGGGTTTGGCAGAGGTTACGTACCGACCGCTAGCGAGGCCGGAGCCTACAAGCCTGTTCAGAAGGACGCAATAACCACTGCCGGTAAGATAAGGTACAGAAGGTAAGGTAAAGCCCGCTAGGCAACTTGCCCTAGGCCTTTCTAGCCCGGGCCGGCTGCCTCGCATCTGCTCTTCCTTACTGGTTCTCCGGGCAGCAGGGCGGGCTAGGCTGCCGCTTTTGGGCTCGTGGTCCAATTCCTATTTTCCGCAAAATTAATTTGTATGCAAAAACGGCCAAATCGACTCACGGCCATACAAAAAATAACCAAGTAGCTAGATTTTGTGAATCGGCTTGGAGAAAAAAGGAGTAAAAACGGGCTACCCTGGAGCTACCCTGGAGTTCTGCCCGCAACCTACCCTATAGCTATTCTGCGAATTCCTTCGCAGCTTACCATAATGTAAATTAATGACTTAGCCTTATAATCTGTTATAGTGACCTTTGGAGTAGTTTACGGCAGAAAGTTAAGCACTGTAGCTGTATTTTTTACACATCGTAATTGATCACTAGGACTTGGTATTCGTTGTTGTTTAGCCTGTCAAGAACTTGAGGCTAGGAAATGAATGTTATATATAATGCAGAAACGCTAATGTAAGAAAAGAGTAATTACGGGCCGCTTTAATTTATAATTTATACAAGCAAGGGCGCGTTTTTAATGTATGAATTGGAAAAGCAAAAGCGCGATTTCAATCTATAATTAAAGAACGCGCCTCGTTAATCTATCTAAGCTAACAAAAAAAAATTTTTTATAAAAAAAGGGTTATAAAGTCATCCGTCCGTAAGATCATGCGTCCGTATTTAAACTATCATGCATCCCAATTAGTTGCCTTTAAAAATTACATACTTCTTTATAGCTGATATGCCACCACACTGAACGGGACGCGAACGACCTCGGCGTTATGAAACATTCATGGCTGTGTGTATCGAGGCTATCAAACTGCTCTCGACCCAGCCAATGATCGTGAAAATGCCTGCATGCCCGTTGCCCGTTTTACATCTTCGGGTGTGGCTGGAGAATGGGGTATAAATCCAACTCTCCCCAGGAATTCGACGTTTTTCCTTACAGCCAACTTGAGTCTTTCAGGCGTATTGCCCATCTCGAGCGAGCTATCCGGTGTCCCCTTGGAAGTCTCGCCCTCGGTATCTAGCATGTACGCAACTGGCCATAGCGGATGCTTCTCCCTGCTAATTTCAATATCCTCACGAACCGCGGCCAGCCACTCTGCAGCGCAATAGCCCTGAAGCTGATAGCCCATCTCTTGGATGATTGCCCAAAACTCGCCCCAGGTCATGCCATCTCGAGACTTTGTTATGAGTGCTGCGGTCGGATCCAGTGCTGTGTCAATAATCATCGTCGCCATGGCCGCCACATCTGACATCGGAAGCCACTCGTCAGAATCGTCGGCATTGTACGAGCGCGTCCTAATGCAGGCTGCCACCAGTCGCCAGATGTAATCGTCGGCGTTTGGGACACCCTCTGCAGGCGTACCAATGACAAGGCCCGGAGCCGCAACAGCAAGACGGCTTTGTCCCGATGGGCAGCGAAGGGCAGCGCGCCTCACCACTGACTCGGCGACAAACTTGGTTTGGCCATAACCGTCGGCATCGGCAGCGCCAGCAGTCACGAGCTCTCTTGCCACATCTTCCTCCCGTTCATCCTCCATAACGCTCATTCGGCCTCCAGTGACGTAAACAAATCTTGCGTTGGGAGACCCTACAGCTAAATGGAGTAGCTGCACCGTCGACTTCACGTTGGCATCCATTAGAGCCGCGTAGCTCCTCCCCCAATGCACGACGGCGGCATTATGAATGAAGATATCGACCGTCTTGCCATCGGCAAGAATGCCCCAATGCGTAGGGTCGAGACCTAGATTCGGCAACGACAGGTCGCCTGACCAAACCACCAGCTTTTCCTCATGAGCGTCAGTCCACCAAAGAGCTCGCTTTGCAGAGTCAATCGTTCGGCTTCTTGCCGCACTTGTGTTTTGGCCGCGTACAATGGCGATGACGGAGCCGACGTGATGATGCTCGAGGAGCTGACGAAGGATTTGTGTGCCGATGAAGCCGCTCGCGCCGGTGAGGAGGACAGCCAATGGCTTATTGTCTCTAGAAGTAGGCTTAGGATTAGCATGGGCGAGGCTTAGACCCTCTCTCTGAGCGGTAACAATGCTGGCGTCGTGTCTATCAATCTCTGCGATGAGATTGAGTGAGGCGGACGGCTGAGCGAGAGGAGTCTGCCCAGATGAACCAAGCCGGAGATCTGATATGAATCGAGCCAGGGACCGAATGCTTGTTGTTGGGTCCAGCAGGAGCTGCATACCAACTTTTACCTGGAACTGCTGTGATATAAAGTATATAAGCGTCATCATGTTCACTGAGTCGAGACCAGAGTAGAGCAGAAGCACATCGTCGAAAGTCGTTTCGTACTTTTTGGACGCTAGGCCACATTGATGCCAAGATGGGATCATTTTGAAGATTTTCTGGGCCAATTCATAAGCCGGTTGCTCGGTGCTTGGTATAGGACCGCCACTGGCTGCGACAAGACTGCCCAGTGCATCGGAAGATTGCTCTACGGCGGCCCATGATAAGGAGCCGCCCAACTCGCGTATACCTCTCCGATTAATCTTTCCGGTAGCTGTCATGGGTAGCTGTGGACAGAGCAGGAATGTTTCTGGGATCATATATTTCGGTAGATACAAGGCCAGTTGCCGCTTGACCTCCATTGCGTCAGGGAGTATGTGAATATCGGGAGAGTTGAGCGTAGGCTTGGCTGCCTCTGGGACGCGGTCTACGCGGACAAAAGCCGCCAACGCAGGACCTGAGTTCTCGCCTTGTGGCAGGATTATCTCGACCACTGCCTGCCTGGCCTCGGGTATAAACTTCAGCACAGCGCTCTCGACTTCGCCCAGCTCCACACGCTGGCCGCGGATCTTGACTTGGGTATCCTTGCGACTGACAAAAATCAAGTTTCCATCTTCGTCATACCGCACCAAGTCGCCAGTCTTGTATACCCGACCGTGTCGACCTGGTCGGCTCGGCGAGCCTTGTAGTAGCCATACCGGATCGTGGATGAAGGATGCGGCCGTCTTTTCCGGTTCGTTGAGATAACCACGGCCAACAAGGGGGCCTTCCAGCAGAAGCTCCCCGACGCATCCCGGCGGCATCAGAGAATCATGGTCCTCGGGATCGACAATCCAAGTCACCAATCCGAGTCCTTTGCCTATGTGAATAGCCTCTTCTGGAGCGGATTGTTTCGAGTTGAGCGTGCTAACATTACACTCGGCAGGCCCATAAGCATTAACAATCTGAACCTTGCCCCACCATCGCGTCACATCGTTGATAGAGACGGCCTCTCCGGCCAGGACTAGGGTTTGAAGCTGCGGGACATCGGTCGGGTTGATAAGACGTGCGACCGATGATGTTAGGTTAACGAGCGTGGCTCCCATAGCCGCCATTGACATGCTAAGGTTATCTATGCGATCTCTTTCTGACGGTATACATAAACATCCTCCCATGACGAGCGTAGAGAAGATGTTATGAAGAGAGATATCGAACGCATATGATGCGAAATCGTATACTCTTGAATGGCTCCTGAAGCCAAAAAGCTCTGACTGGTATTCTAGGGCGGAACAATAGGTCCTGTGTTCCTGAACGACTCCTTTAGGCGTCCCTGTGCTACCCGATGTGAAGATGGCAAACATGATTGCCGCTGGCGAGACTTGGACTTGGACTTGGGAAGATTCAAAGACTTCAATTGACCCTGGTCCGAGTTCAACGACCTTTTCTAATAGTCGTGAACTTAGAGATAGCTTAGAGGTAGAAGACAAGATAAAAGGAGGATTAATCTGTTGGATAATGGTTTGAAGGCGATGCTCTGGCAAGGAGGACTCTAGTAAGACAAATCCTCCACCTGCCTTTAGCACTCCCAAGACAGCGACAATCGTCCACATGGATTTCTCAAAACATAACGGCACCAGGGTGTCTGGCTTCACACCTAGGTGAATGAGCCGACCTACCAATCGTGATGACAATTGATCCAACTCTTGATAGGTTAGCTCGCCATCCCAAGCGCATACGGCGGGAGCAGTGGGCCGCGTCCGAGTCTGCTCAGCGATCATCTCGTGGGCACATTTCTCGATAGATATCGGAACCGTACCATTCCATCCCCATATCTGTTCCAAGTCACTCGGCGCAACCATGGTGATGTCCTTTAGTAATTTCTGCGTACCGCGTACATCATCGAGCTGATGCATTACAAATTCAAGCTGCTTTAGCAACCTATCCACAACCGACGGTTCGAGGACTCTAGTATCGAAACGAGCCTCAATGGTAACATGTTCCTCGCCAAGGTGTATCTCAAGTATCAAGGCATATGTGTTGAGTGCTTGCTGACTATTATTCCGCCATGTGCCAAGTGAGCTATAGCTACTATCATCCATAATGCTGCGCTCTTTCGGTTGAATAACGAGCAGCGTTTGAAACGCACTTGCTTTTTGGCTATCGAGAGATATATTCGAGATCTGGTGTAATCCTATCTGCTCAAACGGGATCATATCTACTGCTTGTTGCTGCACCATCTCTAGATAGTCCGTGGCTCGCTGCGTGCTGGATAGCTTGACACGAACCGGCACTGTTGCAAACGTGGGTGCCGCGATCGCCTCGATCCCAACCACGGGCGCGTTTCTTCCAGATACGGTGGCGCCAAACACAACATCTTCTGAGCCACCCATGTGGCCAGAGACTAGGGCCCAGGCGGCACGGACGAGGTTCGGAGTTGTGATGTCTTTAAATCGTCGGTGCTGTGTGATTTCGTACCGAGTTTCTTTATCCAATACTGGTTGATCGACGGATGGAGGCAAGATAGGAAATGGGAGATGATCATAGTTGGCAAGAGAGTTCCTCCAATAGTTTTCGACGCTCTCGGTGCCTTGATTTCTGATATACTGAATAAAGGATTGGAACTGGGGCCCTTCATTCACCTGTTGACCCATAAAGGCTCGATGTGCCGCATCTATAAGTAAATTCATTGACCATCCGTCATAGAGCGAGTGATGAATTGTCCATACGAGCCACTTCTGCGTTCCTGTGTCATCTTGAACGAGTGCGTAACGTGTAAGCGGATCTCCAAGGTCCATCGGCTGGGTGATATCGGCCTCAAGGTATGCGTCTAGATTGGTAGCACTGATCCAACAGATAGGTTCGTCTAACACCACCTGCATGAGCCCCATCTCGCTATGCTGGACGAACCTCGTGCGTAAGATGGGCATGGCACGTGAAACCTGCTCCCAAGCCAAGCGTAGATCGCTGGCGTTAACAGAGGGTAAAAACTCGAGAACAATCTGTGTAATGTAATCTCCCGGTCGCTTAGAGGTTAAAGATATTAACCCTTCTTGAAGCGGCGTGCATGGATATGCGTCGCTTATCATGGTCGGATCTAACTTGTAGAGACTGGAAATATTCTGAAGGAAAGAATAAAGATTGACATTTTTCGTCACGAGGGCAAACCGTGCAAGTTCCTCCACTTTCTGGCTGCTATTATTTGCTGTATAGATGCACCGGCTTGCGAGATCCTCCAACAGTGGATATTGGAAGACATCCGAGACGGCCAGCTTGACACCGGCTTTCCGGGCCTCAGCAACTACCTTCATTGCGGTAATAGAGTCGCCTCCAACATGGAAGAAGCTGTCGTCGAGTCCGATTGTAGACTGCGCGATATGGAGCACTTGACTCCATATCCTCTGTAGCTGGCATTCCGCCTGTGAATTGAGCCGCCGTTTCGGTCCCTGACCTGCCGTCCGCATCTCGGCGAGCTGCTCAGCAGAAAATGAGGATGCAATTTCGCGTAAGAATCTCCGGTCCAGTTTTCCGGTTGCTCTTACTGGTAGCTCTTTCATGGTGAAGAACGTTGTTGGCACCATATGTCGCGGCAAACACTGAGCCAGCCTGTCTTCCACGCTCTTGGGGATTGTTAACACCTTGGCTGCGGCAGCCTCTGTCTCATTTGCCTCTATAATCTCGCCGTTCATCTCAAGGAAGGCCACGAGCATCTGGCTTGAATCATCCTCTCGTGGGATGATAATTTCTGCTGCGACTCGAGTGACATCTGGTATACAATTTTGGACCCAATACTCGACTTCTCCAAGCTCTACTCTTTGGCCGCGGATCTTCACTTGGCTATCTTTTCGACCAATAATCGTCAAGCTTCCATTTTCATTATACTGCACCAAATCGCCCGTCTTATATAAAAGGCCATGTCGACCTGCTGCCCGACCCGGCATGCCTTGAAGTAGCCAGTCCGGGTCATTGATAAATACTGCCGCAGTCTTTTCCTCGTCGTGAAGATAACCACGGCCAACGAGAGGGCCTTCAAGTAGCAGCTCACCAATACACCCCGGCGGGAGTAGCTCATTATGGTTCTCTGGATCAACGATCCACGTTAAAAGTCCTGCGCCACTTCCGATCTGCAAAACCTCCTCTGGAGTGGATGCATTGTGATTAATTGTGCTGTTTTGAGTGCACTCGCTTGATCCATACTCGTGTATCACCCGCGCTTTACCCCACCAGCGCTTTATCTCTGAGAGACGCAAAGCTTCGCCGCCAAAGATTACAAGTTGGACCCCGGTTAGATTGGCTGGAGTCAATAGCTGGGCAACTGATGGGGTTATGTCAATGGTATTTGCTCGTAGAGATATTATGCTTTGCTCGATATTATTGCTCCGGTCTTCATCGCTCGGTACACAGAGGCAACCACCAGCCGCTAAGATGGTTAAAACATTGCTAATGGATACGTCGACGCTGTACGAAGCGAGATCGAATGTTCTCGATTCTGGTGTTAAACCTAGGCGTTCCACATGATAGCGGAGTGCGGAAGCCGCATTTTGGTAGGTAATCATAGCTCCCTTTGGCGTGCCTGTGCTGCCTGATGTAAAGACTATATAGAGAATCGAGGATGGGCAGATGTTCTTGTCGATATGTCGACCACCTTCAGCTTTTGGAGCCTCAAACATGCTCTGGTCAATAATCATTTCTTTTCCTAGTCGAGAACCTAATTGTTGAGTAGAGCGGGAGCATAGAATCAGGCTACCTTCAACCTGCTGGGCAATGGCTTTCAGACGTTGCTCTGGTAGAGATGGGTCCAGCAAGACAAAGCCGCCGCCCGTCTTGATCACGGCAAGTATTGCAACCGTTGTCCACATGGATTTCTCAAAGCATAACGGGACTAGAATATTTGGCCCAATCCCAGCGTCAAGAAGCCTGCCTGCTAGTAGAGTAGAGAGCTCATCTAGCTTTCCGTAGGTAAGCTCGCCATCCCAGGAACAAATAGCTGGAGCTTCAGGTCGAGCTTGTACTTGCTCTGCGATAATTTGATAAACGCTTTGCTCGGCCGGCGGCGGAACGATGGCGTTCCAGTTCCAGATCGTACCAAGATCCTCTTGCGTAGTAATCTGAATGTCAGCTAGCGTTCTTTGCTCGATATCAATGCTGTCCAGCTGCCGTAGAACAAAGTCAAGTCTTTGTAATAGATTTTGGACCATCCACGGCTCGATTACCCTTGAGTCAAAGATAGCTGAAGTTTTGATTTCATCTGTGCCAAGCCAAAATTCAAGCGTCAAAGAGTACGAGCTGAACCAATGTCGCTGGCCATTATCCTGGTACTTTCCGAGAAGTGACCGATCCTCGCCGTTATCTTGCGGCTGAACAATGAGAAGAGTCTGGAACATGCATGCTGTTTGAGTATCTGTGGAAATTTTGGCGATTCGTCGCAAACCAGTCTGCTCAAAAGGAATCATCTCTGTTGATTGCCGCTGTAGATGGTGTAAATACTCCAATATTGTCTGGCCCTTGTCTAGCTGCACTCGAACTGGAACTGTGGCAATAGTTGGTCCAATCATCTTATCAAGGTCAATAACAGGGGCACTTCGACCGGACACCGTGACGCCAAAAGTAATATCGTCCGAGGCAATCGTGCGCCCGGCGACCAAGGCCCATGCAGCGCGGATTAGCATGGATGGAGTGACGCATAAGCGCCTGTTCTGGGGGTATGGGAGAGAATATTCGATAATCCCATCTGTGATAGGCTGACCTAAGGACGATGGTGGGTTGGGAAATGGCGGACATTTATAATCCACGAGGTACTTTTGCCAATAGTCTGAGACAGTCTGATGGTCTTGGTCTTGGACATATCGTATGAATGATTGGAATTGAGCATCCGGCTCGATTGACTCGCCCTTATATGCTCGATTTACCAACTCTTGGATCAAGGGCATCGACCACCCATCGTAAAGAGCGTGATGTATAGTCCATACAAACGACTTGATGGTTCCAGAAGAATCTTTCACAAGCGCAAAGCGTGTAAACGGCGCGCCAAGTTCCATCGGCCGTTGGCTGTCAGCCTTGAGATACTCATCGAGGTCAGTAGCATCGATCCAGGGGATACGCTCGTCCAAAACTACCTGCACAAGGCCTAACTCGCTGTGCGGAATAAACCTAGTGCGCAAGATGGGAGTCGCGCGAAAGACTCTTTCCCATGCCATCTGAAGGTCAGTGGGTTTGACATCAGGAAATATATCAAAAACGCTTTGTACGATATAATCCCCGGATTGTTTGGACGTCAATGATACTAGACCCTCTTGAAGTGGCGTACATGGGTACGCATCAATTATCTTGGCTGAGCCCAGTTGATAATGGGCTGAAGTGTCTTGAAGGAAGCAGTCGACATCGATTTTCTCTCTGACAAGGTCAAACGGCTGGATTACTCCCAAGTCGTTATTGTGCAGATTAACACTGTGGTTCGCAAGATCATGCAGCAATGGACGGCGGAAAACATCCGCTACAGATAATTGAATGCCTATTTTGCGTGCTTCTCCCACAGTCTTCATTGCGACTATGGAGTTACCTCCAAGCTGAAAGAAATTATCATCTAGCCCAATCTTCGTTTCCTTGATTCCAAGAACGAGGCTCCATATTCTCTGTAGCTGACGTTCCATCCGCGAAGTAGGTTGCCGCTTTAGCCCCTGTTTCGCGGTCCACGTTTCGGCCAGCTGCTCGGCAGAGAACAGGGAACCTATTTCACGAAGCTGCTTCCGGTTTATCTTTCCAGTTGCTGTCACTGGTAGCTCCTGCATGGAGAGAAACGCCGATGGTACCATATATCGCGGCAAATATTGAGCTAGCTTATTTTCTGTTTCCACGGGGATAGAATATATCGTTGCCGCAGTAGCCTCCGGCCTATTTGCGTTTGAGAAACTGATGTCATCGTCGCCATCATTATTCAGTATATTCGCCTCTCCAAACCTGCTATCGATTTGAAGAAATGCGGTTAGAGTTGGAGCCGAACCCTCACCTGAAGGTGAGATAACCTCGACTATAACGCGGGTTGCCTCTGGCATACACACCTGGACCCAGTGTTCGACGTCTCCAAGCTCCACTCTTTGGCCATTGATCTTAACTTGTATATCTTTTCGGCCGATAAAAGCCAAGCTTCCATCTTTGTTATATCGCACCAGGTCTCCCGTCTTATATAATCGCCCAGATCGCCCTGGATGACCTAGTGCCCCTTCAAGTAACCAGGCGGGATCCTTGATAAACGCCGTTGCAGTCTTGTCCGGATCGTTAAGATAACCGCGGGCGATAAGAGGACCTTCAAGTAGTAGCTCGCCGACGCATCCCGGAGGGAGTAACTTGTTATGGTCCTCAGGGCTTACAATCCAAGCTACTAACCCTATAGCCTTTCCAATACTAGTGACCTCTTCAGGAGCTGATTGTTTTAAGTTGATAACACTGAGGTTGCAGCATTCCCCGGGTCCATAGCCGTTGATGATATGAACCTTACTCCACCACTGTGTTATGTCATCAATAACAACAGCCTCGCCCGCTAGGATTAGGGTTTGAAGTTGTGGAACTTCAGCTGGGTTGATAAGACGTGCGACTGAAGGTGTTAGATTCGCAAGGGTAACTCGCATTTCTGCCATGGCCTTGGTGATGTTATTTTGACGATCATCCTCAGATGGAACACATAGACATCCTCCCATAGATAATGTAGCGAAGAGATTTTGGATCGAAATGTCAAATGTATATGACGCAAAATCGAATACCCGAGACTCTGCTGTAAAGCCAAGAAGCTGCGGCTGGTATTCAAGGCTGGAGCTATAACTTGTGTGGGATATTATAACTCCCTTAGGGTTTCCTGTACTGCCTGATGTAAAGATCGCATACATTGCAGCCGCGGGAGACATTTGAACCAATGGAGTTGAATTGCTGCATGGTTCAGAGGAAGTGGTTATTGATGTTGGGCCGACTTCAATAACCACTTTGGATAAACGTGAGCTCAAATGCATATTGGAAGTGGATGATATAATTAACTTTGAGTCTAGTTGCTGGGTGATTGTTTCAAGTCGTTGCACTGGGAGAGTTGAGTCAAGCAGGACAAAAGCACTGCCTGCTTTAAGAACACCGAATATTGCAACTGATGTCCACACGGATTTCTCAAAGCACAGAGGAATTAAGATATCCGGCCCGACACCATGGCTAATTAGTTTTCTTGCCAGTGCCGAAGACAGCGTATCTAATTCGCCGTATGTAAGCTCACCATCCCAGGCACAGATCGCAGGAGCCAGAGGCTGAGCCAGCATGCGCTCCTGCACCACCTCATGGACGCATCGTTCAACCGGCATTGGAACAGTATCATTCCATGTCCATATCTGTTCCAGGTCTTGCTGGGTGACAATTTCTATATCTGTTAAGAGCGTTTCAGTGTCGCCAGCAGCATCCAATGCTTGTATTACAAACTCCAGTCTGTCAAGCAGCTTGTATACAACCCATTGCTCGAGGACACTTGCATCAAAAGTAGCCCGGACTTTAAAGGTCTTTTTGCTAGGCTGTATCTCAAGCATAAGCGCATATGTGCTAAACCACTGTTGTTGGTTATCGTTATGCCACTTCCCAAGTACCCTCTCAGCGCTGCGCGTATCATCTGTCTCCTGAGGTTGGACAACGAGTAGCGTCTGGAACATGCACGCCTTTTCGCTGTTAGGCGATAGACTAGCAATTAGAGGCAGACCCGCCTGCTCGAAAGGAATCATGCTGATGGCTTGCTGTTGTACCGTTTCTAGAAAGTTTGCAACCTTCTGGCCAGGGGTTAATTGAACTCGCACCGGAACTGTTGCGAATGTTGGGGCCGCTATCGCCTCAACTCCTTCCACTGGCGCATGTCTGCCAGAGACAGTCGCACCAAAAACAACATCCTCTGAGCTGGCCATGCGACCAATCACCATAGCCCATGCGGCACGGATTAGGGTCGACGTCGTGATATTCTTGAAGCGTCGATCGGGTTGCGTGATCTCACACCGTATCACATTGCCCATCGGCGGCGGCCGAACCCTAAGAGATGGCGGTTGGGCTGGGAACTGTATCTGGTCATAATTGGCCAGATACTTTTCCCAGAAACTAGCTATGGTTGCGTTATCTTGGCTGTTAATATACTTGAGAAACAATTGGAACTGAGCGCCTGGTTGGGTCAATTTGCCCTGCCATGCCTTGTGTACTGTATCTAAAATAAGATCCATGGACCAACCATCGTAAAGAGCGTGATGTATTGTCCATACAAACCATTTGGTCTCTCCAGAGTCGTTTTTAATAAGTGCAAAACGTACGAGAGGACCCCCAAGATCCATTGGTTGTATCCTGTCGGTTTCAAGGTACTTGTCCAGATTCGCGGCAACGGCCCAATGGATATCTTCGTCTAGTACTAATTGAACAAGGCCTACATCGCTGTGTTGGATAAATCTCGTGCGTAAGATGGGCATAGTGCGAGCTGCTTGCTCCCACGCTTTGCAGAAATCATCGATTGTAATATCAGGAGACAGTTCAAGAACATTTTGTGCAATGTAGTCTCCCGGTCGCTTCGATGACAGTGATATAAGGCCTTCTTGAAGGGGCGTACATGGGTATGCATCGCGTACTCTAGCTGGGTCTAATTGATAGTAGCTTGATACATTTTGAAGAAAAGAACTAATATCCACCTTATCGCGTAGAAGTGCAAATGGCTCAATTTCCTCTAAAGTGTCTGTTTTCCCAACTGTATTACCGGTGCAGCTCGCGAGATCATGCAGTACGGGATGGCGGAAAATGTCTGCCACGGATAACTTAATGCTCACTTTGCGAGCCTCCGCGACGACTTTCATTGCAGTGATAGAATTTCCTCCGAGCTGGAAGAAACTATCGTCTAGCCCGATCCTCTCTGCCTTGATCTCAAGCACCTGGGACCAGATGCTTTGCAAGCTCTGCTCGATCTCTGAAGTGGGCTGTCGCTTTGGGCCTTGTTGGGCTATCTGATTTTGCGCCATCTTGGTTAGGGTTCGTCGATCAACCTTGCCACTTACATTAAGTGGCATTTTGTTCAAGATCATAATCTCCTGCGGAACCATATAAGAAGGTAGATTAGCCTGTAGTATATTTTTCAGCTGCTGTTTTATCTTTAATTGGAGATCGTGTTGAAGCGGCTGGCTGCTAAAGGAATAACTCGGCCGGCCCTCATAGTCGGACGGGAACCGAAATAAGACCCTATTTTCACCGTGAACGGGTTCATACCGGTGAAAGATTGCGTCAAAACCACCCCTCTGAGAGTATTGTCGAGCCCAACTCAGTTCTACCCGATAACCCTCTTGTTTGGCCAATTCAACCAGATCAATGGGAGACAACGAAGAGACGGTCTGTGATTTATGACGAATAGACGAGAGCCAGTTGCGTTCATTGAGTGCGTCATCATTCGAATTATTAAGTGATTCAATAATGTGTCTCTCGAGAATAGTTTTACTATAAGGAATATTGCCGACGGCAATAACAGATGAGCCTGCATTGCCTTGTAAAATCTGCGAGAGACTTTGACGATTTAGTCTTTGCGCGACAAAGTCGATCCATTCAGCTGGGTGGATCTCGCGAATGAGTTTCTGGCTCTGGCCACGAGCTCTAAGATGAATAACTGCTGCATACCGATAGCAGCTAAGTTCGTTGGTCGCATGCATCCGCTTGGGAAGGATCTCGATATGATCAATCTGGTCGGGTAAACGAGCGGCCAAGGCAGTGAAAAATGCTGGGTCTACAAGCAATTCAGTCTCTGCCCGCTCTATATCAGCCATTATCCGTTGGAATTTATCCCTAGTAGGATATTCACTAGTGATTTTCAGTGTTTCTGCAGCCAGGAAGTCTTGATGCAAAGCATAAGATCGGATGTCCCCAATGAACAATTTTGTCACGCTTTCTATTTTAATAAGTTCCTGCACGACCTTGAAAAGGTAGGCTTGACTAGGGAAATATTGAATAACCGAGTTTATGATTGCAAGGCTTGACGAAATGTCGATACTTAGATGATTCAAATCGAGAGCAGAAGCTTTGAACATCTTGACCTTATCCGCCAAGGCAGGATCTGATTTGGCAGCCTTGACAACAAAATCTACGGCTCGTGCGGACGGCTCAAGACCGATATAGCTTTGTAATCCTTCTGTCATGTTAAAGAGAATCATGCCGGATCCAGTCCCAATCTCCAGAATTTCGCCGGGAGAACCTCCATTGAGAATCGTGTCCATAGTGTCATCCAGCCACTCATTCATTTCTCCTTTATCGATCTCAATTCCGTTATACATAGTAGTCCATCCGACGAAGTCTCGTCCAGTCAAATCAGGTTGAATATCATCAATCGATATATAGGTTTCCACATCAAATTGTTTCTCCCATAATTCAACCAGCTGCATTTCGCTGTTTTCTGGAGGCACATACGAGGTGATATAGTCATTACATACCGTAACGAACCCAATAATGTGGTTATTTCTTCCATTTGCGCATTGCAATATGGTAGCGGCATTATCCACGTAATCGTTATCACGCAGTACGTGTTCAATCTCTCCGAGCTCAATACGCTGTCCTCGTATCTTAATCTGTGAATCCTTCCGGCCAATAAAAGTCAAGCTACCGTCCTCACAGTAATGCACCAAGTCTCCCGTTTTATATAATCGGCCACGTCGACCTGGCCTGCCTGGTGCTCCTTTTAGCAGCCAAATAGGATCCTCGATAAATGCCGCCGCAGTCTTTTCAGCATCATTAAGATAGCCGCGACCAACCAAAGGGCCTTCAAGCAGCAACTCGCCAATGCATCCCAGTGATAGCAGCTCATCGTGGTTTCCCGGATCAACTATCCAAGTCACCAGACCGACGCCTTTTCCAATACTAACAGCCTCTTCCAAGCTGCTCGCATCGCAGTTAATCGTGCTTGTTGGGGTGCACTCGCTTGGTCCATACTCGTTAACGACCCGTGCCTTTCCCCACCAGCGCTTTAGGTCTGGTAAATGTACAGCTTCTCCACCGAAAATAAGCATCTGTATTCCAGGTATATCTGCCGGAGATAGAAGATTTGCGACTGACGGAGTGACCTCAATGACATTAGCCCGCAATGATTGTATGGTCTGGGCGAGGTTATTTCTTCGATCGTCATCACTGGGGATACACAGACAGCCTCCAGCTACCAGAGTTGTGAAAATATTGCTAATGGATACATCAAAGCTATATGATGCGAAATCATAGAGCCTTAATTCAGATGTTAAGCCCAGATGTCTTACACGGCAGAGAAAAGCTGACGCGACGTTGGAATAGGTTATCATAACCCCTTTCGGCATGCCTGTGCTACCAGATGTAAAAACAGTGTATAAAATTGAGGACGGAGAAGGCTCGTGGACATGTACACTCGGCTGATGGTCCAGATTCGTGAACAGGTCCCAATTAATGGTGAGAGTTCCTGGAGCAAGCTGCGAGCTTACGTCTTGGGTGACGGAAGAACATAGGACGAGACAACTTTTAGCTTGCTGCGCAATAGTGCTAAGACGTTGTCTAGGAAGAGAGGGCTCGAGTAAGATAAAGCTTCCGCCCGCCTTAATCACCCCAAGTATTGCGACTACTGTCCACATAGATTTCTCAAAACAGAGAAGAACTGACTTATCTGGTTTGACCCCAAGTGTGATAAGTCTGCCCGCTAGCATAGTGGAAAGCTGATCAAGCCTACCATATGAAAGCTCGCCATCCCAAGAACAAATAGCAGGGGCATTAGGTTGAGCTTTCACCTCCCCGGCGAAAATCTGATAAATATTTTGTTCAGCTGGCAAGGGGACAGTCTGGTTCCAACCCCATATCTTATCAAGATCGTGTTCTGTCATGACTTTGATATCAGCTAACTTTTGATTATCAGCGTGGCTAAGCTGCTGTAAGATAAAATCAAGCCGTTGCAACAAGGTCTTAACTATCCATGGCTTGATTACCCTCGAGTCAAATACAGCCGACGCCGTAATCTTATCATCTTCAAGGAATAGCTCAAGGGCAAAGGCATAAGTGCTAAACCTATGCTTTTGTTGGCCATCCTGCCACTTTCCAAGTAGGCCCCCATGGTTGTTTTTATATTTTTGCTGAATAACAATATGCGACTGAAACATGCAAGCTAATTCGCCTTCGGGGCAACTCTGTGCAATTCTATGGAGACCGGCCTGCTCAAATGGAATCATCGCCGTCGCCTGCTGCTGCATTGATTCAAGGTATTCTCGCACCGTTTGATCCTTGTCTAGCTGCACTCGCACTGGGATAGTAGCAATCGTTGGGCCCGCCATTTTATCAAGGTCGACAACAGGCGCATTTCGACCGAACACTGTGGTGCCAAAAACGACATCATCCGAGTTAGTCATGTATCCAGCAACTAGCGCCCATGCAGCGCGAAGCATTATAGATGTTGTAATGCCCAGATTGTTCGTTTGAGGATAAGGAAGGCAATATTCCAGAACTGTATCCGTGGCTGGCTGCTCGATAGATGCCGGTAAGATCGGAAATGGTATACATTCACAGCCCTTTAAGGCTTTTCTCCAGTAATCCAAGACTGCTTCATCATCTTGATTTTTAATGTATTCGATGAATAAGGAGAATTCAGCGCCTAGCTTAATTGATTCACCTAAAAGTGAGCGACACACGGCGTCTAACATCAGGTCCAACGACCATCCATCATAGAGCGCATGATGTATGGTCCATACAAGCCATTTGACCTTTCCAGAGTCATCTTTCACAAATGCATATCGTGTAAGCGGATCGCCAAGGTCCATTGGTAGTAATATATCGCTCTGGAGATACTCATCTAGGTTCGTGGCATCGATCCAATTAATGCTTTCAACTTTTAATACCAACTGCACAAGTCCAATATCGCTGTGCTGGACAAACCTAGTCCGCAGTAAAGACGTAGCTCGAACCACTCGTTCCAACGCCAGGCGTAGATTATCGACTGTAATATCAGGAGATAATTCAAGAACATTTTGTGAGATATAATCCCCAGATCGCTTATACGTCAAGGCTAATAAACCTTCCTGAAGCGGCGTACATGGGTATGCGTCGAGTATGTCTGCTGGATCGAAATGGTAATGGTGTGAGATGGCCTGAAGGAATGAATGAGCATCATGTTGAAGAAGAGCAAATGGCTGAACACTGTCTCGGCCATTGCGTGGCGTATGAATGCTATGGCTAGCCATGTCAGCCAACACTGGATAGCGAAAGATATCCTCCATGGTTAACTGAATGCCTGTTTTATAGGCCTCACTAATAATCTTCATTGCAGTTATAGAGTCTCCGCCAAGTCGAAAGAAGCTATCATAGAGCCCTATGTTAACTTCTTCAATGCCAAGGACAGAACCCCATATTATCTGTAACTGGCGTTCGACTTCTGAATTAGGCTGCTGCTTTGGCTCTTGTCCTATCTGTATCTGGGCTAGCTGCTCAGTAGTAAACAAACAGCCCATTTCGTGAAGTCGCTTCCGGTTTATCTTTCCGGTGGCTGTAGTAGGTATCTCTTGTATTGAGAAAAATACTGTTGGTATCATGTATCGCGGCAAATATTGAGCCAGTTGGTCTTCCAAAACTATAGAGATAGGGAAAATTTCAAGCGTAGTGGCTTCTGGCGCCTTCACTCCTATCGATTTGTCTTTGGTTTGAAGAAATACAGCTAAAGTCGGCTTTGGGTTCGCCCCCTGAGGCATAATGACTTCGGCAACAGCGGAGGCGACATCTGGTAAGCATTTCTGGACCCAATATTCAACTTCTCCAAGTTCTATACGCTGTCCTCGTATCTTAGCCTGTGAGTCTTTCCGGCCAATGAAGGTCAAGCTTCCATCCTCATTATATTGCACTAGGTCGCCCGTTTTATATAATCGGCCGCGTCGACCTAGCCTGCTTGCTACTCCTTTCAGCCAAATAGGATCCTCGATGAATGATGCCGCAGTCTTTTCAGCATCATTAAGATAACCGCAACTCACTAAGGGGCCTTCAAGCATCAACTCGCCAATGCAGCCTAGTGGCATAAGCTGATTATGATTTCCTGGATCAACTACCCAAGTCACCAGACCGGCGCCTTTTCCAATGTAGGCAGCCTCTTCAGGGGTTGATTGACTCCGGTTGATTGTACTGAAATTGCAGCATTCACAAGGTCCGTAAGCGTTAATGATATGTACCTTGCCCCACCACTGCTCTATGTCCTTGCTAGAGATAGCTTCTCCAGCTAGAATAAGTGTTTGAAGCTGTGGGACATTAGTTGGTTCAATCAGGCGTGCAACGGAAGCTGTTAAGTTAGCAAGTGTCACCTGCATATCTACCATAGAGTTGGTAAGATTATTTCGGCGATCTTGCTCTGATGGGATGCATAGGCATCCTCCAACAGAAAGGGTTGCAATAATATTATGGATTGAATTATCAAACGCATATGATGCAAAATCAAACACTCTAGAATTTTTATTAAATCCTAGCTCTTGTATCTGGTACTTGAGGCTGGAAGCATAGTTGGCATGTGAAATCGTGACTCCCTTGGGTACTCCTGTACTGCCTGAAGTAAAAACGCCATACATCAAATCAGCCGGAGAGCATTGGACTGGCGAGGTTGGATTTATGGCTGATGCGAGGCTATCAACTGCAGCTTGACTAATTTCGATGACGTTCGGCAATAACCGAGAACTCAGATCCAAGTTAGTGGTGGAAGATAGGATAAATTCTGAGCCCAGCTGTTGTACGATGGTCTGAAGACGATGCTCCGGCAAAGAAGGGTCGAGTAGAACAAAAGCGCCTCCAGCTTTCAGCACTCCCATTACCGCAACAGGTGTCCACATTGACTTCTCGAAGCATAACGGCACTAAGGTGTTTGGCCGAACGCCGAGATCAAGAAGAGGACCTACCAGAGACGTAGAGAGCCGGTCTAATTCCCCATATGTAAGCTTGCCGTCCCAGGCACAAATAGCAGGGGCATCTGGCCGAGTTTGTATTTGTTCTGCAATAATCTGGGAAACATTTTGTTTGACGGTTAAGGGAATGTTCTTATTCCAAGTCCAGATTTTTTCAAGCTCTTGCTGTGTTAAAACCTCGATCTTGGCTAATGTTTGCTTAGCATCTGTGCAGCTAAGCTGTTGCAAGACAAAGTCAAGCCGCTGCAATAAAGTCTTAACTATCCATGGCTTGATTACAAAAGAGTTAAATACAGCTGTCGCTGTAATTTGATCATCTTCAAGCTGTAACTCGAGCGTTAAAGGATATGTGGTAAAGCGATGCTTCTCACTGTTATCTCGCCACTCACCAAGCGGACTCCGGATATGGCTCTGATCTTGCGGTTGGATAATGAGAAGAGTCTGAAATAGAACTTGATTTTCAAGGCAAATCTTGGCGATTTGGTGTAAACCGGTTTGTTCAAACGTAATCATCGCCGTTGCCTGCTGCTGTATTGATTCAAGATATTCCCGCACCGTCTGATCCTTATTGATTTGTACTCGTACCGGGATGGTGGCAATCGTTGGACCAGTCAGCTCGTCAAGGCCGATAACAGGCGCGTTTCGACCAAAGACGGCTGCGCCAAATATAACATCTTCTGAACTTGTCATACGTCCGGCCACCAAGGCCCATGCAGCGCGGATAAGGTTTGATATTGTGATGTCTAGGCGGCCATTGGGATATGGAAAGCAATGTTCCAGAACCGAATCAGTAGCAGATTGCCCCAGGGATGGTAGTGAGGTGGGAAATGGAATGCATTCGCAATCTTTCAATGCTTCTTTCCAAAAAGTTAAGACGGCCTCGTTATCTTGATCTTTGATATATTTAATGAATGACGAAAAAGAGGGCCCCTTGGTTATTATCTCTCCTTGATACGCTCGCCATACCGCTTCTCTGATGAGTGACATGGACCAACCATCGAAGAGGGCATGATGCACTGTCCATATAAACCACTTTGGCGTCCCATCTTCGTCGCTCACAATTGCATAGCGTATCAATGGCTGACCTAGGCCCATTGATCGTTTCCTGTCTGCCTCTTTGTATTGGTCCAATTCGGTTACGCTGACCCAATTGATCGGTTCATCTAGGACAATCTGAACAAGAGACAGGTCGTTTAACTGGACGATCCTCGTGCGCAGAATTGGCATGGCATGGGATACCACTTCCCAGGCGATGCGAAATTGGTCAACATTAATAGCCGGAGAAAGTTCAAGAGCAGACTGCATAATATAATCACCAGGTCGCTTCAATGTCAGCGACATGAGACCCTCTTGGAGTGGTGTGCACGGATATGCGTCCCTAATGTCATTGGGGTTCAGCTGGTAGTTGTTGGATACCTCTTGGAAGAACGAGGTGACGTCAATTCCATCACTTAACAGACTAAAAGGCCTAATATCCTCTACAGAATCGTCAGAGATGGCATGACACTGCCTGCTGAGACTTCGAAGGTCTGGATGGTTGAAGATATCTTCCACGGTCAGCTCTATGCCGGATTTGCGAGCTTCACGAATCAGCTTCATCGCAGAGAGAGAGTCGCCACCTAACAAGAAAAAATTATCGCCTAAGCCGATCGTCTTGAAATCGATGGTAAGCACGCGTGCCCAGATATTCTGCATCCGCTTCTCCATTTCCGAGTTTGGCTGCTCTTTGGGACCCTCAGCAGCTGTCAGTATGTCAGCTAGCTGTTGCATGGTGACGGATCTGCCGAGACTACGCAGTTTTCTACGATCAGTCTTTCCCGTGGCAGTCTTGGGTAAGTCTTTCATGGAAAAAAGCACCTTCGGTATCATGTAGCTCGGCAAGTGTTCGGCCAGCTTGGCCTTCACTTCTGCGTCTATGGGCATTATATTGGCCGTGGCACAATCGGTCTCCTCCGTATTGCCATCTAGCTGCTGCATGAAGATGGCTAGAATTTGGCTTGAATTGTCACCTGCAGGCTGGATGGCCTCAACTACCATCTCTGCTGCCGGGACACACTCGCCGAAATAGTGCTCAATCTCGCCAAGCTCAACTCGCTGCCCGTGGATCTTGACCTGGGTATCTTTCCGCCCAATGTAGGTTAAGCTGCCGTCCTCGTTATAGTAGGCCAGATCACCAGTCTTGTAGAGTCGCTCATGCCGGCTCTGTCGGCCTGGTGCACCTTGCAATAACCATTCTGGGTCATTGATGAATACCGTCGTAGTCTTTCCAGGGTCATTCAGATAGCCACGACTGACGAGCGGACCTTCAAGTAGCAGCTCTCCGACGCATCCAGGCGGCAGCAAAAGATTGTGGTCCTCTGGATCAACAATCCAGGTCACCAGCCCAGCCCCCTTTCCTATACGAGAAGCGTATTCAGGGCTGGATGCGTTACTGTTGATCGTAGAAGCTGCAGCGCATTCGCTAACACCATAGCGATTGATGACCCGCGCCTTATCCCACCAGCGCTTGGCGTCCGTAACGCGTAAGGCTTCGCCGACGAAAGTAATGGACTTGATCCCTGGTAATTCCTCTGGAGAGAGGAACTGAGCGACCGAGGGGGTGAGCGCCACAGCATTAACCCTTAATAATTCTATGCATTCTTTCAAGTTGCTCTTACGATCTTGGTCGCTGGGCACGCATAAACAGCCGCCTGTCGCAAGAGTCATCAGAGCGTAGTTGGCGGATATGTCAAAACTGTATGATGAAAAATCCAAAAATCTGGAAGTATCTGTAAGCCCCAGAATGCCTGCTTGATGATGGAGTGCTGATGCAATGTTTGTATGGGTCATGTTTATTGCTTTTGGCAATCCCGTACTGCCCGATGTAAAGACGGCGTATATAGTAGATGCAGGGTCAGAAGGGCTAAAGTGCTGCGCTCTCTCATCGCCGTTGATTCTCTCATCACCGTTGGTTCTCTCATCACCGCTGGCTGCAAAGAGGCCGCGGTCAACTATGAGTACCCTCTGAGCTAGCTGTGAGCTTAGCTCATAATGGCTGGCAGAAGACAGCACCAGGCTCGCATGAACCTGTTGGGCGATGGTCCGAAGGCGTTGTTCGGGGAGAGAGGGATCGAGTAACGTAAAAGCCCCGCCAGCTTTCAGCACCGCAAGCATAGCAACCGTCGTCCACATCGATTTCTCGAAACATAGAGGCACTATGGTCTTCGGCCCAATGCTACCCATGTCGACAAGTCTGGCGGCCAGTTTCGTCGCCAATGAATCCAGTTTACTATACGTCAGCTCGCCATCCCAAGCGCAGATGGCAGGAGAATCAGGCTGTGCTTGAGCTCTGTCTTTGATGGTTTCATGAACGCAGCGCTCCATTGAGGTTGGAACGGCGCTGTTCCATCCCCAGATCTGTTCCAAATCTTCTGGTGTAGCCATCTCGATCTTGGACAGCGGCAGATCTGGTTTCGCTTGATCTAGCTGAGCCATCACGTAACGGAGGCGGCTTAGTAGCGTTCGCGCTACCTGTTCGTTCACCACATCCGATCTAAAGGAACTAGAAAGCGTGACATGGCCCGCTTGCACGTCTGCGTGGAGCAGCAGACCATATGCTGCGACTCGCTGGTCCTGGACGCCATTTTGTGCTATAGGAGTCTTCTTGCCTGCCTCCGGCGATTGGATAATGAGCAATGTTCGGAACTTATATCCTTGATACTGGATCAGGGATAGGTCGAGCATTGATTCCGATTCGCCTAGCTGGAATTCCCTTTCATCTGCCACTTGCGTCTTTGTGTCGTCCAGATATTCTCGGATCGTTTGATCTATGGGAATCTGGAATCGAACTGGAATGGCTTCAATCACTGGAAGGTCCAATTCACCTTGGTCCGCGATAGACAAATCCCCAACCATAGCCACATCAAACACAACATCCTTCGAATTCATCACTCGGCCCACTACCAAGGCCCATGCCGCGTGGATAATAGCCAATGGTAGAGTGGGCTCGGTCTGTCCTTTGGCACATAGTAGCTGCTGGCGGAAAGTTCGTATCGCAGACCGGTGCTCCCCAGACAGCGAGGTTAGCGGACCTGCGCAGCACGCTGGATCGTTTTGCCCAGCTTCAGCCATTTTGAGGTCAAATAAAAGGAATCCAAACACTGTCCGGATCCAAGTATAGAATGAATATCTGAGACCCTGACAATCGTGGTGTTAGTGAGGTACCGTGTTGCCAGTGGGATCAGCAGAACGAAGAGCGTTCAACGCTATGAATAACGAATAGTTCAGGCTTTCTTGTCAAAAGTCAATATGAGTATTTCCTCGCCTTCATTGTCATAGAAAATAAAAGCTACTTATATACTACACGGTAAGGGATCCGCTATATTATGTTAGACATATACGGTGGGGTATTAAAAGTCGCTTGTGGATGCCAGGTTTACACCAAAAGGTACTCCACAATATTAAAATTTTACCATCTAATACTAATAATATAATTAAAATTGAGATGTACAAGAGCCTTTTGACGCCTCACTGTACATGTCTCTGCTGCTCGGAGCTCTATTTATCCAAAATGATTGGTCTGCTCTGGAATGGGTTGGAAGTGTAGACTTCCTTTTGACCCTAACGTCAAAAAATAAGCAAATCTCTGCAAGTGCTAGATATTCTTGTAGAATAGGGGAATAAATCGACGAAAAGCTGGTACCGGTGTTCTCGACCGTGAAATTAGATAATATGCGGCTTCAAGGGGCTTAACATACGAATTTAGCTATATTATACAGACAGGGGCCAAAAGTCTGGGACAGCCCATAGTCGTATACACTACAACATTTTGTCTTTAAGTAGCTGCAATAAATTGTATAAAAATATTAAATATATATATATATATATATATAATGGCATAATTTAATGCAGGAATTTATATATTAATAATCAGTTTTTCTTTTATTAATAATTATTCTTCTTCTATTAATTCTCGTTCTTCTTTATATTACTTATTAAAATTTCGTAATAAAGCCTGAAATAATTATAAATACATTAAGAATTAATTAAAATATACAGTGATCTATTATAACATATAAAGCTTTATCAAAACCGTAATTCTTTTGATCCTTCCTATTATTGTAATTTACATGTTAAGTAATTGAAATATATTACCAAGGTGCCACACCGTCAGTTCTTTCCGGACTGTTGGACGACTATACTAACTGTATGGATCCTACACAAATGCAGGCAGCTCAGCTGTCGCGCTAATTCAATGCTCAGCTTTCCTGTCTGCCGTCCTCTCCAACAATGACGTGTAGGGGGTTGCCTTATGAATAATGCGGAGCGAGCTTCTGAGCTTTGGCCTGACGCCTCTGCATTCTAGGTTTCCGGTACGTACTTCGTATGGTATCATCGCATTGTGGCTGGCTGATCCTTGCGTTAGTTCATTTTTAGGTCTCGGATAGGTGGATAGGTGAGTACCCTGTCCTTGGCAGTAGTAAGCCAGCAACCATGCACCGCGATCTGCCTTAAGATGGGCCTTAGTCAGATCGATTTATGGTTACTTTGCAGTAGAGCTAGACATTGTCTTATTCGTGTCAGTACCTGGGTCGCTTCTGACCAGCCCAATACAAGTTCTTAGGCGCATGTTCTAGATCGGTGTTGCAAGGGCGGCGAAGCATTACGTTGGGCTGAGTGTTTTATGCGTGTAAGTCAACTTCTCCACGATTGCGACCCGAGCTATAGCGTGGTGGGTGCGTGTCCGAACGTAAGTGTTTTACAACCACACCAGAGATGTTAGACAGATGATTTCATATATGCGAGAAATATCCATTTACAGACAAATACAGGCTACGGCCCATAGAAACGAGAGCATCCAACACTGTCTTATTTGTCCGGTCAGCAGGGAGCAAGACGTGGATCATTAATTTACCGCCAAGTAGTTGGGCAGCTACCCGTGGTCAGGTAACGCCAGCTGCATACTCCGTAATATTGCATGGCTTACTATAGCCGCCAGTGTCATTTGTATCCAGTTTTCCAGTCTTGCGTTACTTCATTATCTTTAAGTGTTGCCGACCATCCTAATTTAGACTAAAGCCTCCATTAACCGGGTAAAGTGTCTCAACTTGGTGAAAGAAGGGCTGTCGAGGAGACAGCCCGTTTACTATGTGGCTATGACGACATCCGTGGCGAATCTTGATGGTCAAGCACGGAGAGTTAATCACGAAGGAGAGCACGCATTAGGGGTTCTATCTACGCTACATCTCAAGCATCACTACATCTCAAACATCACTATAGGCTACTCTGGTATGGTAGTACAATCCTTTAGCAGATCTCTGACGTGTGCATCATTTTTCTCCCAGCATAAAACTCCACGTAGGGCGTATGTTGTCAGGTTTACAGCGAAATATAGTGGCCCAGCTAAGTAGGAGCGGAAAGTGGCACAGCAACCAACATATATTTCAAATACATAACACAGTGGTAAGGGAGATGGAGGTTTCGTGCGTTCAGATACTATATTGATGCAGCTAACGACAGTATGTAGATAGGTTCTTACGAACATTGGCCCGCAATTCAGGACGATCTAACTAGGTCAACAGTGGCACAGTGAAACGAGCCACCTAGGCTGTTCACATGCTGGAAAGGCAGCATGATGGGCTCCATATTGAATTTTTCCCGAACCCACTCCGCGAATTGCGTATTTTTCTCCTCCACGAATATCCGCCGCTCGTCCAGGCTCAAGGCATTGAGAACCAACCAGGCTGAGCAGGTATAAGCGGGCGGACCTGAGGGGTCATTCTTCGGCGTGAATGGATAAGCGTGTAGCTCCCAATCCCGAAACACCTCATGTCGGCGGAGGCTTTCCTCAGTGACCCAGATTGGGCAGTACACCAACACCCCATGACGAAGCGGCAAGATGGTAGTGTCGATGTGCATCTTGCCGGTGCGTTCTGTGGTCTCCAAAAGCTCGAGGGTGTAGCCTTTGGGCAGTTTCTGTCGCACATATTCCACTCCCTTCTCGTTGGTGACATGACTGAGCTGCCCAATAATTGTCTTGCCAAAGCGCATGAAATCAGCTGTATCAAAGGCTACCCGAGTGTTATTGATAGAATCCTGATCAGTAATACCGGCTTTTCCCTTCAGGGGTCGATCGTCATAGATGGTATCGCGGCCGGTGATGACAGGGGCCCGATGAATTGTTGCCGAACCTCGGCTGCTGAGTTCGTCCAGAATATCCGCATAAGCTAGCTGGACTTCATTACGACGGCTCTGGAAGGCATAGGCCGACTCGATAATGGTATCGCCCACACTCATCAAAGCATCGCGCGCCATAGAGCCTGTATAGCCATGGGCTTTGACCCAGTCTACTTCTCTCGGACGATAGACGCGGACGCCATGCTGCTCCAGGACGTTGGAGAAGTTGTCAAGCTCCTCCTGGGCCATTTTCACGAGCTCGGGCGGGAAGGGATTTTGGGGCTTAAATTCATCCCAGTGTCCCTTGGGCATGATTGCCTCTATCACATGAGGTGGCTCGGCCGGGAAAGCTGAGTGATCTGCCCGCCCAACAATGACGGCCTTTAGGGGAGACCATTCATTGTCGGCTGAGACGAGCACAAGGTCATCCGTAGTCATATTGGTGTTTGCGCCAAATGATAGGGTTTGAATGTTAGGGTTTGGATACTATATTTTGAGTGAATTCTGCGAAGAAAACTTTGTGAAGATCAACAAAAGCTGTTAGAATCGCCGCTTTATATGTATGCAGTTTCAAACTTAGGTAGTGCTATAGGATGTATTAAGCCTAAAGAGTTCCGAATCCAAAGAATGAAAGAAAGAAACCACATCATCACTGTCTTTACTAATATTATTTACAGGCCATAATATCGCATATGTATCACTAACTGCAAGGGATGGCTGCTAGGCACTGTTTCGCTTGTTACGTTTATTAGCGTATGCCGAGCGGCAAATGTGCACATAAACTAGATAGATACATGCACCTTTAGTTGTTTGAACCCCCCCTTACATTATGGTAATAGCAGAGACTAAGTTTTCGTGTTCTCCACATCGGTCTAGATTTAACATGTCTTGGATGATCAAAATAGCGTCAGACCGCCGCTTCAACGTAGGTGGCTTAGGCTTCCTTGGATTTGGCGGCATGCTTACTCCGATAATGACAATTTTTCTTAATGGAAGATAGTACTAAGCATCCAAGTACCTTTACTTTCCGTAGTGACAAAATTTATTTACTACCTTGCTCGAGACGAAAACCACGTACTGGGCCGTTTCTGCATCCTAAGATCACTTATCCGAGCCCCAGTTACAGAGCACATATAGTATGTAGGCCTGATCACATCGACTGTGGCTAGCTGAATACATTGAAGTGACACTAAGAGGGGAGAGGGAGGTGCAGGTGTCTTGCTCGAGTAATTTGGGCGCCTAGGACAATTGGGAGCGAATATATCAACTCGTACAAGTAAGACCTGCAGCTCAATCTTAATCCTTTGCTCCCTTCGGCACTTGCTCAATCCTAGGTACAGCCTTACTCAGATGGCGGCGTACAATCTGAGTAATACCCAGTATATAGGGCTTAGTGTAAAAGATAAAGGAGGGATGGGTGACGTCAAGTGCCATTCTCCCCTGCTCCCCTTGATCCTAATTAGTGCAGCGGTCGTGGCGGGGAAGAGAAAAAGAGATCTACTCCATACTCTAATACTACTCTATTGCTACTACTGCTGCATAGTATTTAGTATTATGGAGCACTGCATATAGTAGTACCCACTCATACTACGAGCTATTTCATGCCTCCCGACATTATTGTTTGCTCCATATTTCCGTCCTGCTTCCGACTGTCTAACTTTACCTCCGGCGGAAGCAGTTTGAAAGTAGATGTGGTGTAACCTCGTATATGCACAAGGAGCGTGGCGGCAGGTTTCGTCTGTGCTTGTGCCTTTTCTCCTTGCATATCCACTAAGAACGTGGCAAAAGCGTAGGTGATTTCGCTCGCTACTGGGTGTATGCAGGTGGCGGATGTGGAACAAGTGAGAGGGCGCGAATGCAAAGTATTACTTGTACAAGGCACTTATTTCTTAGGTAGGTAGAGAAAGCCTCAATTTTTTTTTCAAAGTTGCTGCTGTATTGCCAACACAGAGCGGCCCCGAGCCAAAGGCGCACCTTACACCGTTTAGAGACAAGACAACAGCAAGGGAGAGTGGTTACATGTAGGCAGCTCAACATGAACAGCAGTCTTGCGTGCTTCTACCTCTCTGTATCCTTGTTTGTTCATCACACATGTCTAAGTGAAAGGGGAGTATGCAGTTGAGCTGGCGATCAAACTAGGAGCCCAATAAAGAAGCGCGCGGGAGTTGGTGGCCAATAGGAAGCAATCAATGCGCCTTGGGCGGCTTGGGCCGTAATGCACCGTAATAGGCCCCATTGAATTAGCTAGTGGCGGCGGGAGGAGCCGAGTATTATGTCCGTCATCTGCTACAATCCAAAGACAAGCCAAAGTAAGCCCTTCTTCACAGCCGATTTCTCTTTTTTAGTACAGCTCCTGCAGTGAAAAACTTAAAGTATTTTCTACGGAATAGTACCGGGATGCTCTGTAATCCCGCTTAGGAATAGCGTACAGGTAAGTCATAGCAAAAGGCATAGAATGTAAGTCACCGCAAGAGGCGTAGAAGGTAAGTTACAGTAAGAGGAATAATATTTGGCTCCTGGCTACGAAGTACGAAGTACCTGTATACATGAATATTCCATGATTTAGCTGACATAATCACAAGATCTTGATGCTTCCGATACCCAATTCACTTGGTGATGGTCGCACCTGATGCGCTCAATCCTCTCTCGACTACATCATACGTTTCCTTCAACAACCTCACCATCTCCTCAAGCTCCTCGTCTGAAGCGTTATACGGCGGCGCAATGATGATGTGGTCTCCTATCACTCCATCTGCCGTCCCCGCACCCGGATAGATAGACAAGCCGCGCCGAAAAGCCTCGTCAACCATCCTCCAAGTGAGGCGCATCTCGGGTTCAAACGGCTCCTTGGTCGCCTTATTCTTGACAAATTCAAGGGCCCAAAACAGGCCCCTGCCACGAATATCGCCAACATGCTTGGACTCTCCAAAGGTAGACTTGAGCACGGCCTCTAGCCATTGGCCCTTGGTTGCGCATCGCGAGATGAGGTCGTCCTGGCGGAGCACCTTCTGCACAGCGAGGGCAGCGGCGCAACTCACACCGTGAGCCTGGTATGTGTGGGAATGAATAAATGTGCCACTGCCTCTTTCCAGAACACTCACGACCTTCTCGTGGGCCAGAACTCCCGCCATAGGAGCATAGCCTCCACCCAGGCCTTTTCCCAGCGTAAGCAAGTCCGGGTAGACGCCATCGCCCTCCTGCTCAAAGGCAAAGTACGTGCCCGTCCTACCGCTGCCGCACATGACCTCGTCGAGGATGAGGAGGATGCCGTATTTGTCACATAGCTTGCGCACTCCTTGGTAGTAGCCCTTTGGCGCCGTAAGGCATCCCGCCGTCGCGCCGCCCACAGGCTCAGAGATGAAGCCGATGACCGTTTCTGGGCCAAGAGATTGAAACTCATCGTCTAGCTCCTTGACAAGCCTCGCGGCATAGGCTTCCTCAGCCTCGCCCTCCAATTGGTCGCGATAGGCATACGTAGGACTCACGTAGCTTACATTATCCATGAGCAAGGCATCCTCATAGGGCGCCCGTCTCGCGACGTGGCTTCCCACGCTCAATGACCCAATTGTAGCCCCGTGATATGACCGTTTTCTGGCCACGATCTGCTTTCTCTGTGGTTGGCCGTTCTCGACGTGGTACTGCCGCGCGAGCTTAAGGGCCGAATCCGTCGCTTCACTTCCCGAGCAAACGAAGAAGGCCCTGCTTAACCCGTACGGCTTTCCTTCCAGAAGTACATCGGCTAAATCTTCGGCAATGTGCGTTGTGAAGGCCACCGTGTGCGTGTAGCATACTTTGGTCATTTGCTCCGAAACAGCCTCTTGCACCTGAGGGTTCCCGTGGCCGATTATGGCCACGGCGGCGCCAGTACAGGCATCGAGGACACGGTGGCCCGAAGAGAAAGTAATGTAGGAACCCAAGGCCGTGGCGACGATTGGGGGACGCGAGAGAAGAGAGTTATGGAGAACGCGCGATGTGCAATCTGCCTCTCTGTCACAAGCAGTGGACGTGGTGATGCTCTCCATGGTGCTGTGATGCTTGGTAAATGTTCCTGAAGTAAAACCAAATGTTTTGGGAATAGATCTGCCGATGGAATTTCTCCGAGGCTTAAGCAACATGCGATTAGCAATATATAATCATGTGGCTAACCTTTGAGTCGAAGCCGTCGGGGCCAAAGCCACCAGTCTGCCGCGGCTGGACATTTGAGACAAACGACCTGATAACCAATCTTTGGGAACACCACCCGGCATACTGTAGAGAGCCGAAAGAGATGATCTGCAGTACATCACAAAAAGCAAATCTTAGACATTCTTACTCAGGCAAACCTCTCCCCACGTCAGCTCGTCAACTGGAATCGGCCTGGTCCTAGTAGAGGGTCTAAGTAGTGGAGTGAGTGTCCATTATATTATAGGTTCACGGTACACTTTGATTCAGCTCCTTCATTTGTCTTTCAACTTGGACCTGATGACGTATGTAAGACAATATTTGATTTATGTGTCCCCCCGAAGCACCTTCGGAAAAGAGTAAGAACGGAGCCATCTTCCCTGCCCACATGGAGGGGTGCGTTCTCGATGTTGGATCCAACACTTGTAAGAATGGGGGGTTATTGGGGGCGATGGCCCGGGCTGTCTGCCGTACTACGCCTTTAGTTCGACCCGATTGCGATTGAGCTTACGGTAGATGTTATGCGCCCTATGTTCGCCCTTGCAGCGATGCAGCCTCCCTACTCGTGTATCGTCCCATCGCAGGATTGTCATGAGTGTCTCATATGATATTACTCAGACCGCCTCGATGCCCCCTAAAAGCCTCGTTCTCATTCCAGTATAGCTAGCGAAGTCTTTGACTCTCTTTCTCCAGGTATCCCAGCCTTCTAGTTCTCGATGTGAAGATGTTTGTCTCATTCTTGCATGCTATTCGTATCCAGATCCGACAAGAGGCGTAGTAGTTGTATGTACTGCATGTCTAACGGAAGTTTCATGTTGTTAATGTCGTGGCGTATCATAATATCTTCTCCACATCGACCTAGATTTAATGTGTCTTAAATGACGAAGATAGCCACTGCTTCAACGCGAGGGGCAGGTGTCTTGCTCAGGTAATTTGGGTGCCGCAGACCTTTCCGCGTTTAAATGCCAAGACAACACATTTTCTCTGAGATTTGTTTTACTCGAACTGCGTGGCACATGTCGATTGGCTGGCTCATCTTTTGAATGATGTTTCTTTGACAAAAATGATTTAACCAAACCAAGGTCTCGCTTGTATGTTTCACTGACAGTAAGTCGCTCTTTTCGACTTAGTAATTCTAATCGCCTTTATAGTTGTGTCTTATTAGCTAAGTGATCTCGTCTCTGGTGTGGTAGATCTCTTGGATCTATGATGTCCGGCTGAAGCTGATGACCCCTTGCGTCCTTCACCTGGTAATAGTAATGCCAAAATGATGGAGTAATATGTCTCTCAGTCTCAACCAATCTGGTAACCAGATGTAACACAGCATATATTAGCCCAGCGATCAAGAAGATTAGAGTCTATTAGCTCTACTAGAAGGGAGACTGTTCTATGTAAGAACGGTATTCGCCTAAAGTAGTCATGAATGAAGCATATTAGAATGATGAACTCAATCATGTTAAATATGGATCAGGGATAGCTTGGCCCAATCGCTGAATGCAGCCAGAGCATCACGCCCGGGGTGGCCGGGTTTCTTTCTTTCTTTCTTCTTTTTTTTTGTCACGTTTGCACTTGACACATCTGGTGTGGTGCTATAGTACTAGCTGCGTAGAGCTTTCGAGACATATGGTGTAATTGACGAGGCCAGAGGCCCACAGTTAGCCAACGTCAGCCGCCAGAACAGGCATCATATTTCCCGTGTACATGTAGACAGCCAAGAGACTCCTAGGTGTTTAGGATAGGCAAAACTGCAAATCAGGATATGAAGGCCCGAACGATATATTTTTTCTACCAGTGCAGCAAGTCTCATTAACATCTTGTCATCGATTCGGTCGGTAATGTCAACGATTAAGTTCAGCATAACAATTAGGACAACGCTGATAGACAAATAATTCTTACTTGCTGGGGATATGAAGCTTGTTTCGTCACCAAACTGCCGAACTCTCATGGAGCGGTTTAATGCCACCCATGATGCCACAACACTAGGCCATTGCCTGCATCACATCTTCGAGTGCACGGCTAAAAGGTATCCGGATCACATTGCTCTAAGTTGTGACGGCACTGAAGTAAGCTTTCGAGAGCTTAATGCCTTCACAAATGGCTTCGCCCAGGCGCTGACAAGGCGAGGCGTGGGACGCGGGGATTTAGTCGGGGTGGCCTTGGAAAGATCCATTGATCTCGTCGTGATGCTGCTAGCAGTGCTGAAAGCGGGCGCTGCATACGTGCCCATTGACCCCAGCTTCCCAGCCGATCGCATCAGCCACATGATGAATGATGCCAGGCCAAAGCTCATCGTTGTGGCCTCCAACGTGCTGGATGCCCTATCCATCTGGCAGGGTCCATATTGGAACATGGACGAGGCGCGACATGACCCAATGATGGGCTTGGACGTCGGAAACGCTAGCAACGCCCAGCCAGACTCGTCAGCAGACGATCTGGCATATGTGATTTACACTTCCGGATCGACTGGCAAGCCCAAAGGCGTAGAGATTAGCCATGGAGCCGTGTCCAATCTGCTGTTATCGATGCGGCAGGCGTTGGGGTTTGGCGCGGGGGATCGACTGTTGGCCATCACAACCATATCATTTGATATTGCCGTCCTGGAATTGTTCTTGCCGTTGCTGAGCGGCGCGACAACAGTCATCGCCCAGAGGCATCAGGTGAAGGACGCGGGTGCGCTGCTCGTCCTGATGAGGCATCACGATATCACCACGATGCAGGCGACGCCCGCGACCTGGCAGATGCTGCTAGATGCAGGATGGCTAGGCGAGCCCCGGCTAGCCAAGATGCTCTGCGGAGGTGAAGCGCTCACGGGTCAGCTTGCCGCTCGTTTGCTTGGCTGCGGCGATTCTCTATGGAACATGTACGGGCCAACGGAGGCCTCGATTTGGGCCAGCGCTTGGCGAGTTGGCCCGGGCCAAGATGTGCTAATTGGCGATCCCATCGCAAACTACCAGCTGTACGTGCTCGATGAAGATTTGGCGCCGGCGCCGGCAGGCCGCTCCGGCGAGCTCTATATCGGAGGCGCTGGTCTAGCCCGCGGCTACCGCAACCTACCGGAGCTCACGCAGTCCCGTTTCCTGGACAACCCCTTCCATCCAGGCCGGCTGTATCGCACCGGCGACCTGGCGCGCTTTCTGGCCCCCGGAAGACTCAGCGTGCTGGGCCGCATTGATGATCAGGTTAAGATCCGGGGCTACCGGATCGAGCTGGGTGACATCGAGGTGACCATTAGGAGTCATGAAGGCATCTCGGGAGTGGTTGTAACGAGCCGCGACGATCGGTTGGTTGCTTACTGCGTGCGGAGCGCGAAGGCTAGAGAGCATCGACCGAGCCTCAACGACATGCTGCGTGGGTGGGTGTCGGAGCGGCTACCAGACTATATGGTGCCGGCCTTGTTCGTCGAACTAGATGTCTTTCCGATGACGCTCAATGGCAAGATTGACCGCAAAGCCCTTCCGGATCCAGTCGCGTCCATCAAGTTGGAGGTCGGACCCGTAGCGGAGCCTGCCACCGATCTTGAGCATCGAATAGTAGCCCTCTGGTCTGGCGTCCTAGGCCACGACCGCTTTGGCGTCGATGATAACTTTTTCCAGATCGGCGGCGACTCATTGCGCCTAACTCGCGTCAAGAAGGAGCTGGAGAGGTTACTAGGTCGGCCATTGCCGGTGGCTCGGCTGTTTGAGCACTACACCATCAAGGCGCTGGCGGCCTATCTAGTGGGCGCAGGAGGCAGCGTGGAGAGGCAGATATTGGCGCGCCACCGCAATGACGACGAAGAGATTGCCATCATCTCTATGGCGTGTCGGCTTCCCGGCGGCGTCACCACTCCAGAGGCGTTCTGGGAGCTTCTAGAAGGCGGTGGCGACGCCATCGTTGATATACCAGAGGACCGCTGGGATGCCAACGCCCTTCACGATGACAACCCGAACGTGCCCGGCACGTCATACTGCCGCCGTGGTGGCTTTATCGGCCCAGTTGACTCGTTTGACATCTCACTGTTCGGCATCTCCCCGAGGGAGGCGCGCGCCATGGATCCGATGCAGCTCCTAATGCTGGAGACGTGCTGGGAAGGCTTTGAGCGAGCCGGCCACACGGTTGAGCAACTGCGAGGGAGCCAAACCGGCGTCTTCATCGGCGTCAGCAACGTGGCAGCCTATCAGAACCAGGTGCGGCCTCTGGCGGATCTCGACGGATACGCCATCACGGGCAGCGCTGCGGGCACCATGTCCGGCCGCGTGTCCTATGTGCTAGGCCTCGAGGGCCCAGCGTTGACGGTAGATACGGCGTGCTCCTCGTCGCTGGTGTCGACGCACCTGGCCTGCAACGCGCTGCGCCGGGGTGAGTGCGACATGGCGCTGTCCGGCGGCGTGACGCTGATGATGACGCCCGGGCTGCACGTCGAGTTCAGTCGGCTCCGGGGCATGTCGCGAGATGGCCGCTGCCGAGCGTTTGCGGCCGATACTGACGGCACTGGCTGGGCTGAGGGCTCGGCTGCCATTGTCCTCAAGCGGCTATCTGATGCGCGGCGCGACGGCGATGTTATCCACGCGGTGCTGCGCGGTACGGCGGTTAACCATGGCGGCCGCAGCGCCAGCATGACAACTCCCAGTGGTCCGGCCCAGCAGCGACTTATCCGCACCGCTCTCGCTGAATCGCGGCTTCGGCCAAGCGACATAGACTATGTTGAGGCCCACGGCACCGGCACCAAGTTGGGCGATCCCATCGAGGGGACTGCCCTCGTCGAGGTCTTTGGCAGTGGCGCACGAGCAGATGCCCCGGCGCCGCTGTGGATCGGCTCGGCCAAATCAAACATCGGCCATACGCAAGCGGCTGCTGGTATGGTGGGGGTTATCAAGGTGGTGTTGGCCCTGAATCACGGCGTCCTGCCCCCAACCCTGCACGTGGCCAAGCCAACGCCGCTGGTGAATTGGGCTGGTGTTGCGCTCGTTCAGCGTAGTCGAGCATGGCCGCCGGGGAATAAACGCCTCCGTCGAGCTGGTGTCAGCGCCTTTGGCATCGGCGGTACAAATGCGCATGTCATCGTTGAGGAGCACCGAGAGCAGGTGATCGGGAGGTCGGCCGAGGTGGGGCCGGTGCTGTCGGCCCCATCGGCCCTGTTGCCGTTCCTGTTATCGGGCCAAACAAACACGGCGCTGCGTCAGCAGGCAGAGAAGCTTCGGCTCCATGTAAGCGAGGGCAGCGCTTGCCGTGAGCCTCTCCACCACGTCGCCTATTCGCTGGCCACCAGCCGCCACCATTTCCAGCACCGATTGGTCTTGATGGCCAGAGACAGACAGGACTTGTCTGAGAAGCTAGCAGAGGCGGCCCGCTCAGCCGCCACCCGGCCCGCCGCTAGCGAAAAAACCCGGCAGGCAAGAGTTGCCATGATGTTTGCCGGCCAGGGCAGCCAGATTCTCGGCATGGGCAAGGTGCTCTCCCAGACGTATACCCTTTTCCGCCAATCAATAGAGGAAATTGCGGCGCACTTTAGGGGGCTTGAGAGACCACTTCTGGATGTGATGTGGGCCGAGCCTCATAGCCAAGATGCCCACCTCCTAGACCGCACTGACTTTGCCCAGCCCGCCCTGTTCACCCTAGAGGTGGCATTATGGCGGCTATGGGAGAGCTGGGGCGTGCAACCGACCGTGGTCATGGGCCACAGCGTGGGTGAGCTCGCAGCCGCTCACGCCGCCGGCATCCTAGACTTGCCCAGCGCCTGTAAGCTGGTCGAGGCCCGTGGCTGCCTTATGCACGCCCTACCGGCCCGTCGCGGCGCCATGTCTTCTCTCGAGGCCAACGCCGGCGAAGTGGAGGCGGCAATCGAGCTGTTGGGCCACGGCAGCGAGATCGATATAGCCAGCTATAACGCGCCGATGCAGACGGTGGTCTCGGGTAATGCCGACGCCATAGGACGCATCGATGCTCATTTCGCTGTCCAAGGCCGCAAGGTAAAGGCGCTCAAGGTGTCGCATGCCTTCCACTCCCATCACATTGATGCCATGCTGGCGGATTTCCTGACCGTGGCCAAAACCATACGCTTCAACCCACCGCAGGTAACCGTGGTGAGCGGTCTTACCGGCAAGCTGGCTGAGCCGGGTGAGCTCCAGCAACCAGCCTATTGGGTCCGGCAGGCGCGCGAACCGGTGCATTTCAGCATTGGCATTCACACACTCTCTACACTTGGCCATGACCTCTTTGTCGAGGCAGGCCCGCGGCCTGTATTATCCAGCATGGGCGCGGCCAATCTTCGCCACGAGGGCAAAGCGGCCACTTGGCTGCCGTCTCTCGTTCCCGGCAAGGACGACAGCTCAGTCGCGCTGGGCAGCCTGGCTGAATTACACGTAAGGCATGTGTCTATCGACTGGTGCAGCTATTTTCAGCCCTTTGGCTGCCGACGGCTTGAGCTTCCCACCTATGCTTTTCAGCGCGACCACGTTGAACGGCACGATGCCTGGCGGCAGCCTACACCGACAGAGACGGAGGCCTGCTCCAAAGACCCCAAAGGCGTGCCTAATAATAATAACAGTCTACCCCCCGAGAACCTTGGCGAGACGCTAAAGGGCGCCAGCCCCGAGAGGCAAGCCATCATAGTGCTAGACTTAGTTCGAGAGGCCGTGGCCGAGAGCTTAGGTTTCGCCTCGCCTGACAGTGTGGATGTCGACCTGTCCTTGCAGGACATGGGCATCGACTCGCTGACCGAGCTTTTCGTACGCGGTCGATTGGCTACTACTATCGGCCACATACCGTCGGACAGCATCAGCTTTGATTGCCCGAACCTGAGAAGCCTCAGCCAATCCCTGCTATCGCATCTGCATCAGCAGCACCGCACATCGATCGAGGCATCCTCCGCAAACACCCGTAGCCTGGGCGCAGAGGCGGCTATAAGAGACCGTCTCAACCCCTTGACGGTTGACAACGCTGCTCAGGCTGGCGAACCCAGGGGCAACGCCGTCGCCGTTCCGCTGGACCGTCCGGAGCCGTGCATCAAGATGTGCCCAAAATACCGTGTTGCCCTTTCTCCCCTCCACCGTGTCCTCTCTCCTCCGCTCGGACTTATACCCCCCAACAGCCCTCCTCAGCTCTTCCAGTCTGCCATGACATTTTTCAGCAGTCTCCCTTGGTGCTCGCGCCTGATGTATGAGGCCTCGCCCACGGCCGGTCTCCTGCCCGGTTACGGCCAGGCCATCGGCTGTGTTCCGCAGTGCTTCAACCCCGCCAGCGCCCGGCATGATCAGTTCTTCGGGAACACGCTCGGCCGTACATATCGAGAGGTGGCTGCCAATGGCGCCAAAGCACCACCCATCCGGCATATGCTCTCCCTCTTCCGTCCCTCGGATTCCTCTCACATCCATGACCTCTCACGGCCCATTCTCCGCGTCGCTACGCTCTTTGCTCTGGGAGGCGGCACATCCGGGTACGAGGATATCCTACACGGCGGCCTTACTGCTGCTCTTCTAGACGAAAGCCTCGGCGTCGTCAACGAGCTGAACACGGCTCTCGGCAAGACGGGTGATCCCTTTGCCGCCGTTAGCGTCACAGCATCTCTCAACATCAACTATTTGGCTGCCATACCTGTAACCGAAGTAGCCGTATGCGTGACTGCTTGGGTAGAGAGCATCAACTGCCGTGAGACGATGATGAGGGGCGAGGTAACAAATTCAAAGGGCGAGAAGCTTGCCACAGCGAAGAGCGTATGGGTTGCTGTCGAAGCAAAGACGTAGAAAAGCACCTCCACTCAAGCGCAAGCTTCTAGTTGTTGGGCTATCCTCATGAGAATATAGAATAGAGTATCTAGAATAGAGTATCTCGAGGTAATTCACAAACATCAAATTTACACTGGTTTTCACCATGTATATTCACCACAACATACCATGACAAAAAAAAAAAAACAAATATAGATAGCCTTGTATATACAGAAGCCGCCCTGATCTGGAATAATACTTTACAATATTCAAGAAGCTAAATATACTCTTGGAAGTAGTAACAATAGGAAGATCAATAATCAATAAATCAAGCTGGTAGTGCAATATGAAGCGGCTCATCGCTTTTGCTTGACTATCTATCTATGTGATGATCACTGGCATTATGAATTCACTTACTTGTTACATTGATTTACATCGTCATTATAGCCTGTCGAGCCGCAGGCTCAGACACCGCATGATGACCCGTTACCGTAGCCCGCTACTAAGCTGGCCCAATATCTGATGGGCAAAAAGGCTTGTGTGAGGAATTACGGCCCACGCCCAAGTCTGTAATGAAAGGAGAATAAGAGACTGTCAACGATTCCAGTAATCGAAAATCTTAGTTACTTTCTTTCAGGTCTCGACTATGCCCTCACGTCCTGGTTACCGACTGGGATCGCCCGCAAAGCCCATCGGGTAAGTCGGCGCTTGGCGAGGCTCTGCCAGCTGTAAGACTTGCGGTTTAGGAATATGGGGGAGTACGGGTGAAACCAAGCAAGGCAGAGGAGAAAGGTCATCAGGGGTGGCCCTAACACCAGCCATGGCTGGGCAGCCAACACACGCAGCGCCCTGCATACATGTACTCTATGCGGCCGAATGCAGCATAGCCACCTGCAGGTTGGTGGCTAGCTGAGTCTCATATACAAGTCTTAGACTTACGTTACGTTCCCCATCCTTAAAGAATCATAATGTCTTGCAAGGAGCCCAAGGGCTAATGAAAGTGGGAAGCATAAGTGGAGTTCCGCCTAACATATCCTTTCGGGTTATTCTCTGAGTAATATGGTTGTTATGTATTACTCCGTAGACCTGGCTGCTCGTACCACCATCCGCCTCCTATCACTAGGTGCCATTTTACCGGTAGATATTTATAGAGCTTTTATCACTCGGTGGGCAAGTTGCTGTGTAGGTGGCTAAGTGCTTCTATCTTCCGCAGCACCCAAGAAGGTATTGAGAACTGATTGAAGATCTTTTAATTTTATTTTTTTTCTACCAAACCATTGGGCTGTTTAATCACACTCCTGAATCCTACGTATCCTACACCGAAATTTTCATTCTGAATGGCGTCTTCGCAAATGATTTACCGAAACTTGGGGAGATCTGGGCTGAAAATCTCGGTAATCGCCATGGGTGGATGGTGAGTACCAACGTGGACATAAAAACTTTACAGCTCTAACATTTTACTATAGGGCCTCCTTTGGGGATCATGTGGACGATGATGTCGCCTTTGACTGTTTAAAGGCAGCATATGATGTTGGCATGAACTTCTTCGACTGTGCAGAGGTTTATGCTGACGGCAAGTCGGAAATCATCATCGGCAAGGCCATCAAGAAATTCGGATGGAAGCGGAACGACATCGTCGTGTCGACAAAGATATATTGGGGCGCCGCATACGGGGACTCCATTGTGAACAACACGGGCCTCTCTCGAAAACATATAATTGAGGGCACGTTGGCTTCCCTAGATCGCCTACAGCTCGATTACGTGGACCTCCTTTACTGTCATCGACCCGACCGGGAAACGCCCATTGAAGAAACTGTTCGAGCTATGAATTACCTCATCAACGCCGGAAGGACGTTTTATTGGGGCACTTCTGAGTGGGAGCCTGAGGAGATCGCCATTGCTCATCAAATCGCAGACAGACTTGGTTTGGTCGGGCCTCTCATGGAACAGCCATGCTATAACATGCTAGATCGAAATCGGGTCGAGAAGGACTATCTGATGCTATACAAACAATATGGGCTTGGCTTAACGACATTCAGCCCACTGGAAGAAGGTATCTTGACCGGCAAGTATAACAACGGAATCCCCAAAGATAGCCGATACGCCACCTCAAAGGATCCCGGCTGCATTGAGCGTGCAAAGGAATATGAGGAAAATGACAAGGACTGGCTCAGAAAGATCTCCCAGGTAAAATCGCTCGAACCCGTGGCTGCAAAGCTGGGCACAGAAATGGCCACTCTTGCGCTGGCTTGGGTTATATCGAACCCAAACGTCACCTGCGCCATAACCGGGGCCTCCAAGGTAGAGCAAGTGAGCAAATCTCTGCGAGCGCTGGACCTCATGCCGAGGCTCACTAGCGAAGTAAAGAAAGAAATCGACGAAATTCTAGGGAATAAACCGTACGGATTGGTACCGAGGTATTAGAACGAGACATGTCGGGAAACGCATCAGTGTGCAGCGGTTTCAAGTACACTTTTATACATACAGGTATACATACCTACATGTATCTAGGTCTAGTTAAGCTCTTGTGATAATCCCCAGCTAGCTGAGATATACCAACGCCTCTCCTTCGCGAAAGGGATTCCCATGATACTGTCTCCCGATACCGCTCCAAGATTTATCCCTTTATTTATTCATTTATTACCATTTTTTTTTTTCTTTTTTTCTTTTTTACAAAGTAAAATAAAGAGCTAGCTATACAAACCAAGCTACGATTCTACACCGCGTAGGAGTTACCCTGGGCCCTGGCTTGATAGGAAGACCGGCGGGGATGCAACGTTAGGTAACAAGCTACGCGATAAGAAAGTCTTTTGGGGTCTCTAAACAAGCGGATATGTCCGATGCAGAGCTGACTAGAGCCAGGTCGACGACAGTAGCCGCGCTCAGGATTGCCTAGATCGGGCTGTCTAAGCCAGACCCTACATACAATTAGCATCTTGTACATATGACCTAGATGAGTCCAGACATAGTGGATTATATGCAGAAGCGAGTTAAGCAAGTATCACCTCATATATTACCATATATTGCAAGTACAAAATGTGTGCAGCCGGTAGATATGTGTCTTACGAGTGTGATAGACGCTGCTGCTGCTGCCATTGGGCAGATATTACTCCTAACATACATGTAGTATTACAGCTATATTACCACCACTGCAATATTAGTCTAGTGTAGTAATGGTTGCTTGCTCTAGCACAGACAGGGCCCAACTTGCATCCATCCTCTCCCACCTGCATATGTACGTCTCTCACCGGTCTAATCCTCCGACCATCCACTTCACCGAGTGGTAGGTGTACAGCGTGGCACAAGAGTCATCCCGACTGGAATATTGGATGGGGTGGCCTCGTAAATAAACCACGACGTCATAATAGAGCAAAAAAGCCACACGCTGCAGGGAGACATGTTAGAGGGAAGGGGTTTGATAATTTTGCGATGAATGAAATCGGCGTGATAATGAGATGCCAGCAGCTTCCCCCCACCGAGGGTACTCGGCATTCTCTTCATGTTGGCATTTCTCAAAACTTCCCTAATTATTGAACGTATTTATCAGCGACTCCACGGGTATAGATGTCGTCTCACGGATGTGTCTGCAGATATAGCAGCTCTCTACTCGTTTCAGTACCAAAAAAACGCCTTTCCGACATCTCGGTGTCATGCATTCGCTCTCAAGGAGAAGGGAAATTGCGGTGTGTTGTAAAGTACGTATGAGTGAGGCTCCTCTTGTCTGGCAATACGTTTCTCCTCCCTAGCCAGTACAGCTGGCCGAGGGCGAGCACAGAGACGCGAGGCCAGCTGTCCCTTGTAAATGCGTCACGATAGGGCGATTATTCCTGTCAAGCCAGGTGTACACAGCGGCAATTGGTGGTTTTATCTACCTGCCCATGGATACACCAGCCGGGGCGTGCCGGATCCCTAGTGTTGCTCTGAGAGGGGGTGGGCAACATCTTAGACGGCGGTCTTGGTGACCAAAAGTGTCTTGCATTTGTCTTACTGGTGAGGGGTAGAGTTTGCCCTCCACTTGCTTCAGACTTACAAAGATTTGGACACCAGATGGTGGAGACATTTACTAATAAAAGCCATACAGTTAGGTAGGAGTGTATTACCCAATACGTTTGTTGACAGTAGTACTACTAAATATTATATATATATTCGTTAATGGGTATCATAGACTTATCAGATAGTAGCCCTTCAAAGGCTTTTATAAATTCACTAAGTGGCTCTAACTCGTCAAAGCCTCAATAACCTTATTTTAATATGTCCCAAACCACATTAGTCGAGACAGCATCTTCACAGGTACTCCATCTGCATCGTATTCGGCAGTTTGGCTTGTTGGACCTAAAAGAATGCCTCATCTCTGGTCTACAAGATAGTCCCAAGACAATGCCATCACTCCTTCTCTGGGATGACCAGGGCCTTAAAAACTTTGATACTTGGACAAAGGCCCCATCGTACTATCCTAAGCGCTGTGAATGGGAAATCTTAACCCGTTACGGATATGATATTGCTCAGCACTTCCAGGCGAAGTCAGTGATGATTGAGCTAGGTTGCGGGTAAAACTTCTCACGCTATTGTTATTGACATTTGTGACTGACCATATAACCACAGGAACCTCAGCAAGACTGCATTTCTTCTCCAGGCAGCAGAAAAGGAACGCAGACATGTGTACTATTATGCTTTGGACGTATCAGAGGAAGCCTTGCACAAAAATCTCAGCGCTCTAAAACAGCAATTCGCCAAATCACGATTCATTAACATCGAGGGCCTGAGCGGCACGTACGACGACTGCACAGAATGGCTCGGACGCTCTGCCATCCTGCCAGCATCCACTGTAACGTTCTTGTGGCTCGGAAACAGTGTGTAAAATCTAACTCAGAACGAGGCAAGCAGCTTGATGAGCCAGTTCCATCAAGCCTGCCGTAAGATGTCAGTTGACTGCAGATTTTTGGTTTCTGCCGACTGTTGCAATGTGGAACGCGACATTCTAGAAGCGTATGATGCTAATAAAGGCCCCTCTCGAACCTTCCTTTTCCACTCTCTCCATCACGCTAATCAGCTCTTGGGCGAGAATGTTTTCAGAGAAGAGGAGTGGAACGCTGTCCCCGAATGGGATGAGGTGCAACACGAACTTCGCTACAGCTACACGCCCAAGACAGATTTGCACATTAAGGTTGGCGACTCAGAAATCTCATTAACCAAAGGCGAGTCAATTCATTTCTTCATGTCGGGCAAATGGCAGGAATCTCAGATGACTCATTGCCAGGGAGGCGGAGATGACGGTAGACAAGATTTGGAGAGATGCCCAGCAACAATATTGTGAGTACCTGAGCTTTACCAGTAACAACCCTTTTGCTAAGACGTTCCTATAGGCTTCTATCTGCTGCAAGGTACTACAAATATCTCGGGCTTTACCTAGCGTACTAGAAAGAGACAACTGTCAGTCCCTGGAGTATTTTTGGCATGGTAAGGGGAGAAGAACTTGTGGTATAGCTATCCGGAACAAAAACATTCTAAGCTGCGGTTTCACTACCGTTAGTAACCAAGAAGGAGGAGCGCTGCTAGATTATTTTTGTGTAAGACGTGGTAACTATTTGCACACCGTTTACTAGATAGTATAACTTTAGCCTCAAGCTTGGCAGTGGGTAATCAGTAGTAAGGAGTTTCTTCTAGCTCAAGGTGTTGGGTTGCCGAGCGCTGACCGAGCCCCCTTTAACTTTTGTCGCCTAAAATCCCTGTTGTGAAGGGACTATTGTGAATTGCTGCCAAAGTCTCGTAAGCGCTTTAATTCATTTTTGAATAATGGGCAGTCTCGCAAGCCCGCGATTGGGTAGAGAGCTTAGTATCACGAGCCTTTGGCCAAATGGATAGAACCTCCGCGCCCCTAAGCTTGCATTGTAAACGCAAGTGCTCCAACCGTACCGTCAGGTGACATGTATAGATTAACCTATGCTAGCAGCTTTCTTAACGACATTAAATTAATTATACTAGAGTTGTATTATATATAAGTCGCAGTATGTATTAAATCTCAGTGAAAATCCTTAAGTGTAACTTTAAAATTGCCTATATATTTCCCAAGCTGGTTTATAAAATTAAGGCTAATTATAGTAAAACATAGGGTGCTTCATCTTATTTAATCCTCACAAACAAACATAAACGTTTCTTTAACGAAATTGTAACACCAGAAAAGCATATCACACTGTATATGAGGTCAAATCAGCTAAAATTTAGCGCCGGTTTCCTTGTAAGCCGTCTTTGCCTTGACCAGTCCCAGATACCTATTCTCATTCATAAACTCTTCCGACAAAGTTCCAGCCGTCTTTGCGTCTAGGAACTCGTTCTCTGCCTTAGTCGAATCATAATCAGCATGCCAAAGGCCCTCGCGGTAACCAACCTTGCTGCCGAGATCATCGGAATCAATGGCCATCTTCCGCCAGATAAGACAAAGCGGCGACATAATCTCTCTAAGATTGCTTATGAGTGGGGTCCCCGTGACCCAAAAAAACGGGATACCAATTAAGCAGCCCGAATATGTTGTTAAATATGCTATCCTCTCAACGGGCCATATGAGCCTTGTCTATAATCAGCATAGCCCATCAGACATCGCGCAGTTCCTCTGGGCGAATAGTATAAGGGGTTGGTTCAATAAACCTGCAAAGCTCTTCGTAAAGCTCCTTTGCATTCTTCATTCCCCTCTATATCCATCGCTTCGTTTAAGTATGCTTCATCTGCTTCGTCCATGGGGTCCTCGCAAGGCTCTGGGCCTTTGGCGGCCCCGATGGTCATGGCAATGAGATACTGCCCCGCCGCGAACTTAATCTTAGACGTGATAGTTATATGTTGAATATGTAGTATCCGCGTTAGTATAGAGCTTGATATCGATTGGATGCAGGTCGAACTCTCGCAGCTACCGAAAAGCAGAGTCCGTACTCGTACCGCTTATCCTCCCAGTTTACGAGCCCGGGTCGGAGATACCGGGAAAGGGCAACTTACAATCGGAGCATACCAGGAATTATAATATTGGCAGCATACGCAGAAGCGATTGGATCAGAAACCACAAAGGGGGCAATATGAACCTCAGTTCAGCCTGGTAGACCAGACTCTGAGGACAGCTGACGAGCTTATTGGTAGAAGGATAATTCGCGAAGAAGAAGCTAAGGCAACGCCTACACGGAGTAGTACGACCGAATATAGTTCTCTTGGATAACATAATTCGTTCTTGATGATCATGAAAGGAATTTTTTACTTTCAGATTGTGCCGGTGGACAGGCTTTGCCTGTCCCAGTCGGTATGAGCGACTGTGGATTTGCTAGAGCGTCTTGACGTTGCAGTGTAAATTGGCTGTAATTCCAATCCCTTTGAGCACGCAGTGTGTAGGTTAACAGCGGTACTCATTATGTTAATGTTCGCAACAAACACCTCTGCATCCGAGGTAGGATCAGCAATCGAGGCAATCGCCTCGATTTTAGTGTTTGCTTTGTCCGAAGATCGTACACTCAGTGTTCGGAAACCATCCAACAGCAAGGCTGCGTAGACGGTTCTACACACAAGTCAGTATACATGGATACTTCATATCCATAAAAGGTAGGGGGTTCATTTCACTAGAGCTCTTGCCAGTTTTCGCATGAGGGCCTATGAAGTGCTGCACAAAGGGTCGCTTACTGTTGGGTCCATGGTGTGCAGATGTAAATCACGATGTACTCCCCAAAATCACGTTGCAGAAGGATAAGGTGATATGTTCTGATATTTCAAGTTTTGGCAATAAAGACGTTAATTGTGGAGTGATGATGATGCTTATAACTTTGTCGCTTCTCTTGCCACATCACTTTTTTTTTTTTTTTTTTTTTTAGAATTTTGCGTGCCACTATTATGACATCGCAAAAGCCCTTTTTTCAGCATGATGTTAAGCTCGTAGCTTCCAGAGGAATTTCCAAAAGGATTTCCAGATATGACTCCTCTTCTATTCCAGTTAGTGTCTAAACCCATATCTCGCACAAGCGCTTAGTCCATGTCTGCATTTGCAAGTTGTGGTCTGGTTTTATTTTTTTCGACAGACCATCACGGCACATCTAGCCTAGCTTCTCGAAATCAGGTAGCAAACCGGGAGCACACTCGCTGTCGAAGGATTCTCGACAACTGCAATAAGCCTGGGTTATTTGATCATATTTTTGTAGATTTGATATCTGTTGTGGGATGTTATTTTGTGTAGTTCGATCATTATCCAGGTTGTATTCGGTGTATGTATTTTGGCCTCATGGTACACTTTACCCAGGGTCATGTACTTTCGAAGACTTTTATCCTTGCCCGTCACAGCACAGGCCAAGGAGACAATGAGATATCCAATTGTACCGTGATGTGTTGTTGAATCAGCCCACTCAAGTGTAAATATTCTCACCGGCTTATCAGATTACCACACCATCAATATCTTGAAACTGGGCATCCCCATGCTGCGAATGTGGCCATATGCAGTTGGAGATGTGATATATGAATTTCATGGAGAGCCCTCTGCCAGAGCTAAGGTGATCGTGCTGGGCCTTTAATGTTGATTTGTCAGCTCAATAAATTCTGTCAAACGGCTCAATGGTATTGTAAAGACGTATCAGTAGGAATAAACAAGATTGAGAGAGAAGAAGAGAAAATAGAAGAGCTCTCGCGATGGTCTAACTGTAAATTTTTCGGCTCATGTTAACATTTTCATAGATATAAATGCATACCTGGCTCTCTCAAATGAACGATCTGGTCTTCTGGCACTGAACTCTTGCAATGAGGTTATTTGTCGAAGGCCATCAAGAACATCTGGCGAAGAGGCATCAATGGAGTAGGCATCAGGCGGAACTCCTTCAAGTCGGAGCAGGCGGAACTCCTTCAAGTCGGAGCAGGCGGAACTCCTTCAAGTCGGAGCAGGCGGAACTCCTTCAAGTCGGAGCAGGCGTCCTCGGTCCACGACCCAGAACTTGCAGTCGTCCCACGCATCGCTCTCGGCGAGATAGGTCAGACAGTTGACGTCGGGACGGTTGCAGTGTCCGAAAAAGTCCCCGAGCTGCGCAGTCTTAATGCTCAGCAGGAGGCGATTGAGGATTACCATTACGTGGAATTGATGGTGGAGGAGATTCAGCTGCGGACGCCATAACCGCCTGATCCTAGTCTGATAAACAGCGGCTATTAGCTCTATAAGCCAAAAGAGAGAATATAGAGTTGGGGTACTTTGTATAGAGTGCTTTGTAGTAATAGATAAAATAGCGGGGATCGCGTGAGGGAGCAAGGGATGGTTATAGGGTGTTGATAAAGGAGCTCTGGTGACCGTCAGTAACAATCACGATTTTTCGTAAGTCATAACCACATACTTCATGTCGGTTTCTCAAGCGGTGCCTTCTCATAGCCGATATAATAGAAGCACAGTCAATACTGTAACATACAGCAACGATGAAACATTGTATAGAGAATCTGTTGCAATAAATCCATAAGAGTAAGAACAGGAGCTGCAGAATGATAACGAGACAAATGAAACGAAAAGGAAAGATAAGAAAGTCACTCACAATACTTTAAATAATTTCTAACCATCCGACTACAAGTGTTAACTCGTACGTATCTACAACTTCTACCTATACGCTATGATACCCAGACAACTTACTTGCGTTACACTCAGTCTCGCAAATGACGAATAACATGGTTAATCGCCTACACGGATGAAGTTTGTTGGGCATCATTTCCAGATTTGGTTGAGAAACATTCACTCTTTGAACTTTCGCCAGCCATGGAAATGCACTCATCCGCGGACTTCTGGAATGAAAGGTGCGATACCGGACAATCACCAGGTTGTTTATGTGACATTTTTATTTATTATACTTTTTTTCTTCCGATAAGACGTAATACTCTGCCCCAGTGAGTTGTACAAGAGTTAGTACATATAGACATCTTCCGATATCATTTCACATACTTCAGGCCTACTTCGTACGTAGAGTCCACTTTATGAAACCGACTGCAAGTTAACCTGGGTTATGGTCGTTCCTAACCAACTGAGACTTGCATGGGTTCCAAATATTCTAAACTAATATTTTAGAGTATTAATTAGAAAACTAAAATTGCCAGTGATCAATGCTGTTTATACCTCCAAGACTCTCGAGCTCGAGTGTAGTAGCGTCACGTGACGCTCGCAGAGTTTCTGCGGCAACCCCATATGGCGTATTTACATCAGTGCACATTAGCACATTACCCCACGACGCAGGATTGTGATTTTTTGTACAAGTCGATTGATTACGTTTGCAATAGCAACAAGCTCGAGCCGCGCACGTTGCGCTCTCCAACTGTCAAAATGGCATACAATCCTCGAATGAGCATCATCCCCGCCTCGCAGCAACAATCTCGGTCGAGGAAGAAGGAAGAAGAGGCCGACGCGTTTATGCGACTGCCCGACCGCGAGATTGTAGGATGCATCACCGACATTGGCATCAACTTCACCATCGCCGACCTCCAGAAACCCAACCCGGCGCATGTCCAGCAGATCTTTGAGTGGTTCGCCGAACTGCTTCTAAATGCGACTCGAGAGACGGTCGAGCCGGCGATGCGCGCCGCGGCCGAGGACGTCTGTGGCGAGTTTGCCGATGTCGTCTCACCAGACACGCGCAACTTGATGGGCTTTTTTATCTCGCTACAACGGCTGCTGGTGGAGTGCGGCATCCAAGATTTCAGTTTCAATGATTTATACAAGCCAACATACGATCGCCTGGTCAAAATCTTTAGTTATCTTATCAACTTCGTCCGGTTTCGAGAATCTCAGACAAGCGTCATTGACGAGCACTATAATAAGGCTGAATCGACAAAGACGAGAATAGAGGCTCTGTACGGCGAGAACCAAGAAAACGAGTCAAGGCTGGAGGACATGGAGAACAACCGACAGGCGATGGAGGCTCAGGTGCGAGAGAAGACAATGCGAAACGAGGAGCTGAAAAGGCGTTTGCTGGAGCTACGACGAAGCCAGGAGAAGGTTGCAGCGCGATTGGAGGAAGCGAAGCAGAAAAAGGGCGAGTTGACAACTTTACTGGAGCAAAGGACCCAAGAGAAGATCACGATGAAACAAGAGAGCGCCAAGCTGCGGCCTTATGTGCTACAGAGCCCGTCCGCTCTCCAACAGAACCTGACGGAATTACGAGATATTCTCAACAACGACAAGACCCGTATTGATGCATTGGACCGACGAGCACGAGCGCTGCAAACGTCGGCAGATTCCTTTGGCGTAGTAGGAGGCGATGTAGCATCTTGCATCAAGATCCTGGAAGAGATTGCCATGGAAATGGCCAAAGAGGATGAAGAAATGGCCAAAAACACAAAGCAGCGCGAGGCTCTATCAGAAAGAGGAAACAATGCTCGCGAGGTGGAGCGAGCAGAGCAAATGCTCAAGCGACAGCTTGCCAAATGGAACGAGCGGACAGAGAAGCTGCGCGAGCAGAGCAACCAAAAGGCGCAAGACGCCAAGGAAAAGATGCACGAGCTGCGAGCCACGCACAAGAAGCTTACAGAAGAACAAACTAACAAGGGCAAAGAAATGGAAATTCGAAGAGTGAGGATCGAACAGACGGAGAAGAAGGTATGCAGCCGGTTTCTTGTGATTACTCAGTACCAGAATGTGATACTAACACCGGCTAGATGCTTGACCTGAAAGAGAATATCGAGAATGAAGTCCATTCGGCATATGACGAATATCTCAAAATGGAAGCTCACATCAAACTATACATTACTGAGATGGAGCAAACAGTCGGCTAAAATACGAGTCTGAGAGAGAAACATGTTGATATTTCTTTATTTTTTTCGGGGCTCGATGGGCTGTATATGTTGGAATGTGGACAAAATGGAGGTTTGAAAGGCGTATATAAGCGACTGCGATATAGATACCACGGTTTGGGCGTTGAGGTTTGGAGGCTTATCATGGAAATCTTGTTTATATGTGGGATGACTGACTGACAATGATCTGAGCACGATTATGATGGATTTGCCGGGAACCGGACATTCCTTGAACATGATCTTTTCAATTTTTTTACATTTTTATGAATCTCTTGACAAACTTCATCCCTTGTCCTGCCGCTCAAACTCGAACCAGCGAGCGAGCACTCTTTTAACAGGAACCGTACGCCCGCTCCACGTCCCATCACTCTTCATGTCAGTGCCGCTTAAAATGGGCACATTTTCATCCAAAAACTCTTTCAGAGTATCAAATCCCATTGCACCTCTAGGCTCTACCACAGCTGCTCTGAAAGCATTTCTCGCAGCTGCCTCAATAAGATATGTCGCCGTGGTGCCGATGCCTTGAGCCGACCATTCGATGCTGTCGCGGTGAAGTTCCAAGAGACCGTAGACAATGAGCATTGGCGGTTTAGAAATATTTTTGCTTGGTGGCAATGATGATGATTGTGGTGGTGGAGGTGATATTTTGGATTCAGAGGCGGAAAAGGTACCGAGAAATGCGCGGAGATGGGTGCTGCTAGGAACGAATAAGAGGCGAATGTGCCGTGAGATGGCGGTTTGAAGGAGAGTTTTGCGTTCTAGAGGGTGTTTTGGAGATGATTTGGTCGATAATTCTGCTTCCATTTCTTCTTTACTTTTGACGCTGTTCTCCGCTGCTGTTTGTGCTTGCAGGTAGAGTTGAAGTTTCACGTCCTCGGTGAGGGCTTCGACGAATGTGTGCTTGGGCCATCCGATGAGGATTGTGGTTGGGTGTCTGTGATGATTGACGATGTATTGGAGGAGTTCGGATGGAGTAGATGGAGAGAGCACTATAGGATTGGGGGATAATGATGTAGATGACATGATGAAGTATGAAGATGTAGTTGTGAGCTGTGAAAAGCATCAATTGCCATCTTGTAAGTGAATTGTGGGTTTACGGCGACGGGTAAATTTCCCGACGTTTCCCCGACGCGCTCCTCTTGCTCTTCATGCCCAGATAATCTCAATTGAGAAATAAGTGAAAAGAATCCAAATATGAAGGTCATTCTATTTACACTGAATTATAACTGCTCTTAGGATTTGTTCTCCCTAGACCCTGTTTCTTGCCCAAGTGATACTCTGAGGTACATTTGGCAGTGGTGTGGTACCGTTCTGAGCTGCATGTGATACAATGCATATATGTTTAATAAAGTTTCTTCCGGACAAAGTGTATGGAAAATGAGAAATGACTCTCCGGCCGTTTGAATGGTACATGTACTCATGCCAAGCTAGTTCCACCAACACTTTCCCATTTAAATAGCCAATATTCTTCTGTAAATGTTGGCCACTTTTAGCGCCAATCTTCTTCCACAAAAAGGCCCTCTTCATTTTCTCCATCTTCTTCTACTTCTTCTGAGATTCCATTAACCAGATCATCTTCAGCCTGCAAAATACCATCCCATGAAGAAGGACATTCCCTGGCTGGAACAGTGACGGTGTCCCTAACTCCAAAGTGTTGCTAGAAGGAACTTAGAAAGGAGTTATGAGGAAGTCGAAAGGAGAAACTTACAGCCATCGCAGCTAAGTTACAAGACAAGGAGTGAAGAGAATTTGCAATATCAAGCCTGACCTGGGACGAAAGAAGCTCTTGAGCACCAAGACGGATGGCCTCCGGAGTAGAAACAGAAGCAGTCGGGGGCGTATCCTCCTGGGCTGGTCTTTCTGCTTTAGACTTTCCTTTTTCACCCTGTTTCTTCTCTTGACATTTATATTCTTGTAAATATTTACGGCAAAGAACTTGTAAACGTCGTACCTCGACCTAGAAGTCCATCAACAATGAGTCTGGCGAGGATCTGAATCGAAAACCTACTATATTTGGAAATGGCTCCGCAATTTCGGTTTCCAGTCGCCGACAAATAGATCTATGGCCAGGGTCCATATAGAGACAAAGCTTTCCACCTTCATATTTCTTGTTCTCGCGGACACAGCGACTGCATTTATTACTGGCCGCTAGCCTGGTGTTAGAATATATCGATCGCTGAGATAAAATACATGTACATACTTGAGGTTGAGGTGCAAGAGGGCTTTTCCATGCCCTCTTTCCAACGACCTAAATGATAACAACATCTCCGACAAGGACCTTGGCTGCTGCAAGTTAGTTGGGAATCTGTTGGAGGGAAACATACTTACCTCAGGGGATTTAACGAAGGGCGGTTGGATGGCATTGCAGAATTGGCAGAAGAGATTCTCGGGACATCCTGCGCGGCTCCCGGCTCACCAGAACGTGTGGAAGGCGCCATCGCTAGCTACACGTATCATGAGAAAAATTGGAGTTAAAGAGCAGAGATGCAGAAGAGTTTATTACAATTATGATAAAGGCAAAAGATTTATATTTATGTTTCGTTGATGTGTTCGAATTTCTCATCTTCCGTTTTTCAGCTCAATTTACTGCGCCCTGTAATATGAAGTTACTTGTATGGAAGAGCAGCATTCACAAGAAACATGAATATCCACTTTCGCACTCTATTTAATTTCTTGCTACAAACGGCTTCATGGAATACCGCCTGTGATTTAACACTAAAGGATCATCTATCTAGCATTCTTCGTTTCCGCCTATCTGTCCGTGACATGAGTAAGAACCCAGCTGTTATTCGTCAAGTGGAATTTTTAATAGTAAAAGCATCTGCTATAATTTCATTTCGCCTAATACTGATATGATTCGTTAACTTTCTTGGCAGCTATATTTAGATATATAAGCATTTGCGCAGGACCTGCTGGCGCGGTAGCTTATTAACTGTAATGGACAGGAGGTACATATATCCTACGGAGTACGCGATGTATACATGGAAAAATGAGGCGAGCTGAGTGGGTCCTAAGTTCACCTTTGTTTCCAAAGTATACTTGGTCGGAAAATAGCAATGCGACTACATAAATGTATACTTTTCTCTAGACACCCTTCTTCAGTTCTAAAAGCAAGAGTCTCTAGTCTTCAATTAGATTAAAGATCCTAGTGGTGAAAAGCTTCCACCAGAAGCTGAATAATTTCCCATCACTTGTACATATCTGCATGTGTACATGAAGCAGAGCCTTGGGGCAGAAGAGAGGGATCCTGGGTGGATGGTAAATGCAACCACGCGGATATATTCTGAGGCTGCATACCCTGATTGGGCATATAATGGCCGTCGGGCTTTCTTGGCCTGAGAGCCGCATTTCGTAAGGCTGCTTATCCCTCGCGGCATTCAATAGTATAAAAGCTATGTAGAGCCTGGCTGAAGAGTTTCGCTCTACAAGCTCTTCAGCAACCGCTCGTTCCTAGAACTTTGATGGCTTGTAATATTGTCTCTTTCTTATAACAATTAAACAAATTTATCATCACCAGATGAATACCGCCAAATCATCAATTTAAATATGCCACAAAAAATATTTGAAAGGATTCTGGATCCAGAACACCTCAAGACAGAATCAAAACCCCACCCACCTGTCGCGTTCATTGAGAGCTGCTACGGTCCCGTGGACTGCGATACTGCGATTGCGGCATTGGGATCAGGAGAGAAAGGGCCTGTCATAGTGCAGTGGATTCGACAATTGACCAGCTGGTTTCGCCTCCAGCATATGGTCTCTGATGGGCACGCCAATCTTCTGGGAGAAGAGCAGCGAAATTCATATCGGCTGCTCTTTGATTGGTGGACCGCAGCTTACGACCTTCCAATAGTCCCTATCTTCCAATTTTCACAGTTACAGCTCATGCTTTGGGAACATCCGCAGTTTGATTTTGCTGATGAACACCCTGAACTGTTAAAATGTATAGTGAAGCATTATAATGTGTTTCATTACTACTCGCGGTATAGAAAAGCAAAAGGGGGTTTCGATTCCGATTACAATAAAACTTTGAATCAACTGTTCAAAGCTGAATTTTCCGACGTCAGTGTCCGCATTAATGAAAACAATGTCGGCTATTCAATTTTAAACATTCTCAGGAGAGAAGCGGCGCGGGAGGCTTATTACCAACAAGCCTCCTTACATTGCTCGAAACCAAAGTCCGGGAGTTTAAGTTATCGGCATGAATCATGCTTTCCCATACTTCCAAGCAGGCGCACAGCTGGAGCTGGACACGACTATTCTTGGGTTGCTTCAGTTGAAGCATCTGATCCAAATTTCCCTCAAACGCTCGACCGTGGCCCTCGCATTGCACCATGCCCATGGCTCAAGAACAAGAATGAAGATCCTCTTGGCCTTGACGGATGGCCCGAATATTTATGGCATCTGAACGATAGACGGTTAGTACGTATTCGGGATTTGGGAACGGAACGCCCTGCCTATACTGCAATCAGCCACACGTGGGGCAGGTGGATGAATGATGATGGATATTACATACCAAACGGTATGAAATATCGTGTTCCTCTCAATGCCTTGTTCGATGTAAAGTCCCTACCGCAAACTCTACAGCGCCTCGCAGCTAAGATTGATACCGACTACGCTTGGCTGGATTTAGTCTGTATTCCACAAGGATGCAAAGGAGATACGTTGGATTGGGAGCATAAGAGCCTGAAAAAGCAAGAAGTATCACGGCAAGGCTCAATTTTCCGAAATGCGAAGCGAGCCATCGTATGATTTCACAACATTTACGACTTATCCATCTTTGAGGAATTCGCAAAAATAGCAGCCCTACCAATGGTTGGGGCCGATGAAATCTTGAAGACAAAAACTAAGCACAAACGAGAGCGGGAAAAAACCCGGGCATTCAAACAAATGGGAGAAGAGTCAATGGGGTTTCTTGCCAAACTAAAAGTCATCCTGAGAGGACGAAAGCCCTATCTTCCGGGCAAATCCCCAAGCGACAGCTTGGCAAAAGCGATCCAGCCGGTTAATGCTTGGTTCACCTCACTATGGACGCTACAAGAAGTATGCCTAAGACCTGATATGTGGCTAGCAACATCCAAATGGGATTTTCTGTGCCTAGATAAGAATACTCGGCTACCCCTGAATGGGCTTTTATGTATCTTTAGGAAATGCTCTGAGAATGTGTTGAGTTGGCTTGACACGAAGCAACATGTTATCGCTGCAATAGGCCAGCTGTCCAAATGGGAGGACGCAACTGGTTTAGGCAAACACATGAGCCTCCAACAGATTGATATTCTTCAGCTCGGAGAGAGCCGGTATTGCAAAAGGAGGAGGTCCGAGGCAATAATATCCGTTATTGGCGCCACTCTGTGGTATGGCGAAGTTATAGATGGCCAGTATGATCCTGAATCGGATCTCATCTTGGGCAAGTATTCCGCAAAATTTGTTGATGAGTTGCGAGGTCTCATACCGACCGACTTTTATACAGCGTATACCAAGTCTGAACGATCTGAGGACTTTCAGAAGGAACATATACCTTTTACAAGCGTCAATGGCGAAGATATTATTCGCAAGTATTATGGTATAGGCTCGTCTGGCGTAAGTGGCTCTCTCATCCCATTCAGTAAAACGAAACATGATTATGACCGGACTGCTGGAATCGGTTCAAGCAATACCCAAGCGCATAGCTCAGTTCACTCTTGGGCAGTCAATAGCCTTGGTCAGATTACCATTAAAAGAGCATGTATACTAGCTTCAAAGCGCTTTGAAGTCCCCAAAATCCAAGGGCCCATTCTGTGTAAGTTTGAAGGCTTTCTTCCAACTGCTCTCGAGGACAGGGACGAAAACTTGGAGAGGTCTGTCCCTGGGTGGCAAGGAGTGCAAAAATTGATGATACAGCCCGATCCACAGGAATGGGCTCGGACGAGGCCATTTTCAGTACATTTAGTTGTCGTCTCAAGTGTCCAGGAATCTTCTCTTGGGTTTACGGAGCCAAACACATTTACGCTGATCCGGGGGATTGTTCTCCGCGATGTGGAACGAGATCTTGAAGACGCGCAAAGGCCGCGAGAGCTGGTTTCCATAGGATCCTTTTTTACAATGCCAAAAGATGGAGTACCTGCAAAACCAATTGACCTTCCAGAAGAATGCGCCGTCGATTGGTTTGTGCTGTAGCTTCCAGAGGCATTGAAATAACATGGAGGGTTATGGGTACCTCAATAGCTGTTGTACTGAGCTCTGAGTGCGCCGCCTAACTCCTACGTGTAGTTTACAGGCTGGCAGAAATATATCAACTTATAAGTCATACCTTGATTGAAGAATACGAATTACGGATAGGGAATTACCTATTTATCAATAAATAATGCCCCAGTTAATTTACAAAAGAATATTTCACTGTCCCGTCAGCTCAAATGTCTGTCGACTTGAGTAGGTTGAAGCAGCTAATCCGCCATAAACGCCGTTAGTGGGCTGGCCGCGCTAAACCTCAGCTGGCCCTTCTGTAGATCCAGCGCCAACCACGTCATCTCGACCGTCTTCCCAGCTGCATACTAAATGCTCACATCTGCTTCTTCCCACCAACCCCACGCGATCAACCACGAGACTCAGCCTTCACCAGCTTCAAGAAGAGCTGGCAAGGGCCATTTCACCTCGTCCTTGGGCCCTATCAGGCATAATGGAGTCAATATCGAGAATCTCGGGCCTGCTAGAGGCTGGTGAGTTCCAAGCCCCGCGCCGATTACGATTCGATTGAACCAAGTTGCTGACCGAAATCCGCCCAACTTGCAGCCAGAGAGCTCACGCTCGATGCTGCCCAGGCCACGCGCGGTATACGAACGAGCTCCAAGCTTCTAGATCGCAATCAGATGCGCAAGCTGCTCGACAGCCGCAATGAGAGAGAGGTGCTGGAGGGGCTGCGGCGTGTCATCGCGGTGGGTTTCGCTCGCTGTTTGGAGCTCTTCTTAAGCGATTACTGATGAACCGGTGCTGCAGATGATGTACCGAAACCACAAAACTCTACCCTTCTTCTCCTCTGTCGTTAAAAACGTCGCCTCGCCGAACCTCGAAATCAAGAAGCTCGTCTACATCTACCTCATCCGCCATGCTGAACAAGAGCCCGACCTTGCTCTGCTTTCCATCAACACAATCCAAAAGTCGCTCTCAGATACGAATCCCCAAGTCCGAGCTCTCGCCCTCAAAACCATGTCAGGCATTCGCGTGCCCGTCATCAGCCAGATTGTGTCGCTTGCCATCAAGAAGGGCGTCGCCGACATGAGCCCTCTGGTGCGCAAAGCCGCTGCTCTTTCAATCCCGAAATGCTACAGGCTGGATCCGAGCCAGTCTCCCCAGCTGCTAGAATATCTGGCCACGCTGCTGGGCGACAAACAATATTACGTTGCTGGCGCTGCTGTGTCGGCCTTTTTAGAAATTTGTCCTGAGAGGATCGATCTGATACACAAACATTACCGTGGACTGGTCAAAAAGATTGTCGATATGGATGAGTGGAGCCAACTGGCAACGCTGAAGTTGATGACCTATTATGCCCGAAAGTGCTTCCCTCGACGAGCTCAGCCAGTTGCCGCATCTGATACTTCCCAAACTCAGACACAAAGCAGTAATATTGACGACTTTTACGCGGAATCAACTCCATCTAAACCTTCTACTCAACCGACATCACTCGACCCTGATCTAGCTTTGTTGTTGAACGGTATCAGGCCTCTGCTACAGAGTCGGAACTCGGGCGTTGTTGTTGCTGTCACAAGGTGTTATGTCGACGTTGGAACTCCAGATTATCTAAAGTATGCTATTGGCCCACTAGTTGCCCTCCTGAGAGGAGCTCAAGACATACAACAGATCGCCTTATACAACATCGTTTCGGTTTGTCTTGTACGCCCGCTTGATTTTGTCAAGTACGCAAGCCACTTTTTGGTTAGGGCGACAGATAGTGCTCCCATATGGGAGCTAAAGCTTGAGGTGTTGACGCTCATCTTCCCCCATAGCCCAGTTCATGTCAAGAGCCTCATTCTAAAGGAACTAGAACATTTTTCTCAGGGATCCAACAAAGCTCTTGTACGCGAAGCGGTTCGGGCGATTGGTCGATGCGCGCAAGGCGACGCTGCTACAGCTCCTAGGTGTTTAAAACTACTCCTGAGTCAAATCACGAGCTTGGATGGAACATTGGCTGCAGAATCTCTGACGGTCATTCGACACTTGATTCAACAAGATGCAGAGGCACACGCGGGGACTGTTGTGCGCCTAGCAAAGAATCTCGACTCGGCAACTGACCCTCAAGCGAGAGCAACAATCATCTGGCTAGTTGGCGAGTTTTCCGGCCTCAACGGAGAAGACAATATTGCCCCAGACGTTTTCCGCATTCTCCTCAAAGACTTTGCGAGCGAGTCCGAGGCTGCAAAGCGCCAGATATTACTATTAGGTGCAAAGGTCTATCTTCATCATTTGAATCGTAAGAACGAGGCGGAAAAGAACCGAGTGGGAGAGGATGATCCCCCTATGGAGGAAGAGAAGCACCCCATTGAAAGACTGTGGGATTATGTCCTACTTCTTGTCAGGTATGATGTCTCTTTTGACCTAAGAGACCGAGCACGCATGTATCGTGCCGTACTTGGTGTGCCACAGCTTGCTACACTGATGCTCCTCGCACCGAAGCCAGCTCCCCAAGCTCCAAGCCCCTCTGAGTCAAGAAAAGGATTCTTGCTGGGCTCTGCGACTCTTGTCTTGGCTGGAGGTGGCGGTCTGCACGGCCTCAGGGGTTACGAAACTCTTCCCAACTGGGTTGAGCCTGGCAAAGAGCCTGATCCCCGTCTGCGTGAGCCTGAAAGGGATGCTGCAGCGTCACGCTATGATAGTGACAGGCCTGCAACAGCAGCAGCCGATAAGTTAGATGAGGCTGTGCGGTCCGCACCTGCTGGCAGGTCGAATGGGCTTGGAGAGAGTCTCAGGACGAAGACGTTGGATGATTGGCTAGCTGAGGAAGAAGCAGAGGAAGAGGAAGAGGAGGAGGAGGAGGAGGAAGAAAGTGAAGAAGAAGAAAGCGAAGAAGAAGAAAGTGAAGAAGAGGACGATGAGGAGGAGGAAGAGGATAGCGATGACGATGGGGAGACGGATAGATTAGTCAAGGCATGATGATCAAATTAAACTAGACATATTTCAAATAGAAGAAATATTATATCTTCTATAAATTTATCTGTGTAGCTATATTTTTGAACTTCTGTATCGTTTACCTCCTTTACGAGGGGATTATTGCAGCTCCGAAATGATGGGTCGAGAAAATTGCTCCAAACCCACACCACTAACTGCAAAATTGAGGCGTTCAAAAAGCCCGTTCAGTGTTCACTCCCGAGTCAGCCCTTCGAAGATAATGAATGTTTAGTCAATCAATGGTTGGTGAGAAAATGGGCTAAAAATCGCATGTATCACGCTCTCGGTAGCAGGTCAATGGTAGCTTAGTACTAATATTATCAAGCCAGAAAAAACAACGCAAGCTACTCACTGCCAGCTTCACGATAGCGCTAGCTTATCATAATGTTTATTCATGGCAATCATTATTGTACATGTGATCTCCTGTCTGGATACGCGGGGCTGAAAGCTATCGGATTGAAGGTTTTGCTGGCACCGAGTTTGCGTGTCATTGGAATGCTCATATAAGCGAGGAGCTGAAGCTCTGGTGACACTATATCTTTCAGCTTGCTATCCGGAGTCCCGAAACTCGGCGTCTTTATGTTAGCTACATGAGATAGCTGGTATAATTCCCTTGAATATCCCATCACAATCGGATTCACGCCGTGATTCGATCTGGTACCTCTTACTCATAACTCATTCATTGCTAGGATTACAAATATCGAACAGCATACGCAATCTCTCACGAAGGCAGATAATTTATAAATCAAATTTTTACATTAGAAATTTGCAGCATATGGATACAATTAAGATACATCCCAGCCTTCTCCGCCAGGCTCGAGAGCAAGTCTCTAATACTGAGACGCCGGTGATTGCGTCGGTGTTGTTGCAGATAAGGGATGAAAATGATTCGCCGAACGCCAGCCATCCAGAGCCACTCGGACGAGATCTCATGGTTCTACCTTTACATACCGCACAGAGATTGAACCTCAAAATACTCACCCGCGTAGGTGATGCACCTCCAACACAGGAGGAGGTGATAGATATGGTCTTGTGCCAATTGACTCGTCGCTATCAAGCTAAGGCCGGAATTGTTCGTCCAGAAATTGATGGACAAGATTCGAATACTGTTAAAGATGAAGATGAGGATGAGAAAGCTCCAGAGAAGGATGTTCGTCCAGAAAGCGGTGGACAAGATTCAGATGCTGTTAAAGATGAGGATGAGGAGGAGGATTCAGAGAAGAATTCAGAAGAATCAGCCAAATCAATCGCGCACGAAGATTTGCCATTTGTATACGAACCGCGCAGCTGGGGCACCAACCTGAATTTGCCCAGTAAGCCCGGTCAAAATCTTGGTTTCGTTCCACGGCCGCAGAGGGTCGCCCGCGCCATCGAAAAAATCCATTTTGGCTTCATCTTTCGTCGCCAAGTACGTCAACGCGCGGATCCGATATCTCTACACCTCCTTGCCCAACAGGAGTTTCAGTTCATCTGCATTGAAGAGCTCCTGAAAAATGTGCATCAGAGGATCGAGGGCATAGAACTACCCAATCGAAACACCGTCACCTTCCAAAATGCGTGGACCGAAAGCCGCGGATCGTACATCAAAAGCAGAGCGTTGCACAATTTCGAACTGCGTTTCAGTGCCGTAAGCCCACGGTGTTTTTTTCTTATTGACCGTTCCAAATATCCCGAGGAATTGAAGAATCGTTTCGATTATTATGTTACCCTTCGTCGTCGTGACGCAGCCAAGAAAGCTCAGGTACCTCGCGCCATCAATGTGTACATTTCTGAGTTACTCCCCTATGACAGCAGTCAATTGTGGTTTTCAGAGATAGCGTGGGCACTGGTGAAGACTATGGTTCGCGTGATAGTCAAACGGGATGGCAAACGAGCCGTTCATAATCATGGTCTGCATGGTCACATTGAGATTAGCGGGCTGACGGCTGCGGCATTGACTATGAAAGCGCATGGAGACATCGAAGAAATTGTTCGTTTGTTTTCCTACGCGCCCCGCGTCGTTGCTGGGGACATGCGTAAGTACCGCATGGGCGCAGCGTTTGGAACAGTGGTTCTCCAGAACATTTTGGCATCTATAATGGCAAAGATTGCACAAAACGATTACAACGCGAATCAAACAGAGCTGTTTCAAGCCGTTGTGGATGTTCTAGCGTCTTACATCGGCCGTGAGGATCACAGGAGGTTTGTCGTGGAGAAAATGGAGGAGAAAAAGGGGGTGGTGGAGAAACTGCGCAAAGTGCTGAGTCTGTCGCCGAGTCTGGTATTCGATGGAAACTATAAGAATTTCTTGAAAGCTTCAGCTGTTCGTGACGGACTCGCCTATGCAGGCATTCGCGCATATGCGCAGGACCTGGATCGGAACAACCAAGCACATGTTTCATATCTTAAAACTGCCCTTGATGTTGTGGGGGAGGTGGTGTCGGCTGGGGCTGGCGCAGCAGCTGGTCCTGCAGCCGGCGTTGCAAAATCCGGAATCCAAAGCGCTTGGAAAGCATTCACGACTTTGGTGACAAAGGGTACAACAAAGGGCTGGGAACTTGGCGTACTCACGCGTGCTGTTGATTCTCACTTTCACGAAAACGTGCGTCTTTATGCTAAGCAACACCATGTTGCTGGCCTCCAAGGAGAAGTACCGCCTGAGTTTTATAAAGATGTTGAATCATTTATTGAAGTCGCTGATGGAATTGCAAAACACGGTGATACTGAGCTTTAAAGTTAGTCAATTATTTGTCAATTTATTTATGCTCAGTTTATTAAGTCTCTAGCAGGGCACAAACATTGAACTTGGCCAACCGATCTGTGATATTGAGTGCTACAGAGCAAATGCCCCTTAGGGCATCATCCGATCTCGACCAGCTAATTTATGTAAGTCTAACTGAGGGCTGCGGAATTGGACTGCCTTCGGGGGTAATATCTCATTCTTATTAATTACGCCAGTTATAAAATCGTGTACATTACAAGTATAAAGAGTGAGAGAATTCTTTCCACTAAAAGGGGAATCTATGATATATCTTGCTGAGAGCATAAAATCCGTATTTTGAATCGATAAAGCCCTCTTGCCATTTTTTCATGGGCCAAAGTGAGAGAGGTAGCCAAAATGAAAAAGTAAACGCCAAATCTAAAACCAAGATGCAAGTAATGGAACAATTTTATGAAAAGACGTCCTGAAAATGAATATCATTTCCATCCATCCATCATCATCGTTCGCAATCATCATTCACAACTTCTTTTCTTCAAAACATGACACACAAAAAACAAAAAGCCTTATGCGGCAACTTTGATGCCTTCAGAGGATGACAGGCCGTTCTCCATCTTAATCTCCTCGGTGGGTCGCATGGACTTTTGGCGGTCTCGGCGCATGTGCGGGAAGTAGATGCCTGGGTGGAAGACGACGAGCAGGAAAGTGGCGACGAAGATGAGGGAGCTGTCGAGGACGAGGAAGCTGGGCTGGTCTTGCATGATTCTGTTGCCCCAACCGCCGGCCATTTCAGCGATACTGTGATGAGATATATGTTAGTTATTAATTCTAGAGGACATATATGACAAGAATGAGGGGAATATAGCATACCGGTAAATGCATCGGACCAAGATGACAAAGTAAGCAATGGAGATGGCATATCGGAATTTCTTAAACTTTCCATCGTGCCAGAGCTTCCATCCATCGGTGTTCTGGGCCTCGGGAAGAGTCATATACTGCCTCACTCGAACATAGTAATCCGTGCTCATGATTCCAAAGGCGATGAGCACGACAACTTGCAGCGCAACACCAGCAATAATGGCACGGTTACCAGACTGGGTCAGCTTAGGGTTCTTGTCGCCACCAGCAGCCGCGATACCTCCACCAATGGCCTGGACGATGAGGCAGCTCAAGTCGGCAGGGAGGAAGACGATGGGGTACCAGCGGGGGTTGATGCGAGAGACGGAGGGGTTGAGGTTGATGGCGACATGCTTGAGGGTGAGATAGATGGAGACGCAGATGAAAGTAGGTGCAAGGATGATGGCGCAGATCTGCAGTTGGAAAGCACCGCTGTTCCAGGGGTTGGAGTTGAGCTGGATGCGACCAATGTAGCCTATTTAGAGTGTGTAAGTAAGTTGAGCTTAACATACTTATATATATAGGTATATATATAAGTGAAAGTAAAAAAGAAAAAGAAAGGGCAGAATAATAATGGTGTAATAACAGATATACAACATACCAAGCATTTCAAGTAGCAGGCCGATGGACAGGCCGATGGCATATGTGTATGTCTTCTTCCATATTCCCAAACCAACAGAACCAACTGTCAAGACGCCAAATACAATGGCGAAAAAGATGCCTGATCCCAGATTAGGATAATATCCCAAAACTGTGGCGCTGACCGGGCACAGCGCCGATATCTCTGTGCAGTCTCCTCGCGCCATTGTGTGCGAGTCGATATACCGCCTCCTTTGTAACTCTGTGAAGCTCTTTTGACGATAAGGCGTATACCGCTTCCAGATGAAGTAATCGGATTAGTGACCCTCTTTTTTTTACTCTTTTCTGTCTTTTTGCCTGCTTTCCCCCTATGATGAACCTCTTTGTCGTCGGGTTTCGGAATCCGGAAGCTTCGGTCCTTTTAGACGTTTCCTGTTATGAACTGGCGAAGAACTGACGAGGTCGACAAAAGTCGAAATATCGAAACAAACAACCAGTGACTTCCACCAAAGGAGCTTTTAAAAAGCAAATGGAAATGGGAGAAAGAAAAGGTTGAGCATGGGGGAATGGGCTGAATCCAATATTTACGGAATATGCACCCGCGCGCCTTATTAAACATGGGGTTCAGGCCAAACCCGAATTCCCAATCGGCGGCTCCATCCACTCCAAAACAGCTAAAAGGGCCAGAGGGATTTCGTATGCAACCATCCAACAAATGATCCTTGCCCTGCCGCTGCTGCATCGTCAACCAATTTAGCTCCTTGAGCCGCGCTAGAAGATAGCGGGTAGATTGGCCGAGTGAACACAAAAGGGACGGCTTTGCCTGCTTGTTTAATGCTAATTCGTTCGGATGGTCCCCCTTCCGGACCAACCCTTTCGTATCCTTTTCTTTTCTTCTTCCCTTGGAACCCACATGGCAGCGTTTCTTCTGGCCGACGGGGGGTTTGTTGCTTCGGCAGGGCTACACAAAACCTTAAACAGAGCTGCCTGATCTGCTGGCCGTAGTTTTTTTCCCTTCTCGGTGTAGAGCTTCTTGCCGTATCGTATCGAGCCGTCACACACCAAGAAGGATCGCATACCTAGATCGTATTATCGCTACCCCAGGTGCTTCGCCTCACAGACTCCAATGTCATTCAGCTTCCCCAGGACGCTCGTGCATCTATGACGGAACGTCCGAATAGCCATTGTGGGTGACCATCATGGGAGGTGAACAATAACGCAAAACGCCTGTGCGTACCTGTCAGCATCTTCTTCACGGATCACCAAGCGAAACGCAGGCAAAAAGCCACGAACCCATAAGTCAACCCGTGCGCCGAACGGTCGCAATAAAGCCCAGCTACGCTAAACGGAAGACGCCACCCGTTGGTAGCGAAGAAGGTAAAAATCTCCACAGGGGCAAAACAGCCATACGCGTGTGGAGGTTAAAAACGGCCGCCCAGCAAAAGTAAGCGCTTCGTAAATGACTAGCAAAAAGTTGCAAATGCTGCAAAAGCTTGGGAGAAGAAGTGCCAAGTCCGCAGGATTTCGGGTTCGGGCGAATTCTAGAGTCCACCTGTAAGAAGCACGCCAAGGAGTAACTAAGCAGATCGGCTAAGACATCGAATCTGATAAATGGTGTAATCAAATAATAGTATTAGAAACACTAAAGGATCCAGCAGAGTATGGAATCTTGCGCTGATTATGAAAAATGGGCTTTTTAAGCTTAGCTACCAGTAGAAATGCTACACATCATCGGCGTTTCAAGTACATGTCTGGCTCCAATAATGTAGGCTGTGTGCTTCGTCTACATGTATGAATCTCGATCTGGCTAGGATCTACGGTTTTGGCAGCAGAGCAAACTGCATGAATCCCACGCTGGTGAGATGTCGGTGCGTCTCTGTCATCTCCGAACGGATCATGCATCCGAGAGATAAGGTCAGCTTGACAAGGCCTCGAACAACGCATCCGTTGAGTCATGGCGCAGCTCCTTGTTAGTCCCTGCAATCGTGCACACACCGCTGCATATGATCGTACTTGGATATAACACGATTCCTCTAAATTAATTGTATTAATTCGTTATTTGGTCTTCTTTTTTCTTTTACTCCTCCTTGCCTCCCATATATCTATAAACGACTGAAAAATCTCGGTCCTTGCAGTCTTCACGCTGCGCCGCCTTATCATACATGCTGAAACCCAAGGTTCCCAGCTCTGTCTTCGCCTGAGCTGCCTCAGCAGCCACCAGCGCCAGCCGAAGATCTTTTCTCATCAACGATATTCCAAATCCACCGCGGTAGTCACGGCTTGCGGGAGCAGTCTCGACAACACCCTTCACGGGGTTGTTGATCTCACTCGGCCAGCATCTGCCCGTGCTGACATTCAACACGTTGGCGAGAACTTTGGGATCCAGGCCACATCGAATTCCCAGGTTCATCGCCTCTGCTGTGGCAATGTTGTTGAGAGCTAGGAGGTAGTTGTTGGCCAACTTTGCTGACAGACCGGCGCCTTGGTCACCGCAATGCAGCACCTTTTTGCCCATGAGGAACAGGGTAGGTTCGATGCGAGGCAAAATCTTGGACTCAGCACCCAGCATAAACGTCAGTGTACCGGCTGTGGCTCCAACAACGCCTCCTGACATGGGTGCATCCACAAATGTGCCCTGTCCAGCATCTGTAACGGATTGTGCGACTTGTCGTGATGTTGTCGGATCAATTGTGGAGCAGTCGATGAAGATGCGATCTTTCTTGGGGAGTGAGCTCGTCAGGATGGAATCGTAGACGCCTCGTACGTGCTGAGGTTCTGGTAGGCAGGTGATGACTGTGTCCTATTATTGGATCTCATGTCAGCGTAATTCATGAAAATGAATCTTATAAGCACGGCGGAAATGAAAGCAGCAAGAAGTAAGTGGTAATCATCAATGGTGAGCAGTGACAAAATTCGAGATCAATGGGTTATAAGCTGTGTTGCTTATAAGCTGTGTCGTGTAACCAAGGGCTGTGTTGTGGCAGCCAGAAGGCCGACAGAAGCCGTGCGAGCGTTTGATGACCTCCGTTGACCATGACAGAATATCGTGGCAACCATATTGAAAAGCAATTGGCAATAACTTACAGCTTCTTTAGACGCATCATGCGCACTGGCCGCCACCTCGACCGCAGCCCCCGATGATGCAGCCTTCATCTCTGCCGAGAGGCCTTCTAGAGCTGTCGGGTTAAGGTCAAAGATGGCGACTTTGTCTGAAGGCTTGAGCTTGGACTGTAGATTCTTGGCCATTTGGTAGCCCTATATAAAGTCATCTGTCAGTATTACATTCCACTGTACTCAATGACACGGCTTGTAGCTAAGCCGGCGCGAAAGAAGCAATTGAACTCAATGAGAGGAGCTCACCATCTGGCCAAGACCAATAAAAGCATAGTTATCGAGCCGCCTTGACGTGCTCGCAAAGCCTCTTCTCTGCACCAGGCCCCCCAAACGTGTAGCTGCGACTCTCATACTGGGCAATTTCAAGACAAATTTCTCGCAAAAAGTAATCAAGGGGGAAAAGAGAACAAAGCAAAATGAAAAAAAGAGCTGTCAGTATAAATGAGATCCAGGGCAAAAGGCCAATGGCCCGAGGATAGCACATCCGAAGTAGGACGTGTGGGGGTGGATCTCCCCGCGAAAGCCGCACATTGCCGGTGCCAGCCATTCTGGGGATGCTACCTCGCATTGGTATGGGGAAGCTCTGCACGGCTGAGGTACTCCCTTGTACTCTGCTTATGCACTAATTCATGTCTCATCGCCATAAAGCTACCCTATAAATGCAGCATAAGAGCGAATTCTCCGTAAAAGGAGCACCTTTGGCCCTTGCATTCGGATAATTTGCCGAGTGCTTCGGTGAGCGATGAGCCGATTAATGTTGTAAGGATACATGTGCCCATATGTCACACTGGGGTACCATATTTCGGCCTACTAGCCAATTACCAGGACGAAGAGTATATGCCGCAAAGCTCATTGCTATTATATGTTCCTACCTGTCTGCTATATAAACAACAGAGTATTAGGTCAATAAGCTTGACGCTATTATAACTTCCCATTTGAGTGCTCATAAATTGCTACAATTCCTTCCTAAACCAGGCCAAGCCTCGTCAATACCAATCATTCTTCCGAGCAGCGAGGTAACACAACACCACAACACCGTAGCCAAGATCATATCACACAAACATGGTTCCTTTAACGTGAGATTTCATTTCCTCTCTTAAGTCTGTATTACACCAGCCATTCCTTCTTTCAAATCACCCCCTCCCCTCTCCCTCTCACTTCCTCCATTCCTCCCATAAACATCCCAGGTATGTCCTCCTCCGCCATATATGTGAGCAACACAAAAAGCCCTCATGGACGACAAAAGACTCTGTCAGTTAAAACAGACAGACAAATCCGTCATCAGATCCACACACACTCTCTCCGTTCGTTATACCATCAGCTCAAAAAGCGAAATACCGTCAATCTTTCCCTCTTCGTTTCCTTTCTGTTTCTTTATTTCTTTCTTTACTTTCAAACAAAAAATAAAGAGGTTTATAATCTCGCGACTTTATCATACTCTGTCAATCACGGCAGAGAAATAAAAAGCTTTCAACACAGGTCGAATTCCAACGAGAGTTGTAGAGGATAATGTTATGTCCAACGAAAGAAAATCGCACAAGGCAAAACAGAAAATGACAAGGAGGCAAGGAAATATGTTTCGGTTTGGGGGAGAGAGTTATCTCATCTCCCTATGGTGTATGGTGTGAAAAAAGAGAAAAGAAAAGAAAAAGAAAAAAAAAAAAATAACCACAGACAGATTAAAGGATGACAGGTAAAAAAAGGGACAAAAAACGTTATAAAAATAAAAGCAAAACCGCGCCGTTCCAATCCTCATTCAGCCGCCATAAAGATCAAGTTATCGTTCTTTCAGAGTCAGATTTCACGGGACACAAAAACACATGGCCACATTTCTTTCTGTCGTTTATAGGAAATTTGCAAGCCAAGGTACAAGCGCGCTGCAACACAGTTAGTAAATGGCAAACAAGGCGGATGGATAAGTCACGAGATGAGAAAAAAACATACCCAACTGCTACTGTGGCGCCAATGCCAAACAGGGCTCTCTTCTGTATCCTGCCCTTGCGGACCTCAACCTCAGTCTTAATCTTCTTGGAGCGGGGCGCGTCGCCAGCCTTGTCCTCTCCCTCGCCAGCCTCGTCCTCTTCGCCAGTATCGGTAGCCTTCCGCTTGCTCTTTGACAGAGCCTTGGTCTGAGCAGCCGCTTCCTTAGCAGCTTCATCAGCCTTGGCCGCCAGATCCTTATCTTCCTGCACCATCGCCTTGGCGGTGGCCATCATCTGTGCAATCTCCTCGGCGCTGGGGGGCTGGCCCGCTGTGAAGGGGAGCTGAGCAGAGGCATCTGCAATCTCAGCCTTGGCCAAAGCCGGCTCAAATTCTGTCGACTTCAAAACAGGCTCTTCCGTCTCTTCTACGATCTCGCTTGCGGCAACTTCTGGAATTGGTGTTGTCTCAACAGGCGTAGCCTTTTGTCTAGAGGAGCGCTTTCGTGGAGACGCAGTTGTGCGTCGGGTGGTCGAGGTCTTTGTTGGGCTGGCCGACCGACGGCTACGGCCGCTTCGCGTGGTGGGAGTGGGAGAAAGAACCTGCGCGGGCGCCTTCAAACGATCGAACTTGGGCGGCGCAGAAATAGACTTGGGCGAAGCATCCGCGGGCTGGGTGGTGGAAATCTTGGCCGCGTCGAGCAGAGCCTGGATCCAGATGCCAATGTTGTACTCTTCCGCGAGGGTGAGAGCGGCTTCCGGAGGAATCCAGATGTTTCCGGCAGTCTCCTCGGGACTCGTAGTCGCCTGGGCCTTGATGAATTTACGCTCTGTCTCTTCTTCCGCGGCGGTTGCGTAGGGAAACGTGGCCTTGAACATGCCGGTGGCGGAGATGTATCCGTCAAAGCTGCGGCGCATCAAAAAGTAGCTGTTGGGGCTGGACTTGAAAATGCCCGACACGATGCCCTTGGGCAGCGGCGCGCGCAGATGGGCGTAGTCAAAGAAGCCCAGCGCGCCAGAGTCGGCCTCTTCGCTGCCGACCATCTTAGGAGTCAGCTTGGTCTGGCCGAGGCGGCGGCGCGACACGAGCTCGGAATCTGCATGTTGCACGTCAGTCTTGACAATCTCGGGCGCATCGGCAACCAGAGTCTACATACACGGAGGGACATCGTCGATGAGAAGCGGGTTGCGCTTCGCCGGTAATGATCTTCCTGCGGCGGGGGCCATTGTGAGATTTCCGCTTTGGGCGCTGTGAGCAAGGAAACAGATAAGCCTTATGTCGATTGGATTGTCACGGCGCAATGCGTTCGAAACCAGAGTTAACTCCTTACAGGCACTAGAGTCAATGCAAGACAATTAGGCGCGCGGAAAGCTGCTGCAGGTCGACAGTCTGATACGACGAATATCTGTCAGTCTAAAGAGCCCTAGCCATGGATGGGGGTTGGTTTTTTTTTTTTTACGTCGCGCAGGACGAGAGTTTCGCATACATGAAAAAAGCAGCTAAGAGCAAAGAGATGCGCGCGGCGCGTCGGGCCCAAAAGGTCAATGCACCCGGGAAAAATAAACGACAAGAGATCAAGTCTTGGACGCCTCGGCGACTGAAGCCTGATCGAGACGCAGAGGAACGCAACGAGGCCAATGAGAGGGATCGTGCTGCGCGGGCTAGCAATGAAAAAGGGTGAAGAGAAAGATTCACTCGCGATGGTGGGTGAGACGGCCAGAGGTCGCGCAAATTGCCAGGTGCGCCTGATCTGGCCGGGCCCCGGGGTGCACCTCCGCTGCTAAGGCATGTACATGGTACCACTTTTCGCTCGGTCGGGTACTTGGTAGGGGTCTCTGCGTCTCTGCGTGAGGGGCTCTCGCTGAGAACACGGTAGCGTCCAGCACAGGCGCATGCACTTGAACGTAGCTGCCCGCTCTGCACTAAGGCCGTCCACAGTCCACAGCACCACTAAAGAAGGGCCACTAGAAGCCACTGCGCTGGTACTACTGACAGATTGTTGGGAGTGCTAGCCGTCGGTTAGTGGCTTGCAGTGGATGGGTAAATCGAGTACCGGGCGTTGTGTTTTGTACTTTGTAAACAATGAGGCGTTCTTGGTAGCGAGCAGCGGCACCGCGTCTCAACCGCGAAGCAGCTGAACTTCAGCTCTCTGGTTTCTTCTCGCACTACGACACACAAACGAGAGCTGCCACAAGTGCCGATGCTGCTAACACGGCTCGATAACCCGGTACGAGGAATTTCGCCGGCGCAATAGTGTGCCCTGGTGTACCGCGCTAGTGCCTGGCAATAACATCACTTGACAACCCCATTGTGGCTCGTTTCCAGGGTAATGCCATGACGGCTGACCACGCTGAGCGTCTCCGAAGCCAGCCTCAACCCCTGACGACGACCCCCCTCAAAATTCCCTAGAGCTGTCGCCGAGCCGCTGCGGCCAATCAGCCGCCAGCCATCGCCGTCGACCCCACCTGCCGCCCGGCCTGCCCCTCCATTATGGCAGTGCCACTATCACCACTTGACCGACATGTTTTCTTCTCCTTTCGAAATCCCCATCAGCAGCTCCGTGTAGAATAGCATCCTTTTCCTCTCTGTTTCGTTTCTTTGCTTCTCTTTAGCCGTTTTCGCCCAGGCTTCGAATTACCAAGATGGCTTCCCACCACGATGATGATACCATGCCCGACCAGACGGCGGGCTACAAGCTCTCCCAGCCCAAGCAGAGCTTAGCCGCGTACGACCAGATGGGTATGTTTAGCTCATATTCTCCTTGGGTGTAGCAGCCTTTGAGGCAGAGCAAGAGGGCAAGGGTCTCAGATATGCTCAAAGAGAGTTTTGGAGGTTGCTCTGTTTGGTTGCTCGATTACAAGTCTGGGTGGACGGGATGACTTTGTATGACGGAAATTACTTCGGACGCAGCATCTCCTGAATATAGCATCCAGCTCCATTGGCCTCTTTGCTCTCAAATACCTCCACTAAGAATGCCGTCACTAATACTGACTTTCAATTCAAAAGATGCCGAAGACGAATCCCTCCAGCGATACAAGAAGTCCCTTGGTCTTGGTGACGGCACCAGCATCTCCGATCCCAACGACCTCCGAGTCTGCATCATCCTCTCCCTAACCATGAACTCTCCCGGCCGCGACCCCGTCACCATCAACCTCTCCACTCCTGGCAGCGAGAAGACGCTCAAGGACAAGCCCTTCCAGATCAAGGAGGGTGCCAAGTTCACCATGAGCGCAGAGTTCAAGGTCCAGCACGAGATCCTCAGCGGTCTGCACTACGTCCAGGTCGTCAAGCGAAAGGGTATCAAGGTCTCTAAGGACTCAGAGATGATTGTTAGTTGAGACGCGTCAAGCCTTCGAAAGTGGGCTTTGTTGAAACCATATGCTGACAGCCAAATGCAGGGAAGCTATGCTCCCAACACCGACAAGCAGGTTACCTATGTCAAGAGGTGTATGTATCAGCCCGTCTTTAAAACAAGACAATTCTCTGTGATGAATTCCTGCTTACAATACCCCACAGTCCAAGAGGAGGAGGCTCCCTCCGGAATGCTTGCCCGTGGTCACTACAACGCCATCTCTAGCTTCGTTGACGACGACAAGAAGAAGCACCTCGAGTTTGAGTGGAGTTTCGATATTGGCAAGGACTGGTAAATTTTGGGTTTATCAGCGTTTCGAAAGCGTTTGAAAATGGGCATTTGTTGTTGTCGCCGTCTTCTTGTTTTTTTGTTCATTCGTTTTTCCCCCTCCTACCTCTATCTCACGAGATATGAAGACATCTGATCTATATAAAAAACAACACACATTCACATACAAATCAAAATGCAGGATATCGAAGCTGCGCTTCCCTGGCGGAAAAAAAGAGCATAGCATAAATTCTCAAGTAAATACATGACATCTTTGACATGGGACCAGTGCCTTCATGTTCTAGTGTAGCATGCAATTCTATATATGACGACAAAAACTAGAAATAACTGGTTGCATGGTATAGTGAATGGTATATTGGTGATACATGTATTTGGCGGCAATTATGATGGTAAATATGGTAAATTATGGTGATGATGGCTGCGAAAGATCCAACGACTTTCTCTTTCTGTTATAAGAAGTAGTCGGGTAGCGAATTTCCATCCGCGGCTTTCTCGAGCCCCTGTTGCATATCCTTGTGTTGGTCATTTTCGGGAGCCGCAGCAAAAACATTGAAGAACCTCTCGCCCTGCGTATTGACCTCCAACACACTGGCCATATTGCCACATCTGTAGCAGTAATTTGGTGCGCTCCAGACGGTACTCAGACGATCGTCGTAGAGCACCTGGTATCCTTCCTGGCAGAGCTGGTGAGCTCGGAGAATGTGAGACATGTTGTTTACGGCCAGGAACTTCTTGACGACCTGTGCGCCAAATGTATATCCCGCGCCTCGCGGGGAGAGCGAAAATTCGTCTCGGTCGGGATCTGGGTCTGACCATACGAGATCAGCCATGGGTCCCTCGTGGGGGATTTCTCTAAATCGGTCTATGATTTTAATTTGGTCGATGGAGTGAATTGAAGGGGAGAGACCTGTTTTTGGATAGAAATCTTGGCGTTAGCGATGCTGGACAGCTTTTTGTTTCTCCTTTCTCCAAGTTTTTGGCGGGGTCGTGTTTCTGAGACCTACCTCCGTGTACGCAGAAGATCTGATTATCAATGACGACGCTCAGCGTCAAAAAGTCAAACATGTCTGTGAAATAGTGCCATACATTGGCATTGCCGTATTTGCGTGAGCATTCGGTATAGAATCCATAGGATTGGGTGACGCCTCGCGACTCGTGGTTGCCGCGGATCAGGTGTACACGTTCGGGGTATCGTAATTTTAGGCAAACGAGCAGCGATATTGTCTCTACGCTGAACATGCCGCGATCGACGTAATCGCCTATTTTCCGCCTGTTAGTACAAATGTCATGTGTTCGATATGTAGTAGGTGTACGAACCTAGGAAAAGGTAGTTTGTGTCGGGGCAGTAGCCGCCGATTCTGAATATCTCGATGAGGTCGTAAAACTGGCCGTGGATGTCGCCGACAACGGTGATTGGCGCCTTGACGTGCACCACGTTGCTCTCACGCATGAGAAGCTCCTTTGTCTTGGCACATACTGCCTCGATGACGGACTCGGCGAGAAGTTCCTTCTTATAGAGACGTGCGATGCACTCGTCCAGGTCGACGGAGGCTGCGAGGGGGAGTCATGATATGTCAGAGCCCCTGCCGATGCGGGATGGCCAGAAAAAAGAGGGCAGCCAGGGACTTAAATCTCACCTGGTAAAGACGGCATGGTGGTGGCTGATGTCTCGACACACAAACAGAACTCGCAGAAAGCGTTTTTACGATAAGCGGATGGTCGCACCAGGCTGCACGTCGACTATATGGGACTCGACTCGAATCTCATCCAGGTAATAGTCGGCGCCGTGCGATGGTGGTGTATGGAGGGGCAGTGGCCAGGTGCTGCACCAACATGATCGAGGGGGAATAAACCGACGCGATCTTCCAGATGCAAGGCTGCTGGGCCAGGGACGGGCGATCGCTTCGCGCAGTGACGATGACGGCGATGCGAATGTGGCCACAATGACGAGGTTTGGTTCGCAGGAAATGCGACCTGGGCCAGGCCCTTAGCAGCCTTGCTGAGAAATTGCGGATTGACAGCGCTTCCCGCCGCTAGCGCTGCCGATTTTACAGCGGTTGGCGTGGGCGGTACTTGGAGCTGCGCGGGGGTTTTCATACAGATGCTCGGTATCTCGGTATCTCGAGCCTAATACTGTGCTGTAGCACTCAATCGTCCTTGGTTTGGCCGCTATAGCTGTAAGGGGGAAACATGCCTCGTGAGACAACTCATCATACTTCCTTTTTCCAACAAGACTACTTTAGTTAGCATTGGCGGTTCATGTATTTTTCCCAGCACTCTGCTTGGCAAAAGCGCTTCTTCGTGTTTCTCGCCTAATCTAACACGACTCATCGCTGGTTGCCTGGCTTGAACGTCGCACAGTTCCTGTTGTGCATTGCCCGTTGCGAATGATCGAGTTACACTGAGCAAAGCCACAGGATCCTAGCCGATACATGCAAATCGAAAGCTGAACAGACTACTCCTTTGACCGCTTATTTCAGCTTTTGTACGGCTTCAAAAGCAAAACCTGGGCAAGGTTCTAGGTTATGTCTCTCTTGCGGCACCAACAAGAAGGCATATTATCCATTTGGCGCTCTTTGCGTGCCGCCCAAACTGACTAATAGAGTCGGGTACTTATTCTGAGGCTATTGCTGCTTGCCAGGAGCGGTACTGGCGTCGTTTTTAGCCATTGGCTTAAGCTTTATACCGCAAGCCAAGCAAAGTATGTCCCAAATACCATTTCAATATTCTGCTGCTGGACCCGTTCATAGTTTCTTCTCTTCCATAACCCTTCTTCATCATTCTAATCATTGATTTACAACACAAACCCATTCGCTCTTTCTTCAAAGCTCATACACGCCGCAGGACGCAAACCTGAAGCATCCAGCCTCTCCTCTCTATTTCTACGTTAATATAGCCGCGGCTAAAATCCGGAAGTGCCCAGCTCAAGCTGCTGCAAGATTGGTGGCCTGTGCGCAGCCTCACGTGGCGGCTGATCCAACGCGACTCACTCTCAATCCGTTTGCCTGTCTGCCAAACGGCTGGTTCAGCGGCGCTCTTCTCCAGGTTGATCATTTCGGTGTTCTCTTTGTACCTGCAGGAGCCTCGGATCATTGACGCTGTGGATGAGACATTAATCCGTGCGTCTCGAAACGGCTCGGGGAGGGGGTTTTGTTTATAAAGGGGGTTAATGACATCTGGGTCGTCTTATCCAATACAAGGTCATCCAGGTATGGTGCCTCACCTGCGCCTTGTGTAATGTGACGAGATTCTGATGTGGTTTGACGCTCAAGCGACGGGGAATCTCTTCTCTGTGTGAGTCCTTGACGAGGGATAAGTGAGAGCTCCTGTTTCCTTGGTTTCAAAGTTCTCTTTTTGTCACCAGCTATTATACAACCTCCTCTAGTCGTTGTCGGTGCCGCGGCCATCTAAGCGTCTACGGCCGACACCTTTCCTCACAGCCTGACCAATTCCCCCCATTTGAGACTCATCGCTCTTTATCGCCAAAGAAATGGCCGAGCCTGCGCAGGGCTATCCAGGGCCTGATGACTCGTCATGCTACAACTGCGGTGCCAGAGGCCATTGGGCCGTTGCTTGTCCAGAACCGACAAGAAAGACTCCTGCGTAAGCTCACTGCCCTCTGTTCTAGTTTACCATCACCACCTAGTCTTGATATATTCCTCTGTTTAATTCTAGTTACCATGTCCCTAACATACGTGAATATCAGTGGCCTTGCCAATGCTTGGAGGAACTCTCCAAACCCCCCTCAAGGCAATGTTCAACATTCCCAGAGAGGCCCTAAGAGGTCAAATAAGGGGCCCATCATCACAAAATATGCACCTCCTCCGCCACCTCCTTCGCTGCCTCATTCATCTATAGGACATGGTGCGCCGCCATACCCACCACCCACTGGGCCACCATATCAGCAACCAAGCCCTCAGTTTCAAAACTCTTATCCTCATCATCCGCCTCCTATACACTACTCAGCTGGGTATGGCCCTCCAGCATATCCACCGCCGCAGTACCCTCCGCCATCTTATGGTGCAGCTCCTGCTGCCCCAGTGGGATATGCGGCTCATCCTCCTGGGCCACCAACGCCAGCACCGGTTCCATATCCTCCCTCCTATGGTTCATACCCACCTGTTGGGCCAGCTGGCTCGCCAGGTTACCCGCCCGTGACGGCATATCCTCCCTCTTATCCGCAGCCGTCATATGGACCGCCTCCAGTTCATTATCCTCCTCGTGGCGGGCCTGCACATCATTCTCCCCCGGCAGCAACACCTAAACCGCCACGTTCTTCTCATACACACTCTTCATTAAAAGAGCCCGTAAATTCCTCTCTTCCACCCAAGCCTCCCAAAAGCATCCATACACGACATGAGCCGCAGCGCGACCATAGGAACAAGCGAAAACACGATCGCCAAAACAACAAGCATCGTGAAAATAGACGCAAGGACCAAGGTGGTCGGCGTCGCTCTCACCAGAAGATGCAAAACAAGACCAACCAATCTGGCTCAGCTGCTGGATCTTCCCAGAAGGCACAGGCGCCGGTTAACACAGAAGGCTCCAAAGACTCTAAGTTTTTAGCAGTATCTGGCTTGGGGAAGAATGCTGAATTGGAATCCGAAGCATCAACGGCTACGGTCGAGAAGCCGCCGTCTAACAATAGAGAGGAGTCTCAACAGGATGACGATCAGTCTTACCAATCTCATGCTGGGGAGCTTGAGGAAGAATCTCTGGTTGCTGACGAGGTAAGTGCAATGAGCTACTTGAATCACGGGAAATGTGCCATATTCTTCTTTGAAGCGAATGCTAATTATGCCGAATTACAGGATTTCGAGAATCATACTGGAGACGAATCGGAGAATCCGGCTCAGAGACTTGTAACCAAGACTGGGGCGGCGCCAGCAGGAGATGATGAGCGCCTCTCTCAGAACCCTCAAGACAGCGGCTATGATAATATTTCAACGCCAAGTAGTCATCATTCTGACAAGCCTCGTGTAAACGGTAAACATAAGCGCTTAGATGATGAGTCGGGAGATGAGCAACGGCCAAAGAAGGTCAAGTCCCTAGGCTCACTGACAGATGGCCAGAATGGCGCCAAAGAGGGTAATCGCAAAGAAACGCATGATGATGACGCAAGACAAGCTCAGGGCGACAATAGTCCACCAGAGCAAGAAGAGGATGATCAAACCTTGCCTCCGCTAGAGCCTCGGTCCCGCTCAAGGGAGCGACATCCGAAACCAGGGTCTAAATCGAGGAATTCGTCGGTCTCTAGTCGATCCTCCGACTTGAATTCCCTCGAAGCTGAGCTTTTAGGGCGACCAGATAAAAGATCTTCTGCAGAACCTAGCCCACGCCAACGGCGGGATAGTTTGACAATCCCAAAGGTGCAACGACGCCGCCAACGAAATTCAGATTCTGCATATAGGTAAGAACCAAAAATTGCTCCGTGAGTTAACATAACATGAGCGCCTAACATGAATGCAGTCGCCGCTGGTGATGATTCACCTGCCATTTATCCAACTGTCAATTGTAGCATATGAACAACATATCTATTGGCTCACTCATGGCCGCTATCCACCTGGCCTGATCTCGGAGATTTCTCTTCTCACTTTTATTGACAATAACGGCTACTTATTGTTTTTAGACACTCTACTTCCTACCCTTTTCAGAGGCGATATGCCGTACTTTATTCCTTTGTCTTCCTCGTTTATTTTCCCTAGTCTTCACGGCAATGTGGGCTTTTTACCAGAATAGCTGCGATGAACTTTCGCTGGCGTCTATTTCTTTTCGTATCATGACTAGTAAGATTACTTATTAGTTTGCATGGCTGGCGTTTTGTTAGAATTCACGAGGTATGCGTGAGTCATTATTGAATTGTTTTCTTTTTTCCCAACAAACCTCGGACTCTGTTCTGTAGAATATCTGGTCCTGGATATGGATACTTTGGCCTGTCTCGGTAAATTATAGAGAAGTGCAACACTTGCTTAAATACTTGATTCCTTGCCAATTCTGCTTCTCTGGATCTGATAATCTTTATGCGGGCGCCTTTTCTTGTGCTTGTCATTCGCTGTCTGAATTGATTTCTTTGCTATTGGTATCATGACTGCCCAAAACCCTTCTTTCAATGTTGGATAGAGGTGAGAACATGCAGGTTACTCTGTTTAGTATAGTGTATTGTTCATAAATAATATGTATAAATGCAAAATTATACATAGCAAATCGAATGCAGAGATTAAGACAATTGACTCGCTATATCATGATTTTGCGTACCCTGCACTCTGGGCCCAACTGTCGGCGAGATGTAAGTGACCAATGACCAAATCTCCCTTAGCCGTCGACCAACGACATCGGATGCAAATTGATAGAGAGGAAACAAAGAGAAATTTGGTTGTGTAATGCCATTGAAATATCTGCGGTGCCTCGTGACGCTGCTGCAAGAGATGGCTCACTTATCACGCCGATGCGGCAATGCGCAATACAGCACGCACTTTACGCCTTCGTGCCTGGAACAGCCGCCGCTATGGGGTACGTACAGTAGCACTGCTAGTGAGTACATGCACTGTAGCCTGTAATAGCTGCATTGCAGCAGTCCATGCATCAAGGCAGCCAAGGGAGGCCCTTGAAAATACTGCCACACCGGACACACGAGGCTTGGCACTTATTGGTGAAAAACTTTTTGCGGATGGCGGTTTTGAGTCAGTGATCGGCAGTTGAGCGCCGCTACTATGGTCAAGAGTCGGTGTTTAGGTGCAGATGCAAGCTGGGGGTAGGCCCGGCATTAGGGTCAAACTTTAGGGGATGACTTCAATATATTTTAGCGCTAGAGGGTGCAGTAGCTCCCGCTTTACGTTGCAGCACGCCGTTGCGTCCTTTGGGCTTCTAGGCAGATTCTGATAGGCGTTTGTTATCGCAGCGTTTCATTATTATGTGGATGCCCGAAGGGGCGAATCTACTATATAGCAGGAATAGATACATATGTCGTTGGGCAATTCAGGTTAGTCTACTCGACGGACATAGCTAGCTCGAGAGAAGAAGTAGGGCACGACACAGCCTATTGAGCACTATTGGAGTTTACTACTATTCCCTAGACTTTGCTCGGCTGTGTACTATAATTGATAGTTTTTTATAAGTCTTGATACAATAGTTTTTAAGTGCCTAAGCTATTACTGCTACTACTATCGTTGGTTGTTGTACATACTCAAGATGCTGCTATCATAAAGACCCCAAATCAAAACCAAATGTCGCTTCAAATCAAGACAACTCGCTATTTGATGAGAAACACAGAAACGAAAGACAGATATAAAGAAATAATACATGTCATGCCAGTAAAAAGCAGATACGAAAGCGGAAAAGAGCGGCAATTACCCCAAGGGGAAAGTGCTCGGTACCTGAGGCAGACAGATATGCACAGCCACGGCCTTTTGAAGAGCTTTTTTGTTCAATATCGCGCCAGCTTTCACAATCACACGATAAGATACTCAAAGCCTCTTTCTTTCAAGCCCTGCAGCCAGTTGGAGCCAACTTCGTCACTGGAGCTTTGGTTGTCTTGCAACTCCCAAGCTGCTTTCAACAATTCGATGGCCGTGAACAGATAGCCCCATGGACAAGTTTCCCAGATACCCAGCAGACGTTTCATGGCCCACGTGCGCTTCTCGATATCACGGGTTTCCGCCCCAGCGATAAAGGTAGGCCAAGATGTGGCCTTGTAATACGGATCATCCACACTAATCTGACCCAGATTGCCAAGAATGTCCCCAACAAGGAATTCGGTATCCACAGGGCGAACGGCCCGCACCAGTGGCAACGCCTGCAGGATGTACAAGCAAACAGCGGACCTATGGGCAGAGGCGATGTGTATACGGCTTTCGATGTCTTGGACCTGGGGGTTTTGCCGTAGTTTGTCTGCCCAAGCGGGTATATCAAAAGCAAGCGCCTCATCAATAAGCGTGAGAGCCTCATTCGCGACGGACAATGACCAGTCAGTGAAGGGTGTTTCGTAAGAAAGCTTGGACGCCACCAGGATGATGCGAAGAATCTCCGGAGGGCACGAGAGGTAACTATTAACTTCGACGCGTTTCATGACGGGCAACAGTTCGAAAGCGTAACGTGCGATATTGGCGGCAAGGCTACCCGAGGCAAGCGTCGATCCTAATATGTGGTATCTGTGGTTTAGTGAAGCAAAATAGTGTCAGTTGTATGCGGCACAAGAACCTAGGATGCAGCGACTTGTTCTACTAGCATCATAGTGAGACCAGACAGTTACCACTCACATGAAACAGTCAGCCACAACGCAGTCACGCAACATCCTATTGGCCTCGCTTCCACCAGCTCCCTGTGTAAGTAATGCCAGAATATTGCTGGCCCCCTCCAAGTGTGTCCTCCACCCCTTTGCATCATTCTTTTCCAGATCAATCAGGTCAAATTTAATAAAGAAATGCATAGCGGCAAGAGCAACTTCACTTCCTCCAGGATCCAACGAGTCGAGCACCTCTTGCAGGTGGCCCATGGCTTTTTGCTTCGCAGTCAAGGCATCGATGAGTGCTTGCCTGGAAACCAGGTCTTTTGATCGTAGCTGGGCGAGATATCCTCCAGGATCAGTTAGACCTGTGGGAATGGCAGTGATCGGGCGAAAGATATTGGACCAGTGTATTGCCGAAGTGGCAACGAGAATTTGAAGCAGTAGAGGATGTCTGTTGGTTAATGGGATAAGATCTCGAAAAGGGTTGACCCCTGGCCCATCTCGGGCCACCAAGTCTTTACAGACACGATCGGCAACTTGGGATGCATCAGCATAAAACTCGCTCCAATTTTCGACCTACTAGCCTGCTGCACCGCCTCGGGGTATGGAAGTCTCTTACAGTGAGCTAGATAGTATCGCGAGTTGCGATCGAGGTCCTGGAAAATGGGATCTGTCAAGCTGCCAAGCGCTGCCGGCCTCCACTTCTGATGCTCCAACGGTGTTTCCTGGATTGGGCTCGAGGCTGCATCTTTTGTTGGCTCCGGTGTAGCCGACATCGCTGTAGCGCTCCTGTTGCGTTTAAGTAGCGGCGAGGGGCGGCGAACAACCGGGATAGATCTGCCTTCGCTGACAGGCGCATCAGGTGGTGCTTGGTTACTGGGATCAGCATCGGGGCGGCGGCCAGACGTTGGATCCGGGAACAGAGGAAAGTAGCTGTTGGCGACTGATGATGAGACCTGCCCAGAGCCCGAGCTGAGAGGTCCGCCAAGTGGCGTCCTGCGACTTGGTGATGGCTTCGGATTTCCATGAGCATCAATCGCCTCCGTCCAGATAAAAACCTTGCCGTATCCAAGGCACTCCTGCCCTGAGACCGCACATTTGTGGCAGGTCGGCCACGAGCGATCGCAGCGCAGTCGTCGACGGCGGCAGTTGTGACACGGCTTGCTATTGCTTGGCATATATGCCGATAATGTGTGGTCCGGTGGCGGAAACTGTGGATGGTGTTCAAGCTGATATCGAATACAGAGCCGTTGTCCTGCCTCACTCACTCGCTCACTCGCGTTTAGTCGGTCTAGCAGCGGTCTAGTGACGCGCAACCAGGCCAGCGGACGAGAGCAGCAGTGGTGGAGAGTCGTTCTCACTAGGCGGGCCTCGTTACGCCTTTGGGGATATGAACATGGTGAGAGTCTCGGGCTTTCTCCAGAATATGATCTTCCTACGTTAGTAAGAACACAGGCGCACGTGGTCGAAGGGGGTAAAGTCAGCGCCGGCAAAGATGATGCCTGGAGAGCTCCATGATTCTGAAGCAGTCTTTGAAAGCAAGCATGATGTGGCACGCCATCAGTCCAGCCAGTCGCTATCCGCCGGGCAAAGCGTGCGGCCCACCATATTCACTAGTTATGATACTGGCCCCAGCACCATCTCCAAGCATTCCCCTCCTCTTACCAACCGAAGCTACTCCAAAGGCCACGCCGCCGCCCCCGAGCCTAGCTAAGGGTCGTAAATAGACAAGCTTTCTCATTACGCACAAGCGCACCTAAACGGGAAAGCTCTTGACATTCTCTGCGTCCGATGCACGGCGACCGCTACGCGGGACCTGCAGGACTGGTAAGCATTCGAAGACACCCTGGTCCTAGGTCCCGAAGCTTGTTCACCTGGTCTACCGGATATTGTCCATCCAGAGGTCACACAAGCGCCCAATACGGAAATCCCTTTACCCTTGGTGCAGCGCCTCGATTTCGGATGCAGGATGGCATTGTGACATTCATTGAAGAAACGGATGTTAATGCCACTGTTGAACTTTACGACTAATGATTAGTCTTCCCACCGTTCAGCTGTTCAACTGAGGTAAGAAGTATTACTCCCTAGCAGTCACTTGTCTTTAATTAGTGTATTATGCTAGAGTATTACCCAGTTTACAAAATTCTCCGTATATACCCTGTAAACTCTGTTAACTCTTTTATGACTGCCTGAGTAAGGTAACGATCATCAGCGAATTGGATGGATCTTAAAAAGTAATTGTAATAAAAAATTTTCTTCTTTTTTTTTTCTGGATCGGAAGAAGAAGCCGCCAAAAGGATACCATGCCGGCGGCTCCTGAGTCCCGTATCCGTCCATGCCGCCAAAGCAGAATTACCCCTGCAAAATAGTCACGATGTCTTCACAAACTAGCTTCTACAGACCCATTTGGGCTGCTGCTACCGGGATTAACAGTAGCCCAACTCTTATCATCCCCACCGGCACTTAAATTGAGTCGGTTCTGGAACGAGGTCCATGACACATTAAAATCTTTGCTCGACTCGGTATTGAATGACACGACAATGCAAAGGATCCGTGAGTATCGGTATCGTGAGAATGAGCTCCAGATGTATGGGTAGCTACTCTCCAACATTCACTCGGCTTCCATCCCGGGCAGAATAGAGTGGACCCCCAGTCAGATCTTTAGAACTATTATTGTATTGGACTTCCCCAATCGGGAAACCTCCAGACAACTTTTGCGTTTCTGACCGTTGTGGCTGGAGGGAGCGTGACGAGGTGTGAGAATTTGCAGGCTCATGAAAAGCAAAGCTACGCGGACCGACAACGGAATGTTGTTAATGAGACTGTCCACACCATGGCACTTGCCGGCGGATGACGATAGCGCATAGCTAAGGCGTATAATTTGGCAGAACATGAATCGGGGCGTGTAAATTCTGCTTCGTGGTGGCCCCGTGTCTGTAGAAAGGCGAGAAGACTATAAAAGAAGATGATGGCTCTTGGTTCAAAGCTCAAGACACGGTATTACTATCAGTAGACGGATTTGCTCTGCTAAAGAGTGCTTGGATAGCTCTTGGCTTGCACTTCTTCAGCATATCATACTCTTTTTACCCGTCTATTCTCCTGCTTAGTTGCAATGGCAGAAAAGGACAACAAGCCTGTCCAAGATGCCGTCGTCCTCGTTGCAGAGACGGACGATGAGCTTTCTCAAACCATCGACGTTGAGAAGCTAGGAAGAAAGCGTCCTGAAGCGTTTTCTTCTACCTGGATGGAAATCGCCTTTGTCGTCTCCATCTTGGGCTCCCTTTCTATGGCGGTGGGTCATCTCTCATCAACAAATGCGGGCAAGACAGTCACATTCCTCAGTTCACGGGGAACTTTGCACATGTCTTGTTTCTTCTGCAGCCCTATACGAAAAGTACACGGAGCTAATCAATGCCTCATTCATCTAGGACTTTGTCATTAGCGGTTTTCAAGTCGTTCTGCCTAACTTGGTTGAGCCACTCAACATCCCCCTCGAAGCACAAACATGGCCATCGAGCGTCTTGACACTGACGGCGGGTGCATTCCTCTTCCCCCTTGGGCGTCTGGCGGACATGTATGGAGGATACTTGCTTTTTAACGGAGGTATGGCGTGGTTCGCCTTGTGGTCCATCATTGGTGGCTTCACTCGCAACTTCATCATGCTAGTCATCTGCCGTGCCATGCTGGGCCTTGGTGCGGCGGCGTTCCTCCCTGCAGGCATTTCCCTGCTTGGTCGGATCTACAGACCCGGGCCGAGGAAGAATATCGTGTTTAGTCTCTATGGCGCTATTGCTCCTTTGGGCTTCTTTGCGGGTATCATTGTTGGCGGCATGGCGCAGGACTTGCTCTCCTGGAGATGGTTCTTCTGGCTGGGCGGCATGCTGTCTGCCGTTTTTGGAGTGGGAACGATTTTGACGGCTCCCCGCGACTATGACGAGGCACGAAAGATGAATGTCAAGATGGACTGGTGGGGAGTGTTTACGACTGTGCCTGGACTGATGTTGCTCATTTATGCGTTGACTGACAGCGCCAATGCTCCCGGTGGATGGGCCTCTCCTCGAATCCTCGTTACGCTTATCCTTGGCCTCATCTTCCTTGGTGCAGCTGTATATGTTGAAGGCTGGGTCGCCGAAGCACCACTTATTCCGGCAGATATCTTCCGCGTCAAGTGCATGAAGAGAATGCTGCTCTGCCTCTTTATTACATGGGGCGTGTTTAGCATTTATCTCTTCTATGCTAACTTTTAGTGAGTTTTCTCTTTTTAATGCTTCTTGGATAAAATGGACTTCAACTAACAGAGTGATAACAGCATCGAGACGATTTTGAAGAAATCTCCGCTGATCACTGCGGTTTACTTTGGTCCCTGGGCAGCAGGCGGCCTAGTTTTAGCAACAACAAGCGGCGTCATTCTTCACATGCTTTCTGGAAAAGTGCTCATCATCGCATCTGGCATCTCAAAAGTTATTGCGGTGCTCATGTTTGCCATTATGCCTGATGATCCGAACTATTGGGCGTGGATCTTCCCGGCTATGCTTTGCGAGGCCGCCTGCGTTGACGTTTTATGGACTGTGAGCAACGTTTTCTTGACGACAAGCCTGCCAAAGAACCGCCAAGGACTAGCTGGTGCACTCATTAGCGTCATGCTCTTCCTTGGAGGAGCTTTCTTCTTGGCCATTGCAGATGTCGCCAAGGAGCAGTTTGTGTTGAATGGGATGGATGTCAAGCATCAGTACAAGAGCGTCTTTTGGATCGGCGTGGGACTTGCGGGATTGGCTCTTGTCATCTGCTTCTTTATGGATTTGGACAAGGCTGGTGGTGACCTTACAGTTGATGAGAAGGCGCTGCGAAAGATGAGCAATGCATCTTCGGAAGTATCTTCCGATGCTGAATCTGCTGTGGATGGAGCTCGAGTAGAGCCTATGACGGGCGTGGTTGTTGATTCAACTGAACAAACTGGTGATGAAGAGAAGGAAAGCAAGATGGCTGCTTAATGGATGGTGTTATTGGAAAAATTGGATTACAAAAGGCACAGCATTTAGCGTTGGAGAGCGAGGCGTTTGGGCATTAAAAATTGGAAACGTTTTATATAGGCTATATGGATAAGGCATATTTTATGTTGCTATGGAGCATTGGATATTTAAAACTAGGTGATGTTTCGAGATGATAGTCTCTTTGAATAAAAAACTGACAATCAAAATTTTAAAATCAGTTCTTAGTAAACAAAACAGCAGCGTGAAATAAATACAATTAATTTTCCAGGACTTCCTTTCTAGGGTATTGGAGCTTTGGGATGGATAGGAAGTTGCAGAAATAAATGAAGAGTTCATTAAGCTAAATAAAACAGCGCTATGACATAATAGCTCTTGCCCGCTTGGCTAAGCGGTATAGCGTGTCACTAGTAAATACTTGACATGACAAGGTGATCAGTTCGACTCTGATAGTGGGCATTTCTTTTTGTATTTTTCTCTCTCTCTCTCTCTCTCTCTATGAGACATAGCCTTAATGCTAGAAGCAGCAGCCCTTCTATTATAATGCGTTGTAGCCTTCCTACACTATGGAGACATATCAGGAAATTGTAAACATGCAGGTTGAAAATAATGCAGCAAGAATTATTGCAATATGGATTGTGAAAAATGGATATATTGCAGATAGTTAACATTCTTAATTCTTCTGTCAGCTAATCGGAAATGTGACATTCCAGATCTTAACGGTATTATCGCATGACCCTGATGCTATGAACTTTGAGTCATGCGAGAAGGTTACTGAATAAACTGTTTGGCTGTGCCCTTTAAATGTTTGCTGACACTGGCCCGTTGATGTATTCCAGATCTTGACAGTTTCATCATCTGACCCTGATGCTATTAGCTTTGAGTCATGCGAGAAGTCCACTGAGTTGACCTCATCGGTATGGCCCTCCAGTGTCTGTTGACAATGGCTCATCGTTGCACCCCTCTCAAGCAGTAAATCCACGACATCTTGATACCCATTTTCAGCGGCTAGCTGCAGCACCGCCTGGCCATTGTTATCTTCTGACTCAATTTCGACCTTGCCCGTATCAATTAATAACTTGGCTACATCAATGTGACCTTTACTTCCAGCCAATGAAAGCGGCGTCAGACCCGAATGATCTGTCGCCTCAGGGTTGGCACCCTTATCGAGAAGTAGTTGCACGATGGCCTCGTGCCCGTTCTCGACGGCCCACGAAAGTGGCGTCCGATTGTAGCTATCCTTGGGGTTTGAAACATACGATTCAAACAGGAGCTTGACGGCTGTCTCGATTCCAACGTATGCCGCCAAGTGAAGTCCTGTTACTTGTTTTGGGACATCTTGGCTGTAGTATTTCTTTCTCGATTCTTTGACGGCGAACAGTGCTTGGCTCGATGCTTCGACCTTTGCTTGATCCTTTAGGAAATTTTAGACTAAGGGATCAAGAGCCGTTGTATTTCGGACGTGATGGCCCTAATTATGAGCTGCATACTCGTAGAACTGGTATGACTGCAGCCGCTCTTCGAGTGCGGCATCTGTTAAGCTAAAGCCGGTTTTAAAGACATCAAACGAGAGATAAGTTACACAGATCTTCGCAGTATCGTCTTTAACGTCGGGAAACCAATAGCTTCGCGTCTGCCCGAAGAACTCTTGCGCCGTATAATGGAATAACCGGAAGATATTGCTGCTCTTGTCGATTGTGACTAGCCCGGCGCAAATGGATATTATACGCTGAACACTTGGAAGATCGTCTTCGTAAAATCTACTACTGGCAATTCTGACGGAAGAGGCATGAAGAAGCTCTGGTATAGTCAGTGGCCGTCTTGCGCAAGTGATCCATGACAAAGCGCCTTTGGCGTAAAAGGCAGGTTCCAGTGGTTGATGATTTACCCTTTCCATAATCTTTTCGTATACATGATCATATACTTTTAAATCCTTGAGAGGGGTTTTCACCTTTATCTCCATATCTTTTAGTGATCTCGCCTCTAAAAGAGATTCTAGGTCTAGCTTTGCTAAAAGAAGCCTGAGAAACTGGTTAGCTGATGTGAATTAGCTTAGTTAGATTATACTTACATTCAATCGGCTGCTTTCGCTATTTCTATCGAGGCCTCTGCTTGCATATTGGGCGGAATGTCTGATCCTCTCATCATATGAGGGACGCGTCCCCTCCCCATTGTGATCATCATAGAGAGCTTTCAAGCTTTCCGGAAAGGAAGATAGGCCTTTAGCAAATTGCTTTAGTAGACCTGAAAATAACTCTTCGACCGTATGCTCCTCCTGTTGCCAGAAGTTGAAGTATATATATGCAAGTCCAACCTTCGGATCATGTGCGAATCGTAAAGAAAGATAATCAACAACAAGAGCTGTGAGAATGGTTTTCCCTGCTCCAGGAATCCTTGAACAGAACAATATCTGCTTTTCAGTATCAATCCATGTCTTAAATTTGGCAGAGTCCAGAAACCATTGGCCTGTTCCTTATTCATGCATTGTGATATATTTTTGCTGTTCAAGATCGTAATCACTGGACGTAAGCCAATTGAGAATGTTTTGTTCTTCTTTTATTTTATTTATCGCTATTAACTCCTCAGCGACTTCCCCTTTTCTTCTTCGTAGATTCGAGGGCTTGGTTTCACTTCCATAAAGCTCATCCACAATGATCATTTCGTCATCCGATGGATCGCTGTTTTCATCATGCCCATCGGATATGACGGCCATGAGCTCGCTGTTGTTCCTGACTCTATATTCGCGAACGTGCGCAGATGACTCCCTCAGCTGCTTGCCCTTGTAGAGGAGCTTGATGCGGCGGTTCGTACGTGATGAAAGGCCCATTAAGATGCCGATGCGAACTCGCACATACCTGACGGTATAGTTTGCCATCGCCGATCGAGTAAGCAGGGAAATGTGCCGGATACGTCACATCCTTATTTTTGATCAACAAGATGTCATCGTCAGGCTCCGAGGTCTGCTCCAGTTTGAGATTCAGAACTGTGAACTGCATTATATTAATTAATCGTCTTGTACAAGCGGGTTGACTAAGGTTGACTTACCCTCATCTATATATGTCTCTTCATTTTCGTCTTCCGGAACGTAATTAGAATCCCCAGGAACAAAATCATAGCCGACTAAATTTTTCCGCTGCTGTATGTAATCGTCTAAGTCTGTCTTGGTCACAGGGTTGCCTTCTAAAATATCGGTAGAAGATCTATCCAAAACATCACGCACCCGATGAAAATTCTCGTCGAAGTTCTTGGAGAGCTCCAAGCTCAAGGAAGGCTCGTATGCTTGATTGTTGTCCCACACCTTTCTGTAGCTCTCAAAAGCCAGCACTTCTTCCATGCTGCACTGGAGTTGACACAGAATCGGCAGCAGGAGCTCGCAAGAGATTCTATTGAAATATCGAATTTTTGCGTTGTAAAATCCAAAGTCTATTTGTTCCAAAGCATCAAAAGAGGGATGCATTTCATGATTTGTAAATATCTGCTGAAATATTTATAAATTGTTGGATCGTAGTTGTTTATGGTTGGTGGCCTGCAATACATTATGATTTGGACTTTGGGCATCTTCAATGAATCTCGCATTCTGCCTTCTGTCGTTACAACTGTTGTTGGTACTTGCAGAGGAATTCTCCCCCTTTAAGCGCTCCTTTGAGAGATTACCCTCGGCTTGCGTTTCCCACAGCAGAGATCTAAGAGAGAACTGATGGATATGGCGAGTAATCTCTGGATCGATATTTGGCTTGATCTCCGAAGTGGCATAGTCGCAGAGCGGGCACTGAAGGGGCGGAACCATCTTATGCATGTTTAATTCTGCAAGCTTAGAAAAATTCGTATCTGAAATAGATTGCGTATGAGAATGGCGCAAGTGATCTCTCCATAGCTGAGCGGTTTCAAAAATCTCAAATTGCTCTTGTTCTATATCAGGTGTGCAGATGTCACATATCCAACAGTGTACACCATGCTCGGAGATAACATGCTTAGTGAGCTCCTCAGAAGTCCGATAGATGTCATCCGGGGTTTTACAATCTTCAATAAAACAGATGTATGGCAGATATCGCCAGAAACATGCCCACTGGATAGATTAGCTAAGAATTGTCACCATTTTCAGGAACTCTTACTTCCATGCCGCCCGCTTTAGATGCTTCTGGGCCAGTGGCTCTGAACAATACGGACAATCAATGTGCTGAACCTTGGAGTCTTCTGGCCACTTGGGGGGCAGTGGATAAATTTCTCCGCGGGCAGTACCCGTAGGTTTGGTAATCGTTTTACAGCAATTTTGGAAGGCGCTTGCTCGATAATCGCATCTGGTGGGATTGTGGTAGCAGCAGTGGTCGCTTGGGATTCTTCATTTATATTTCCTCGTTAGGGCAGAGGACCGGACAGAGGATCCTTCGTCCACTTTTCCATTTTTGACATACATTCCGGTTTTTTTTTTTGACCTCTGCTGTCTCTCCCCCCGCACCTGGTCCCAACACAGGACCAGCGACTATGACCGGTTTCTCTTCATTCTCTAGCTGGCGGGCTTTCACTTTTCTCATTTTTACCGTTGCGAAATAAATTCGATTTCTTCTTTTGGCGTTCGCGTTGATGAGTCGTTCAAGCAGCTGCTTATTTGCATTTTCCCAAGGCTTGGGCAGCCCTTCTCTCGGTTTCCAATTTTGAGACGCGTCCAAGACGTCTCCAGTCATATTGCCTCTGAATTTCCAGTTTTCAAGCCCGGCCAACACCGCTTTAGTCATATCATCTTTAAATTCTTCAAGACCGTTGACGGTTGTTTCCAAACAAGTTTCCAAATTGATGTCAGCTTTGTGATGGCGGAGTTGCGTGCCTGATTTGCGGATCGCAATGTGTAGCCTCGTTAGTTGTTTCAAGATTGTCTTGATGATGAAAACATTGAAATATAGAGGATTCTCTGGATCTTTTTCAGGGCTGGGCACGCTTGTTGAATCATCATCTATTTGTTCCAAGAGCTCTTACGAATGTTAGTGATATGAAAATACGGTATCAGGCTGAGCTTACCTGGATCTAAGCATTCTTCAAGAGACTCGTCCAATCCATCAAGAAGATCGGCTAAAACTTTTCTTAAATCTGTCCTTTGGCGAACCGAAACCAAAACTGATTCTGGCTAGATTCATATGACTTAGTATATTTAAAGGCGCAATTAAAGTAAATAACACTGTCGACTACACTACTGATACAGTTTAGAGCTATGAGGTTGAACTAAATGAAGAGAATTTTATTTATACTTACTGTATAACTGAAGATCTGAAGATTAAGGAGAAGCTTATAATTATATAGTATTTTAAGGTTAAGGTGATGACCCTTATGTTATTATATAAATTAAACTAGAAGAAAGTAGATTTGTCTCTAGTCTATTAGTGAATTAAGTTATAAGATTTATTTATAGTAGATGAGAATATAAAGAAGATTTTATCTGCTAAGGCTGGGATTATAAAGGGTAAGCTTGATCTTATGTGAAATGTTTTACTGGATGGGGTTATGTAATAAGGTTTTGTTATAGCGGATATTAAGTAATATTGAATGGAATTTACTTAATACTGGGGGAGTTTTAGCCTGAAAGAGGTTCTGAATTTAATACTATTATTTATCTAGGGTTTATAAATACAGCCCCTTGGACCTGGATACTTTGAATATAGTGAGTTGCTTTAGCAGCTTAATAAAGATAGCAGAGTGAGTTAGTTATTACTTTTTTGTAACTTTTGCTTGGCTTTATTTTATTACTTAAGAAGTCTGGAACCTTGCAAGAGGGGTTTTCCCTACTGTTATGTATTTTTAATTTCTTCTTAAGCTGATATAAATAATTTTTTTTGCGGCTGATATTAATGGTTAGCAGGATAAATTAATCTAAGTATAATTTGATAAGACTATGAGTTAAGGCTTGGAATGGATTATATCCCTGGCCTTGGATGATAAGTACTTCGAGCTTGTTAAGCAGGGTATGGGCGTAGGTATGATTAAGTAGAAGGACGGCGTGTAGCCTGCGCCTATGATAGCCCTAGTTGAGTATATAGTGATATGCACGCTACTCTAGAATAAATAACTAAAGGTTTAAGCTCTGCTAAGTTCACTCTAGAGATTAAGGATGTTGCCTTGGTCCAGCCCGTAGCCGAGGTCTTGGAGGAGGTTAAGAAATGGGATCTGTGAAGTGCTTTTAGTTTAATTATTGATTTAAAGGAGGGGATAAGGTGGGAAGAGAGCCAAAGAGAATATTTATAACACCTTTGTTTGTAAGACCTACAATTCTATGCTTGTTAGAACGAACGAGCATCACCGGGACTTTATTGCCTTTTGCGATCCGATATTAACCAATAAGTATCTGAAACAATGTATCATATAGTTAATCTAGAGGTAGAATACCTCTTGACAGATGTATCGATAGGGCACAGTACTTTTAAACAGAATCTGATACGGACCCTAGGTGGAACTAAGCTCATAGGAATTACAGTACTGTTAACAAAAACATCATTGATCTCTTACCAAACGCGGAAAGCAAAGGGCGAATTGTAAAGTATTCTACACTATTTACAATACATTCAACTTGACCTCCTCTGCTCACTTGTCTATTGCTGCTGACTCTGCGTATTAGAAACATAGGTTAATAACCCCTTGATCTTATCATGTGATCGTGGAAGTGTTTTCATGTATCACACTATCTCGCAAACTTGTTGTATACTATTGTCCAAGTTCTCGTGCGCTTTCTATGTGCAATTTTCAGTAATAAAATCTACTGAATTCAACCTCCAAAAGTCGGATTTAAAAGGCGGCAGGAACATCCTAGATGACGGTAGAAATAGTCGAATCGAATTAATATGCCTCTACCTATTAAACAGATACGAGATCTTTACGATAACACAGGTCGTGGAAACCGGTAACCGTGTTGACATAGATTAGAACGAATATGTTATACTTGAACGAATACCTTGATATAAATAGCATACTTGATATTAGATCCCAAACTTAGCAACTCTCGCACTTCTTCTCACCTACTTATCCTCTGTTACCATTTCTAGTCCCTCGTCATGAATATCCGCTACGGCAGCTAGGATATTCTCTAGGGCTTCACTGACCAGGCTACACGCTACGAGCCGAGAAAGTGGTTTCTTGCCGCGATACGAATACGTTCCCACATAATCATACATGGATGCCACACCCTGCACATTCAGTACATGACGTGTTAGCTAGCATATACACATATACATATTCAGCATGAAGATAACGCACCTCGTCCAGGTATTTTCTACAGAGCTCCTCCACCAAGCTCGTCTTGTCGGAATTTACTTCCCATACCCAGGGATGCTTGCCTGAGTCAATGCGCTCAGCCCACAAGAGATGTACCTGGGACATTTGGACTTGCTCTGCCAGGCTGACGGCAATTTCCTTGAGTTTCGAGTCGTCTGAACCCTCTACCCGGGATTCTGGCACTGCTTCTGAGTTTGGTACTAATTCTGTTTCCGTGGTGATTTGGGGACGAAAGCTGGTACATGTCAATAACGTTCTCCTTGATCCAAAATTTGCTTGCCTTCAGGAACTAACTCTCGCCAAAATGTCTTCTGATCTGCTGTCAGCCACTCCCTCAGCGTCTGGAGTATATTTTGAAGCTCTTTCTCTCCCGCTTTCAGGTCCTCGTAGGTGGGCGGGGGCATCCCACGCTGCTCGTGCCCCTGGATCAACCACTCGAACACATCCGACTCTGGTGCTGGCGGTGTCGGATCAGGCGCAGGACCAAGGACGGGCAGCATGACCATCCAGTTACCCAGTTGAGTCTGTATTTTGTCACCAAGCATTTCTAGAGCAGTGTCGACGGCAGTTCCACCAACACCAGAAATGAACTTCCCCATCTTACTTGCGCTTTTCTCCTTTGACGGGCCCGTCACGCCAAGCGTCCTGTTCAGCATATCTACGAACTGGTTATAGGACCTAGGTGAAGCCGTTTCCATTGCTATCGGCACACACCGTTAACTAACACAATTCAGAGGCCGATGGGGGACTGGGCCTTACATTCTAGCAGTCCATTAGCTTGCCTTTCCTGGGAGAGATTGGAAAATCGATTTCGAATCTTCTTGTTGGGTGAGCAGTCCCGCCAATCGAATCCGTTATAAAGCAGACGCCGCAAAAGATCATCACTTGGTTCTTCTCCTTTCCATACCAAGTCATCAAGGATTGCGCGATCTTTGTACATCATTTGCTTTCCTGCAAAACTCAACGTCAGCTGGGCCCAGGGAGGGAGTCGCAGTGAACCGGCGTTCGCCCTGCTTACTTTTGGCATAGTATTCGGGCGCCTTCTTCTGGTACATTTTCAGAACACTGCTGTTAAGTTTGGGTTGGTAATCCTCAGCCTTCTTCAGGCACCTGTCGACGATGCGCGTTTGGATACTAAGAACATTCTTTCCTGCCGTGGCAAGCTTGGACAACGAGCCCGGCTCATATGGGATACCAGACCGAGGTACGCATTCCACACCAACCCACAGCTTGTCAGCAGTAGGGACGTAGCTGTCATTTTCGTATATGCTAAGGTAATCCCCTTGATTCATTAATGTCTCATTTCGGGCTACAATCTGTCGCGCCGAGGTGAATTCGCCGCCAAAGCGTTGGGTGTACTGGCCCATCATTTGCGGATTGCTGGCATCGACATGACTCAAACCCTCATATCGCTCGACAATGTTGGGAGCTTCAGCCATGCCGGATCTCCAACGACCAAGCATGGCGGCGAAAGATGGAGATAAGAGAAACAAGTTGGAAGGGAATTGGGAGATGGATGGAAAGATAATGCAGACTCGGTAGATAGTGGTCAAGTGCTAGGGGAGAGATGCAAATGTTTCGGTGCAACGGGAACGGTACCATATTTACATGCACCTCCAAAAGCAACACTTGTCCTTCGGCGAAGTTCACAATGAAGAGTCTGATATCCTCATGATTCTTGGTGCGGGAGGATTACGCCGTCAGCCTGCAAGGAAGGGGCTAAGAGCTTTCCATAACTTCCTAAAAACAGTCTAGCAGCAACAGGACCGGGTCTTTTTAGCAGCTGAATAACTGGGAGCGCTCAATATATTGGTTAATGTATTGGTGTGTATCGGAGCTGAAACCAGTTCTAGATCGATCAACCTGCTGCAACTGCTCGATAGTTTGTTCGGCTCCCCCGCAGGCGGTGGGCAGGGCCCAGATTACTGGACATAGCCAGGCGTGTTTAGCGCCGAGCAAGGCACCCCACAGGCTGAACACACACTATCCCCCTTCTGGATGGGCTTCTGGATGGGCTTCTGGATGAGCAGTACGCCATTAGGACATGAATATCCCGAGGTTGGCGAGGTTGTATTTATACATGTATGTTGATGAACCCCAGATCAAGATACCGGGCTTGGCTTCTCAGCATATCTTGTGAAATCTTAGACAATTGCCAAAAGTCTGCCCTCTAAGGACTGAACACTACACGCAAAAATGCCCGTTCAAGGCTTTGTCACCACCTTTGGCCACCCCGAGGTGGTGCCGCCCTTTGAGACCAAGGTTAAGAAGGCTCTTACACTCATAGACCAGACTCCCCAACAGGAAGTGGTGAGTATCAAGAAAGGAACTGTGCCTCCAGCTCACTCCTAGATTCTCACAGTCAGTGTCTCCTTAGGCAGACAAAAAATTCCTCAAGGATGGGAAGCCCGCTATAGTTGCGCATGACGAACTTGAAGTCCTTAACTCTTGCCTTTCGGCCGTGACAGTGAGTCTCTCCATTGGGCATCACCAGCAACTCTCACCCAAATCCTAATCACCTAAATCCTAGGTCTTGTCCTTCCTAGGTGGACCGGAGGGCATCGTGTTGGCCTCCGGCATTGTGCTCTTTCAGGGACTGCTGAGCATGGCGGGACACTCAGGCCGGGTGGACCCTCTGACTTCAATGAAGCTTGCTCTGGAGAAGGTTCACAACGACGAGACCATAGCCAAGCAGCTTTCAAAGGTGAGGGCCATTGCAAACACAATGGAAACACAGTGGAAAGGCTTCGTTGATGATTCCCGGCCTAGCGCCGAGGATGAAAAGAAGGTAAGCGCTTTCGTCCTTCTCAGCCACACTCGCTATTGTTATAGACGGCCATACTGAAAGTCTAACTCCCTCCTTCCCCACAGGCAATTGATACACAATTGATGTTTGAGACGAACGTTCAAGGTGACTCCTTGGGCAACTCCTTAATCGACATGGAGAGGTATCTGACGTGGGACAACACAAAAGTTCGCGTTGCAATCTTGGCGTCTCTCACCTATTACTTCGTGGTCTGGAATCTCCAGTGTCGCATTTACGCCAGTTTATCCAAGATTGAGGCGGCCAAAGGGGAGGGCTTTAACCGTGAGAAATATGAGAGCTACGTCACTACCTTTAGCATACGTGTGGCTATGATGAAGAATGAACTAAGCGCACGAACCTCCAGCCTGAAGAACCTCTACGAAGCTATGAGAGCGGCACGCTTGGCAGATGTCACCGGAGTTGAGGAGAAGACACAGAATCCCCCTGCATTTTCGGAAAACAACAGAGTCACTGTCCATATCAAGTTCACGGACAAATACGCTGGCAATGAGTACAGCACTCTCGTTCCTACAGAATGGTATGAGGACAGCCCTTCGCAGAAAGCCATTGATAGAACCAAGGAAGAGAAGACGGCAGAACTGGTCAAGTTCAAGGCGGAGCTCGAAGATTTCACCACTCGCTCCATTGCCAGTGACTTGGCCGTCGTTGATCAGTGGGTTGAGATAGTCAAGGAAGCCGAACTACTCTTGCGACCTGCAGCCCCCAAGGTACCCCCCAAAGTGGAGGTGAGTCATCTGTCTCGATGGTAGACATGAGGAGACATACCAACTAACACATCCATCCTTAGCGCTACCAAGCGACCGAGAAATCCAGGGTGCACAAGTACCTTGAGAACGCTCGCTGGGTGGCATACGCCTACTCTGTCGGCACAGCGCAGGATGGTGACTCCGCCCAGTCACCGTGGACTGACTGGCTGAAGATTGAGGTCGATGAGAAAGGCCAGGTACTGCTGCCGGTCTTGACTTTGCACGATAGTGGCCAGGTGGTTGAAACACGACGGACAGTCTACCATTGCAGATGTATGGAAGAAAAGCCCGCCCTCCCTCGGCCCGAACCGACGGCCCCCGAGAAATTTTTGGATGAGTGGAAATCAGAAATCCTTTTTGCCAAAGGTTCAATATTTTGGGTTGAGCCATGAAGGAGTTTAGCCATAAAGCATTCATATTTATTAACCAAGCGGTAATCACTGGTGCCTGCGCACTAAAGGCCACGTGACTAGGAGCCAAAAGGAAAATGGGTACGCTAAACGCCCTATTCTCAGCCATTTTACCACAGGAGAAGGTACCTATAAAGTCCAGATCCTTAAAAGAGCTTAGGTCCCTGTCCCTGTCTGCTTTTTTACGGGAAGTCTGCTCTTAACTTATACATGATATTACGGGACTCCCAAAGGAGCGCGGGAAGTATACGCTGTGCGGAGCACTTCCAGTAAAATTAGTAGACTTTCAGGAAAATTTAATAGAGTTTGGAGATGCTTTGAATGATGACGACGCTAAACGCACTCATAAAGCTCTTGATATGCTTGAGCGCCTGTGCCAAGTGAGTATCTTATCTTTAGTGTTATTACATCCTGGCACCCAGATTTTGCATATCCATTTTATTCTGGGAGTTTCGGCCAAGTTGAGTTTGAGGATCCACGGCAATCGATCTTAGAAGCACCGAAGATTGATAATCTAGTTGATGCTAAGCCTACTTTAGTGGCCGAAATTATATTACCCTGTTGGTGCTACAGATGCTACAGATGCTACAGATGGTAGCTTCTCCTCAGCATGGTATCCTTCCCTCAGGGATATGCTGTTGACGAATGGAGAAACTGTTAAAGAGCCACTGAGAAACTTCTCAGGCAATTTCAACCTTAAGACGACAAAGAAATTTTGGACACGACTAACTAATTCTTTGGATGTTGCCGATAGTCAATGTGTAGATTCCACTTTCAGAGGGCCTGACCTTTCTGAGCTTCGGGAGCGGAGAAATAAAATTGAGACCTGTCAGGATAAGGAGCAGTTTATTGTTAGCTTGCACAACTCTCTCGTAAAGCACTGCCACTGTCGCTGCGAGAAAGCTGGCGATTTTATGGCTGCAAATATCCGCCTCAATTGTAATGATAAGCACATACGTCGAACCAATAGAATGTCCAAGTTCAACTTGTTGTTTCAAGATCTCCACGATTTTCAAACCTCACAATCAGGTTGCTATTGGCGAGGTGTTCAAATATCTGTTTATGCTGCGAATACAACGTATGGGCTAGTTTCTCTTCTACCATATCCTTTATATATATGGCTAATACGAAATTTAGGAAAGTTGCTTTTGAAGAGAATTCCAAAGACACGGAGTCAGATGATTCCGACGATATCTCCGAGGGAAGTGATGCTGATGATCTCTATGAATCTACTACCGAAGGCTCAGAGCTTCAGGACGAGCTCAGACTTTGCCAGTTTATCACGGAAGCTCGGCAAAATCAACTCCAAGTGCAACTGATCGACTCAAAGGGCGAGTTAAAACTGAAAAAGGAGAGTGTCCCATCAAGACGCTTCCTAACTAACTTTCCAAGCACATCCCTTGCCAACCTCTTACATCGTTCCAAATTAACGGATAGGAACAAAGCGATTCTATCGTATCTCTTGGCTGATTCTGTTTGGCAATATTATGACTGCAGCTGGGAAGACTGGAGTAATGAGACCATCCATTTCATGTCGGAGCGAGAAGGAATCGATGACAGTTCGGAAGTCGTTTTCGTCAACTAACCCTTCCTTCACGCCAGATTTGACAAGAGAGGAATACTAGAAGCTAATGATGGCATTATCATGTCTGATAGAGGAAACGTGAGACGAGGAGGGTTGAAGAAATCGCAACCAGCGGCCAAATCTACCCAGATTCAAGGGCTAAACTCCCATTATTATCCAAAGATTCTTGCACTCGGTATCATGCTACTCGAGATACAGCTCGGTCGCAAGCTCGAATCTTTCAAGACTCGTGACTACTATGATCAAAATCCAAGCGTTGTGAAACATCTCTTGGCGGTGGATCTTCTCAAGGATAAGAAGTTATGGCCACCAAAAGATATATGGATAGTGATGAAAGAGATTATTGAGACGTGCATTGACAGATATAAGGCAAAGGCGATGCTCAAAAACGATAACGGTGTGTGGGGGGGTACGGCAGATGATCTATGAACAAATCGTGGCTCCATTCCGCGTGTTCATAATGGAAGCCTGGAAGCCAAAAGGCATTGAAGATGTTGACCCTGTTACGCCGGAGCAAGCATTAGAGCCAAAACGAATGGAGAATGTTGATCCTGTTATGCTTGAGGAACCCACAAGCTCCAAGAAAAACATGGTCCAAGTCATTGAAGTTCCCTCTCATTTTAAGACGAATGAGAGTCACTCGTAAATAAGCCCTCCTCCTCTATTTAACTCTTGCTGTTCTGACCGACATTTAGACTAAAATCTGCCAAAGAGTGGCTACAGAACTTGGATCAGTTAACTGAAATACTCTCTATTATTGGAAAAAGGGATAACAAGAATTGTCCGCAAATAAAGATTGCTATACTCGATACAGGAATTACAAAAGAGTACGACGATGAAGTCAACGAGTATATCGAAGAATACAAAGACTTCGCATCTGGGGAGGACAAACTTCAACAGGATGGAACTGGACACGGAAGCTCGATACTTCGCTTGCTGTTGAAATTGAATGACGATGTCAAAGTATTTGTTGGCCGGGTTTTCGAGCGTGACGAAGCAGATGATGAGACAGAGCGAGTGATGGCAGAGGTTGGTCCTCAGAGATAGCAAACATTGCCTTCAAGTGTTTGAATGTCTCCTTGCTAATAAAATGCTTGAAATAGGCTATAATGCACGCAAAAGTGAAGTGGAAAGTCGATATAATATGCATCCCTTCCGGTTTCAACCCATACCCCCCAAATCAGCGTATTCGCGATGAGCTATACGACGCGGTGACCGCGACTCCAGTGGATTCTAAGACTCTCATCTTTGCGGCGGCCTCTAATCTCGGCCTCAGTAGTGAAATTACTTACCCTGGTTGCATCTCACAGTCATCGAAATTAATATGCTTATTTTCAACCACCGGCGATGGTGATCCAGAAAGCCCGGGTTTCAACCCTGCCGCTGTACCTAACACCTACAATTTTGCTTTGCTAGGTGAAGGCATTAAAATCGATGAAGGCAATGAAAAACTGGTCCGAGGTACCTCTTATTCAACTGCCATCGCAGCAGCTATTGCTGCGTATGTCATGGGCTTTGCGGGCCATTCAGGTACAAAGGATAAGATACGAGATGTCCGCTACCCTCGAGAGGTAGAAGGGATGACATCGGTTTTTGCAAGCATGACTGCCGTCATTAAGAACAGATATCATATCCTCAAGCCATGGAAGTTAATGGACGATTATCAAGATACATCTTTAAGTAAAAAAGAGCGGCGGCAAGAAATTTGTAAAAATCTTTCCAAAGCTTTAAGGAAAAGGGATTCTCGTCGATACTCTTATTAAATAAAGATTCTATCTACAAGTATACATGTAATTACTAAAAAAAATACATTTAATATGAACAAGAATTCAACATATGAATAAGTGTTTTGAAAATTAATAAAATTTAATTATTTTAGTAGAAAACCTCCTAATGTCAACATGATAACATCCAAGTCCACGCTACCCATCTAGGCTCACTGGTGCCCACTTGCTTTTCCTTTTGGTAGACCAGCAATGACAACATTGTGCCCGCCTATAGACCCGAGACTGTAGCTGTTGGGGTCGTTCGCGGGCGCTTCTGCACAGCGGCATTCATTTTATCCAACATAGCTTTGGCCGCTGTCTGCTCTTTGAGAAGTGTACAGACCCATCCTATAGTATAACCATCGCGAGACTTGGGCTTAGTGACTCGTTTGACAGTCAGCTCAGCTGTTGGCTTGGCGGTTGGCTTATAATATGGCTCAGTCTTCAACTTCTTCTCTGGCTTATCGTCTGGCTTGATGCCTAGCTCAGCAGTTGGCTCAGCAGCCGGCTCGGCGGTTTTCATAAGAGACAACTAGGAGATCTAAAATTTCAAGTGCTCCGGATGCAGAAACGGATTGGAAAGTAGGCCAACTCAGCCTCAGCGGGACTGTTTGTGTGCCCGTGGAGAAGTAGGAATGTATTAGGCTGTTACAGAATTTTTTTTAAATATGCTCTTAAGCGTTGGTAGAACGCTGCTATGAACATAGTCTTTTGGACATATAGACCACATGAAACTCTTCTGCGTGCGAGACCAAGTTAAAATTTGCTGCCTAGTGCTATTGCTTGAAGTTGTTGGTCGAACATTCATATATGGCCTCGTAGGATTTCTAGCGTTACATTGTATATAGCTATAGTAATGACCAAATTGAGTGTCCGCTTTTGTCAAAGCAGAGTTTTTCTCCACGCGGACCACTTACACCAGATACTATATATTACAGAACACCCTTCAACCCTCAAATACAAAGTTATTAAAATATAAAATATGGAGTATATATCTTACGCACCCCTTAAGGCCTTGTCTTTGGACGAGCCGTGATTAATCGACCGATCGAGCCTAATAGAACCGACTTCTCTTAACTATTCCATTATATAAGCTCTTGTTGTATGCGGTCTTCCTCAGTGGCTATGTATTAGGTCGCGATGATAAAAATAAAACCCGATTTCATTGTTAACTAGCCTAGTCTATAGAAAACCGGATTACCAATACTCGACCTGATCCACAGCCGATAGTAACAGTAGCTCCAAACACAGCTGATGCAATTGGTCGATACTCTACAGGCAGCCAAACCAGAGGCTTATTATTTTTTGTGATCCATGTTTTGTCAGAACTTATGCCATAGTGGACATCAGGCGAGAAGACCACTGAGTATATCGAGTCTTTATGAGTCTCTAGAGTTTGCCGGCAGGCGCCTGAGTTTACATCCCATACTCTGACTGTCTTATCATCTGAACCTGAGGCGAGCCGCTGGCCATCGGGCGAGAAGACCACTAATCTTACCCAGCCGTCATGGTCCTCTAGTGTCTGCAGGCAAGCGCCTGAATTTGCATCCCATATTTTAACCGTCTCATCACTTGAACCTGAGGCAAGCCGCTGGCTATCAGGCGAGAAGACCACTGAGCTTACTGAGCCATCATGGCCTTCTAGAGTCTGTAGGCAAGCGCCTGAGTTTGCATCCCATATTTTAACTGTTTTATCCCATGAACCTGAGGCAAGCCGCTGGCTATCAGGCGAGAAAACCACTGAGCTTACCGAGCGATTATGGCCTTTTAAAGTCTGTAGGCAAGCGCCTGAATTTGCATCCCATATTTTAACTGTTCCATCACCTGAACCTGAGGCGAGCCGCTGGCTATTAGGCGAGAAGACCAGAGAGAATACCCAGTTATCATGGCCTTTTAAAATCTGTAAGCAGGCGCCTAAATTTATATCCCATACTCTGATTGTTTTATCATCTGAACGTGAGGCAAGCCGCTGGTTATCAGGTGAGAAGACCACTGATTTTACCAAGCCATCATGACCCTTTAAAGTCTGCAAACAGGCGCCTGAGTTTACATCCCATAATCTGACTGTCTTATCACCTGAACCTGAGGCAAGCCGCTGGCCATCAGGCGAGAAGACCACTGAGGTTACTGAACGATCATGGCCTTCTAGAGTCTGTAGGCTCTGTAGGCAGGCGCTTAAGTTTGCATCCCAAACTCTGACTGTCTTATCATCTGAACCTGAGGCGAGCCGCTGGCCATTAGGCGAGAAAACCACTGATTTTACCCAGTCATTATGGCCTTTTAGAGTCTGCAAGCAAGCGCCTAAGTTTGCATCCCATATTCTAATTATCTTGTCATCTGAACCTGAGGCGAGCCGCTGGCTATTAAGTAAAGGCGAGAAGACCACTGAGTTTACTAAGCGATCATGACCCTCTATAGTCTGCAAGCAAGTGCCTAAGTTTGCATCCCATATTTTAATTGTCTTATCACTTGAACCTGAGGCGAGACGCTCACTATCAGGCAAATGCGAGAAGACCACTGATTTTACCCGGCTATTATGACCTTTTAAAATCTGCAGGCAAGCGCCCGAGTTTACATCCCATACTCTAACCGTCTTATCACCTGAACCTGAGGCGAGAAGACCACTGAGCGAGAAGACCACTGAGCTTACCCAGTCATCATGGCCCTCTAGAGTCTGCAGGCAGGCGCCTGAGTTGACATCCCATATTTTAATTGTCTTATCACTTGAACCTGAGGCAAGCCGCTGACTATCAGGCAAAGGCGAGAAGACCACTGAGCTTACTGAGCCATCATGGCCCTCTAGAATCTGCAGACAGGCGCCTGAGTTTATATCCCATAATCTGACTGTCTTATCGCCTGAACCTGAGGCGAGAAGACCACTGAGCGAGAAGCCCACTGAGCTTACCCAGTCATCATGGCCCTCTAGAGTCTGCAGGCAGGCGCCTGAGTTTGCATCCCATACTCTTATAGTCTCATCGACTGAACCTGAGGCGAGCCGCTGGCCATCGGGCGAGAAGACCACTGAGCTTACCCAATCATCATGGCCCTCTAGAGTCTGCAGGCAGGCATCCCAGCCTGCTTCTATAGCTGGTTTTAATGGCATCCATGATGGCTCTTCATCCTTGTATATTATCCGTATTTGACTTTGCAAAGGGCTAAATATAAGTGCAGAGACATATACTTGTAGCGGCGTATATTCAATCACTGATTTATTTCGAGTTATAAATCGCCAAGCGTCTTGCACTAAACTTAATACTTGGCTCTTAGGCGTTTGTTCCTGTATTGGTTAGTTTATGTAAATCTAATGCGACTAAATGGAAACTAACCGCAAGTAGATCTATAAGCCTTGATACTGAAAGGATACCTTCTGACATGCCTCGCAGAAGATTTAATGCCTCTAACCAGTGGAGAAAATGATGGCGTATGAATACATCAACTAAGCCTCCCTCCTGGAGAGCACTCTCCATACAATCGCTAATATTATAGTCGCAGAGATGGTTAATCCAGTAGACGCATGAGTACCGCACCGCGATTAAAGGATCTGGATTGGGTTGTTGGAGTTGGCTGATAGGATATCCGGGAGCTTTTAAGCGGTAGATGTCACGTTGTAACGTGGCATCCATAGATTGAAGCGACTGAGAAAAGATAGTATAATGCACATCGTTTGCGCTAGAACGAGAGATAGTAGACCAGGCTTTGTCTGTAGTCAAGTAGTCTTTCGCTGATTGATGGATAAAGTAAATGGTGTTATCGCGAATGGTGAGAAAAGAGCCGCAGAAACGTATTATCTCTGTAAATGACAAGATGTCTTCTACAAACTCCTCAGGGCTTCCAATAAGAGAATGAACTTCATGCAAGGTAACTGGCCGGTAGACAGTCGATACTATAGTAAGGACGCGTTTGCAGAGATACACGTCGTCATCGTCATCTAATTCAAGTATCCGATCTAGCATCCTCTCATAAAGAGAATCAAGACCTGGTGGGTAAGTTGCAAGCCTCTTAATCACCTTCCCGCTTCTAAGGCTTTCAAGACTCTGACACACTAAGGCCACCCAAAGGAATGTATTATTAGCGTTTGAGATCAGGTAGCTTTGAGTTTCTTCTCGTATCTTATCGTTATATTTGTTCTTTCGCGCCAGGTAATTCACCTTGTAATGGATATAAGTTCGAACAGCGGAAGAGATGGAATCTTCGTTCAGCTCGAGGCATAGCCTAATCTTCTGCTGAGTATCCTCAAGCTCATTCTCAATTCGTGGCCAGTTGCGACTTGACACAATCCATTTGGCGGAAGAGGAGGAGGAGGAAGAGATTTCCTTAACCAGAGTAAGGAGGCGTGGAAGTTCTTCTGTGCACTCATCAAGAGCGTCAATGATCAAGACAACATCTTCAAGGCAGGGATCATCAAGTATCGATTTAAGTATCTTGGATAGAGCCGTCCAGGCATTACTATCTTCAAACAGCTGTCTGCCTGCGTGATCGTACTTGTCTTGCACATGAGAGATGAGTGATCGCTGCTGAATAATAAGGATATAGATAAGCCCCCGCAGCACAGCTGTTGCACTTCTTAATCGTGCCTCAGTCGCCTGGCAAAAGAAGTATGACAGGCGATATGATTTAAGCTCCTTTAGCCTATCAATAATACCGCACAGCAGCATAGTTTTGCCCTTGCCGGGATCCCCTTTAATCCAGAGTAGTCGACATTGTGGATCTTCACGCCACACTTTAAAGTCGGCGTGGTCGAGGATCCAGCAGTATGAGTCCTTAAGTAGGCCGCCTTTAGTTTCTTCGATGCGCGTCTTGTCATCGCGGGGATCGGTGATTCGTAAGTCTGCTAAGCAAGGGTCTGACCGGGGGGCCTCGTGGTTATGGATGTCGCCTTGATGGATCCTGACATTATCGCCAAAATTGTTATTGGAAATAACGTAGGAACGTGGCGCCGTCGGATTCATTATTGTTGAAAAACTCTAAAGAGATAATTTCGAGTTGTTAATAGTTTAGTTAGAGATAGGCATTGAATATAGACTTAGGAAAAATAATGATATCAGGAGTTCGCTTAACCCCTGACCTTATAGATATTATTAACTAATCAACCGCCTTAATATGCCGCAAATTTTTCTTTAATAAAGAGATACTTGAAGGCAACATGCAACTCTAACCATGTAATTAATGATTTTATTTTATATACATAGGAAGCTAGATCTAGCTACAGGCCTATAGTAGATTAGAACATAACCTGATGATAAAAGCTTTGCGCAGCTGTATTAGCATGTATCCTCGCGGCCTGTCCCTAGATTCACGGATAATCGCTCTATTATATTATCCTCATACATATACCCCGCACGTCGAAACGAAAAATCCCTAAATCTACGCTACCCATCTAGGCTCACTGGTGCCCACCAGCTTCCTGTTCAACCTCGTATAATGCCACCACAAAGAAAAACTCAAAATAGTCCCTACAGCTAGAAAACCGGCATTAATGCCATGACCCAAGCGATAGAAAGGCGCATCCTGCGCTCGATAGATCCAAACACCTATAATTTGGCCAGGACCCGTAAAAGCAATATTGAGTCCCGTAGCTAGAGATCCAGCGGTTGTAGTTCGCACATTATCTGAAATCCATGCGCACAATGGAGGCAGACCTGCAAAGACACCGGCCGTACTGATGCAAAGCATTGCATAACGAGCAGCAAAAAGATGGCCCGGTAAACAGGCTGTAGAAAACATGCATTAGCTTTAAGCCTATCATGGATTTGAAATAGATTTTAGCCTTACCTTGAATGATGAAAGCAATAGTTCCAAAAAGAAAGCATCCGCCAGCCACGAGACCTCTTGTTCTCTGACGGTCAGATATCATGGCCAAGACGAAAGTAACAACATAAGCTACCGCATAAGGAGGAATGGTGAAAAGCTGGGCCTGAAGGTTCTTGTATCCAAGACCAGCGACAATGGTAGGGGCAAAGAGCGACAGCGACGAGACGCCGACACCGATGCACAAGTATGTTACGTAGTGCACGTATAGTCTGAGATCCTTGAGAGTCGCCTTTGCGTCTTCCCAGTTGAGCTTTGCGTCACTGTAGAATGTTAGTCTTATTCATGCTGCTGAAAAGAATATCTGTGCGTACCCATGAGCCGAATTAACGCCAAGGCGTAGTACTTGGATGGCTTTTTCCTCTTCGGTAAGCCAGCTGGCCTTTTCTGGATAACTTGGCATAAATAAGAATGTCAAGATTCCCAGCACAACTATATAAGAGAAGCAACGGCGTTAGAAGAGATTCGTCATCCAAGCTGGAAAGGTATTAGAGTTGATAGCTTACTGGAAGGAACGCCTTCGACAATGAATAGCCATCGCCAGCCTTCTAAGCCACCTCTGCCATCCAAATGTCCAACGCCAAAAGCAATAGCACTATAGAAGCACAAACGCTGTCAGCTATCCTCACGATACTTGATAACACAGTTGCAGAGATAAACCTACCCGCCAAATGCACCAGCCAGTGTGGCGCTACAGAGGAACAATGCGATTCGAGTTGCTCGCTCTTCTGCTTTATACCAGAAACTCATGAAGAAGACCATTCCAGGAAAGATACCGGCTTCGAAAGCACCAAGGAAGAATCGAAGCGCGGATGTGCTAGCAAAGCTTTTCGCTCCGGCGATGGCTGTGCAGAAGGCTCCGAAGCCTATAACCAAGAAACCTAGCCAACTATTTGATAGATATAATTTATTAGCTGACAAGGAACTTATGATGATACATGGGGAATTGAGTATAGGAGTTGTCTTACTAGTTAGGCTGGAACGCCTTTGCGGCGAGGTTACTCGGTGCCTCGAATAAGGAATATGCCACCAAAAATACCATGAGAGCAATAGTATACTCTTTGGTAGTCATGTTTGTTGAATCTAGTAAGTCGTGCCCTTTGTCGGCGTTTAGAATCTTCGCATTGCCTGTTTTTGTAAATGGTTAGATGATAAGATATAACTTGATTAGGGAGATGAGGCATACCGATGTTGGATCTATCCATGTAGCAGAGAAGATAGATTAAAACAGTAAAAGGCATCAACCGTGTATCAATCTTGCGCACGATTCTAAGAACAGCACACTCTGTTAGCTTTACTCTGCATATTAGCGATTATGATAATGACTTGCCTCTTTTCAATGGCTGGATCAATGTCCTGAGCGCGCTCATAGTGAGAGCTGACGCCATCTTCAATGGTCTTTGGTAACTTTTCATCTTCCATGGCTTCAACAAATAATAACTTGAAGTCTATAAAGAGATGATTGTAGCACAGCGTAAAAGGTAGGGGTATGTATGAACTAATGCATCTAAGCTGCAGTCCAGGAAAGAGATCGTGAATCAACTAAATGCGGGGAGAATTCGACAGCATATATAAACGAAATGAACGGAAAGAACGGCAAGGGAGACGTAAGACAATATTGGAGTTGATATCTCTACCTAGTCTCAAGAACTGCCAGAATGTTGAGATGAAGTCTTGCCCATGCACCCTTCTCTGACAGAAAGGTAAGACATGTAGGCCCTTGTCAACCCCCTCCCCGCCCTTGCTTAGAAGCAGTCTCCCCATGGGGAAATGTTAGTGGCATCAAGATTAGCCGGTAGACGACAGGCGAGGGCGAATGAGAGCAACTCGGCACGATGCTAGTGGAGATGGCTTGCTAATGCTAGCGCTGGTTCGGATCCGGTAGATAGTTCAGCTGCGGAGATGGTACGGAAACGCCTGATGGTCTGGCTAGTTAGCCGCATGGCTTCTGAGTTGTAGCTAATGGGAACACTCGTGATAGGTTCATAGTCATGTCGGCTGTCTCTACTCGGCAAACACAAAACTCTGTTTGTCATTGATGGTTATCATTATAGGTTTGCGCTAGATTTAGCCACGTGGCTCTATTAAATAGTATTATATGATATAAAAATGACAGCCAAAGATCTCTTGGCTCAAATACTTGCCGTCCACCCGAGCTCCCAGCTTAGTCTGGCGTTCGATAATCACTTCCAGAAGACGCGCCACTTTGAGAGCCGTCTGCGCCCCTTTTTGATCCAATCCCCCAATCGGCAATCCGTCTCCTTCATTACCATCAAACGCTGAGTTCGGTCGCTGACCAGCCATGCCACTTAGGCGACCGAGAGCTCGAAGCTGCAACACTGCCCATTCCTGCTGCACGGGGTCGGACACTTCACAGCCAAATAGGAAGCATACCCACATCAAGCCTGGATGAATAGCAGTAGAGGTAGTGCGAGATATGCTCGCGTCAAAAGCGTGCTGATGTATAGGTTGACCAACGCTGCGCCGCATCATATTGCCGGTCTGCTTCAGAGCCTTGAGAGAAATGGGCGTGTGCTGCAAGGTCCAGTAGGCGACTCGGTGTATATATATGAAGTGCGCCCAAAAAGTTGCAATGTAGACGCTGAATAGCTGCTCTAGCCTGCGAGCAATGTTCTCGCTGACAAAAAGCCGTAGCTGCGAAGCATCTAGATCAAGAATACTGGGACGACGTCGCCAGAGCTCCTCCAACTCTTCTTCAAATCCCATACATGCTTTCATTACCTCCATCTCATCTTCAGGAGTCCCGCGTGGCCGGTGGTGGCGATCATGACAGCCAATCCGCCGCGAATATGCTTGAGACGCCATATGAAACTCAAAGGCTGGCTGTAATAATATGTTGAAAACACCCATACACACTACATTCTTAGGTATTGTGAGCGGGTCGGTTAGTAGCGTAGCAAGTCTGGAGCCATTGTTGCGAGGTTTTGTAGTAGCGTTTATGCCTCTTTCATCCGTGGCCACAACACTAGGAGACAAGCCCTCGATATTACTGAGAGGATCATTGTCTGATACCTCCATGCTAGCTGAGCTGGCAACACTTGGACGCGGCTTTCTTATAATTTCCAAGGCCGGATCGGTTAAGAGATGGCGGCCGCCCATATGAGACATCTTTGCGTCAAACGAATCAAGCCACTGGAAAAGACTAGCAGAGCCAGTATCCCAGCCGCGGCCGTTGACAATTACTTGCCCGGCCATATCTTCTGGGAAGCTGGGATGAACCTGATCATTCCCATCATAAGCGGTTTCAAACCAAGCTAGCAAGAATATGACCACTAATAATGCTCGGCTGCTTCGCTCCTCCCATCCAGCATGCGAGAGACTCAGCTTGAGCGCAACACAAGCTACGTCGTGTAGCCTTAGGGATAGGAGAGCAAAATCGTCGCGGCAAGTAGATACGCGACTCCCCAATGCAGCCAGAGCGGCTGGTCGACTAGGTTCAAAGAGCATAGCACTGAGAGCTGCAAGGGCATGCATGACGGCTCCGTATTCGATTGAATTGTGCTTGCCATTGGCCATGTGAAGCACGTACTGCTTGATCTTGGGCCAGCCCAGCGGATGGATACCAGCGAGCGAAGCTGGAGGTTGGATCGCGCACTCAAATGTTCGGAGCAGTAACTCTTGTTGGGAATCTGATAGGAGTGGTGGTGAGAAAGCAAAAGCCGGCCTGTATCCTGTGCTATTTATTTGTCCAGTGCCTCCTTGCCCGTTTATACTGACAAGCTGAGCATCACTTGTGGTTTGAGCAACACTCTGTATGCTTGGACTGTTTCCCACGTTAGATGCTGTTAAGGCGTTGTTCCCGTTTATATCAGGCCAGCCAGATGACTGATCAGAGTTGAAGAAGTTGGGGCTGAGAGCGCTAGTAAATCCCAGTGAAGTAAATGAAAAAGCTGAGTCTGGGAGTGGTACTTTATCAAACCAGCTAGGACTCCAAGGTGATTGTGAGAGATCCCCTGTAAGGCCCGCCGAAGGTATGGAAGTAGAGCCAAGATCCAGCGCCGCTGAAGTTGTTGGAGTCATATAAGAAGCCATTGAGTCGGTGATGAGTTCGCTGGGATTTGTACTTGTTGTGGCAGCTCCAAATTGGTCGTTGATATCTGTAGAAAGAGTCGTCTGAGCATCTTGAAGAGCATCTCCTGGTTGATACGAAGTCACTCCTGAGAAAGAAGAAGAAGATTCATTAGCCTCGTCTGTCACCATGCTAAATCTTCGCGATGTGTCCATGTTGGAATCAGCATCAGCATCAGCATCTTGCCGAGAACTAGTTGAGCTATCGTCAGGTGAAGGAGGCCGTCGCTGGCTTCGTCGTGGTCGAGGAGGCTGATATGCGCACTCAAGCTTGAGTCTATCACAGTGGCCACAAGTCGGTCGCCTCTCATCACAGCGAACTCGTCTCAGGCGACAGGTTGAACATCCATTTTTGGACCGTGGACCGGAGCGGCCAAGAGCTATGCTTTGACGCCTAACAATCCCTGTTCGAGATGACATGTTTCTTCTGATTTAATGCTGTTGAATAGTAAAAGTCGCTAATCTGATCTTGCTGGGGACAAATGAGGATGTAGATAGGCCCAAGAAGAAGGCGCTCTTCCCATGTACCAGAGGATTGAAATGCGGGGGCGGAGAAAGGGCGCCATAGCGTGCTGCTGAAAGCCACTAAAAGCGCCATCGCAGCCACATTTATAGCGTGCTTACTCCTCATTTTTAGTGGATAGATCGGTGTAAGCAATATTCCAAGTTTGAAATAGTCGAACGAACTGTAGGACAGACATGTTGATCGATACAATCACCACCTCAATCTTATACTATGATGGGTGCAATACGATATCAATCATGTTAAATAGAAATTAATTTCTAATACAACAACAGGCTGTTTAATCTACAACTTAGCTCTAGTGCTATACGATCCTGGATTTAGGTTCCACGGCAACTCAGCAGCTGCCCAAGCCGAACTTGCTTCTCCCTCAGCAAGGACACTCTTCCAATCTTCACGGCTTATAGATCGAGCCTCTTCAGCAGGATTATAGCCCAAGCGATTACGTCCGTCTTCCTCTGGCTTTGTGTCCTCGATTCTTGGAGCTACCTCGCCGTCTATCCTCTTGTAGATCGTCACCACTGTTGCACCTCCCATCCCCATGTTGTGCTGCAAACAATACTTTGTCGATGCGACAGATCGACGCTTTGCCCATCCGCGAAGATGCCAGACTGTCACATAAATTCATGTTAGCAATGATGTTTTATCTTAGAACAGATATATAACATAGTAAAAACTTACCTAGCTCTGCACACTGTGCTAAACCAGTGGCTCCCAATGGATGTCCCTTGGAGATGAGTCCTCCGCTCGGATTCACGATCCAGCCCTTTTCCTTCTTCTTTGGGTTATAAGTAATAAGACCATCACGAACCAACTTCCAACCTTTGCCTTCCTCGGCCAATCCCAGGCCTTCGATAGCACACATTTCATTAGTGGTAAAGCAATCATGTAGCTCAACTACCGACACGTCTTTGGGGGTGATACCCGCTTGTTCATAAGCACGCTTTGCTGCATTTCGTGTCATGTCAGAACCGATGAGCTCAATAGCGCTTTTCGATTCGTATAGCTTAGAAGAATCAGTAGCTAGAGACTGGCCGGCGATCTGAATTGCGGTGCTGCGGAGATATGGATGAGCAGCCAAGAAGGATTCTGAGACAATCACTGCTGCTGCTGCACCGGTCTGGGCAAGTAATGTATTAGTTAGTTGATAACACTACTCGTCATTGGAGGAGATGCTTACCGATGATGGACAGCATTGTAGTCGTGTAATATCTCCCGCTATCACAGGACTAGATAATACATCTTCGGCCGACACAGCCTTGGACAGCTGAGAGTAAGGATTGCGAGTACCGTGTTCTCTATTAACAGCAGTAATCTGTGCAAAATCTCGCCTCTCAGCACCACCTGGACCACCATATCGCTGAAGGTACTCTGCCTGAGCATTGCCATAAAGCTGAGGGCTCCATCCCGGTGACGGCTTGCCGCGCTCAGATTCGGGTATCTGTGTCTTGGACAGGTCAAGAACCCGAGACAGGGGATTGGTGCGATCTTTATGTGTCTGTGGCAGCACACCGGGATACATCTTATCAAAACCAGCAACCAGAACACAATCTGCATCACCAGAGCGGATGGCCTGGTTTGCAAGCCACAATCCTGTGCTACCAGAGCTGCAGTAATTGTGAACATTGAGGATGGGGATGCCCGTCATTCCGAGACTGTAAAAGACGCGCTGGGCACATGTTGAATCGCCAAAGACATAACATCCTATGCCTTGGTCTACCTTGTCAAAAGTGAGGCCTGCGTCTAATAGAGCTTTGACACAAGCTTCGACGGCCAGATCGAGATAATCTGATTGCGGGTTGGTTGCTAGATTGGCTGACTTTTTGGGAGAGAGGAACGGCGTCATGCCAACTCCGACAACAAAAGATGAAGCTGAATTGGGCATTTTCGCTGTGATTATTGTATTCTAGATGGAACGATATTACAAAATGAGATATTGTAGAAGGCTATGTGGCATGGAAAGATATCGCCATAGCCTGGAAATGGCAAAGCTTATCATCATGGCTCAGGAAGGGGGAAATATTCCGATCTCGCTACCGTTTCCCCAGTATGCATCTGAAGCATTCTCAGCGATTCCAGTTTTAGTAAAATGATCGAATCGTTCCCTTGCTCCACTGCAGGCGGACGGGTAGTTGATGCTGGTTTTGACGATAGACGACAGCCGAGACCCACTCCACCACCACTCGTACTTTAGGTCGGGACTAGGAACGCTAGAAGAACGTCTACGCTTGTTCAGTAATTCAATTACGAGGATGCGAAATGTTGCTATTAACAGTAAATTCAAGTGTTGTCAATCGAGCGCTATTGTATAACTATGTCCTATGGCAAAGGATGAGAACGTACATGCACCATAATAACCATAGGCATAGAGGCGGTGTAGAGATGAAGGATATATGTAATTTACAACATATACACAGATAGCGAAACAGATAGCGAAACAATTTGGTAAAATAGAATTCGAATAATTATTCTAAATAAACACGCAAAATATAGTGTTACAATCGACTCGGCATCCTCGACGCTCCATCCAACCGAATCACCGTCCCATTCAGCATCCCATTCTCAACCACGCTCTTCACCATCTGCGCAAACTCCTCCGGTCTCCCCGCCCTTGCCGGAAACTCCAGCGTCTTGTTCAAGCTCTCCCTCGCCTTGTTCGGCATTCCCTCCACCATCCCCGTATCAAACATTCCCGGTGCGATACACACCGCTCGGATCCCCCATCGTGAGAGATCTCTCGCTAGTGGAAGCGTCATGGATGCAATGGCGCCCTTGGCAGCGCTGTAGGAAACTTGGCCTTCTTGGCCGTCAAAGGCGGCGGCTGAGGATACAGTGACGATGACGCCGCGAGAGCCATCGGCATCGGCGGGTTGCGTTGACATGTAAGGTACGAATTGGCGGATGACATCGATTGTGCCAGTGAGGCTGATGTCGACGACCTTTTTGAACGTCTCAAGTACCAGAGGAGTGCCATTCTTTGAGAGAATCTGTAGTGGTCATTAGAATAAAAAGAATAATAGCGACTAATAGTATAATCTCACCTTTGCCGGACCAAGATAGCCAGCGCAGCAAACTACTGCAGCAATAGGCTTTTTCGTCTCCTTACTCCAGTTCACCACGCCCTCCACAGCCGCAGCGACATCTTCCGTCTTGGAGACATCAACTTTGAAATATTTCTGACCTTGCAACTCAACTGCATTGCCTGATGCGCCCTTTGGAAGCTGTAAGTCAAACACGGCTATTGAAGCGCCGAGGCTGCGCATAAGCTTCACTGTAGCTGCGCCAAGGCCAGAAAGGCTGCCATTTGGTTAGTTTAACTTGACCAATATTTAATTTTTCTCTCACTTACCCTCCTGTAACAAGAACAATTTTATCCTGGACATTCATATTGATGGTGTTGTTGTGCTCTTCAGAGTTGCCTTGTCGAAAATACGTTAGTTCTACCTCAGAATGACCGAGGTAAAACCACATAGCTGTTCTGTACCACTGCTCCCCGAATTTGCAACCGCTGCAAACCGCCTGCTACTTCAAGCAAACCAACGGATCCATTCCCCAGATTGCGCTATCACTCTTTGAGTGAGAATCTCCAGATTCCCATTTTCTTAGCTTGCCCCACTCATCCACGTCGTCTATCGTCTGTCGCTTTTCGCTTTTTGACTTACCTTCACATCACGCGGCACTCTCAAATCCCGATATACGACCAAATTGGCCTATCGAAGACGTTATTGAGAATTATCATGCTAAAGACTGATGAAATGCAGTAGCCGACGTGCAGTAGCTCGATTCTCTCGCCAATGAAGAAGAGGCGCTTCTCCTCGCTCGGCTCCCGGTCTCGAATCGGCCCCACATCGGACCCGGCAGCGGAACACCACCAATACCAAGATGTCTTCACCCCTCCTCTTATCTTTTCTTTTCAGATTATAGCTTCTTCTATCGTCTAAAAAACATGAATTTTTCTCTTCCTCCTCTTCTTCAGTAGCCAGTCTTTTCATCCCTCCTCTCATACTCACAACATGGCAAACCGCAAAGAATCCCGCCCCGGCATCAAAGCCATGTCCTCCTCCAGCAAAGCCGACCTCTCCATCCTCTATGGCCCAGCTCAACCTGTTCCTATACACAAAACATTCGGCTGTCTCCTCCGAGAAAAAGCCAAATCTCAACCCTCAGCCCTACTCGTTGCCTCAGACCACCAGCAGAAATCACTATCCTACGCCGAGGCAGATTCCCGATCTGATGATCTCGCTCGAGGTCTGGTCGCCCTGGGGGCCAAGCAAGGCGACCGCATAGCCATCCTCATGGGCAACGAGATTGAGTACATCGAGACTTTCTTCGCATGTACCAAGCTCGGCGCGCCAGTCACGCTGGCAAACTACGCATACACTGAGCAAGAGCTACACTCTGTACTCTCGTCATGCGGTGTCTCTACACTGGTCATGGTCCCTCGTTTCGACCGCTACGACTACCGCGCCTGGATTCCCAATCTGAGAAAAGGCATTCCTTCACTCAAAAACATCATCGTTGTCAACGCAGATAAGGAACCAGCCCTCGTCAAGCTAGACTACGAAGACTACGAAGATGTCATCGTCCGCGGCCGCAATAACACCTCATTCGACCTTCTCGCTCTAGAAGCGAAAATTCATGCTAGAGACGTCATGAACCTCCAATTCACCAGTGGCTCAACTGGTCTCCCCAAAGCCTCTGCCCTCACCCACAGCGGCATCTACAACGCTGGCCGTTACATCGGCAGCACAATGTATCTCAAAGCAGAGGACCGCATCTGCCTCCCCGTCCCTCTATTCCACAGCTTTGGCCTCATCATTGGCCTCGCTGTAGCTACAGCTTATGGAGCATCTCTCATCATGCCAGCCAGTATCTTCAACGTCGAAGCAACGCTGGCTTGCATCCCTAAATACCGCTGCACAGGTCTCTACGGCGTGACAACAATGTTTGTCGCCGAAATGGCCCACCCTCGCTTCAACGACTTTGACCTCTCAAGCTTACGCTTTGCCATTCTCTCCGGCTCAGCTGTCCCCGAGCCTCTTATGCGCAAAGTCTGGAACGCATTTGGCATCACGCAGACACACACAAATTGGGGCCTCACCGAAGCCTCCTCCATCGTCACCATGACCCGTGACACCGACTCCATGGCCCAACGCACAGTCACTTCAGGGCGTCTTTTCCCAGGCTTTTCAGCCCGTATCGCCGATCCTGCCACAGGCAAAACCGTTCCCCGTGGACAAAGAGGCGAAATCGCCCTCCGCGGCAACGGCATCCAAGCAGGCTACTACGGGAACCCTCAACGCACAGCCGAAGCCCACCGCGTCTCTCCCGAGGATGGCCTTGAGTGGTTCCACACCGGTGACGAAGGCTTCTTCGACCCAGACGGCTTCTTCGTCATCACCGGCCGCATCAAGGACATGATCATCCGCGGCGGCGAAAACATCTCCCCCCTCGAAATCGAAGAGCGCCTCGTCGCCCACCCATCCATCGCACAAGCCTCCGTCATAGGCGTGCCTGATGCTAAATACGGCGAGCAGATTTGCGCCTTTGTCGAACCCACTACGGACACAGAGCGACCCTCAGATGATGAGCTGAGAGCGTGGGTTGCCGAGACGCTGGCGCATTTCAAGAGGCCGAAATATATTATTTGGTTGGGATCGCATGCTGCGTTTCAGACGTGGCCGAAGACGGCGAGTGGGAAGCTGAGAAAGCCTGATTTGAGAATTATTGCAGCGGAGATTATGAAGGGTGATGTAGTGGAGGAGGTAGTGAGAGTGCAGGAACCCGTGAGAGCGAGATTATGAGTTTGATGTTTTGGTGTATAAGTTGTACAGGTAGTTGAGCGGGCCTTTGTCCGGTTGACCATAGTTTTACCACGAATTTCAGCGAATGATACTTATTTATAAACTATTTGTAGCATTAGTAGAGAATGAAGCGTATCTCTTTTCTCGTTGCCGTTACAATTGTTCACATCTGGCAAAGTCAACACGATATGATATCAAAGTCTATCAATTTCTAAAGCCAAAAAGTAATATTAAATATATACAATAGAACGAAACCAATTATCAAGCAAAATCGCTTGAGACCAAGGAATTTCTTGGTAAAAGGGGAGGCTATCTATCTATTCCATTAAAAAGAAGTCGCATGCAATCTGTTTCCGGCGAAGTTCTTTTCCCAAAATGTTCCCACGCTATGCATATGCCTAGTGTCCTTCCCGTATATGATTCCGCATAATCCAAAAATCCATGTTTCACATTTCTCATTTCTTTCGTTTCTGATTTTACACACAGTTTGTTTCTGTTTTTCATTTTTCTGAACAAAGGAAACAACGAGTGTAGTTCGTGAAGACGATGAGTCGCTTGTCCAAGGAGCTCAAATAACTCCTTAGGGCGAGATGATGATCAAGACCAGACACAACAAAAGAAAGAGATAAGAGGCAAAGTGGTTGTTTAAAAAAAAGAGAGAAACCCAAGCGCCATCGCAATGCTTTGAAAATTCAAATTCGCGAAAAGCCTTGGATTCAGGCCTGAGATCGCGTGTCCCGTTTCCATTCCGTCATGTGCACATCAAATTCATTCGTTCGTTCGCTCTCACCATAATCTGCATTCATCAATCCCTTCTGGTGATTGATTATTGGGCCGTGGTGGTAGCCTTGGAAGACCAACCACCCGGGCTCAAATGATCCCACATCCAGGAGAAAATGCCGACTACAGGAGGCGCCCAAACGCCAATACCCTCGCTCTCTTCGACCGCGGCGGTACGTAGGGCAGCGGGAGTAGTGCGCAGCATCATGTCGTGCGATGAACTCGAAAACGAAAACATCTGAACGTCGTCGACCTGCACGAAGTCGTATCCGCTCATGGTATCGTAGATGACCTGTGGCTCTTGAGGCTCTACATCTCGCCAAGACTTTCGACTGAAAGGAGAAGTATATACCTTGGAAGGTTTGCGAGGCGGGACGCTGTTGGCATCGACCTTGATGTCAGTCTTGACATCTGCCCTCACATTCGAATCATCGATATTTGTCTTTTGATCCGTTTCGGTCTTCTTGATCTTTCTCTTGGCGCTGGTCTTCGTCTTGGGTTTGTCGCTCTTGACCATGGGTGCTTTGCCCTTGGAACGCGATTTTTTCTCAGCCTTCTTCGCTCTCCTCTCTCTCTTATCCTTCCTCTCGGTGTTTTCGTTTGTATCGGCCACCGGCGAGGCCTCTACCTCCTCTATTATTCTGTTGACGATGTTGGTCCCGATATGAATAAAGCCATCATCTCTCTCCTCCTCAACAATGTCGCCCTCCCGGACATCCTCGACAGGATGGGGCGTTGAGATTAACACAGCCTGAGGAATGCCTGGCGCGAGAGTCATCTCTATCAGTCGGTTATTTGGACCAACGACCGAGTCGACCTTGCGCACCGCGGGCGAAGCCGCTGGTAGGAGTCTAACTTTCCTCTTTTCGAGCTGTTTCCCAAGATGCATTGTGAGGGCACGAGTAGAGATCTTGGCGGATCCGACAACCCATTCCCGTACCGGTTTCCTTCCCTTGCGAGTGCGAATCAAGCCATTTTTATTGCGAACCGCTTCATCCTGATTCTCACTAGCCTGTGTCATAAAGTATACTTGCATCATCCCGTCCGGCTTTAGGGCCTCGAAAGGAGAAATAGTCGCAGCGAGGATGATGGGCGAATGGAAAAAGGCAGATGTCAGTTGTTGAGCGTTCTTGGCGCGGCCGGCCATCAAATACCGAAGCCAGTTGCCGCCGTTCTGTACAATGAAGTAGGCTGTCTGTGTATTCTGTTGAGATAGAACACAGTTCATCTTTCTTCGAGTCGCCACAACGCCGGACGAGGAAGTGATACTAGTAGTTATAATGTCGGCAGCTTCTGCTATAGTCTCCAGGCATGACACTTCTGACGAATCGGCGGTAATGGCGATATCAGGAGTCTCAGCAACAGGAGTCTCGACAGCGGCAGCACTAGTATCGTCGGTTGCACTAAGACTGGGGGCCTCTTCGGCATCCGGAGTCGTTGTGGGTACTACTTCATCCTCCACCGGGGCCATGGACGACTCGGAGAAAGGCTCCTTTGCATATCCATCATGCATCTTAGAGGAGGACTCTTCGACAATGACAGAAGATTGGCTGGTTTCAACGGAGCACGTGGAGCTCGCATCAGAGCCAGACCCATCAGTGGAGCCAACAGTATGATCAGAGGCATCCGAGGCCTTTCTAGAGCGGAGAGACTGCTCGGGTTCCCGAGCAGCAGCAATAGGAGTAGCAGTAGCAGTAACAACAATATCCGGAAGAGGCAATGGATTCTGGAGCGGTGTGGCAGGCATGAGGTGGGGGTTGGAGGCGGGGTCTGAAAAGTCGAGACATATGTTAATGATGTCGCACTCCCCTATGTCCTTGTACTTACCTTGACCTCGCCTCGCGATGAACTTTGCCGCCTTGAACTCTGGCTCCGGGGAAGCACTGCCAGACCTGGAAACGTTGGGTTAGCGCCATCGGTTTCAGAATATCAATGGTAATGGTGGTAAATGCAGATGGCTAGTGGTAAAAGATGGAGGGAGGTGTGGAACATACAACCCTTGCATTATATCGCCCCACGATTCTCTCTTGAGAGCTTTCATAGCCGCTCGAATCCTCTCCTTCAACTGCTTGGAAGACTTGACAACATTGAAGTCGGCCAGAAAAGAGTCCGACTCTGCGCCCTCGGAAAAGGCATTGAAGAAGTCAAGGGACTTTCTTAGTCTAGTTACAAAGTAGCTCCTTGCAATGGACGGATACTCTTTGTTGCGGAATTGGAGAAGAGCACGCTTGGCGTCCATTGGGTCTTGTCCGACCTTGGCAGCACGGAGTTTGACGCAGATCTATGATATGGGTACCGATTAGTATTTTATTTCTATCTTATACTGTAATCACCAAATATGCAATGAAGGATCACTTACAGAAACAGGCACAAGAAGGCCAGGTCGTTCCTTGGTAGGCACGCAGGCCTTGACAAACAACCATTTCTTCGCATCAGGGCTCAGGTTCTGCTCGACAAAGTCGGCAATCCCTTTATTCTGAACCCATGACTCCCCGCTCACAACTCGGTTGACGTGCCAGGCCTGAAAGTAGAAAGTTCCATCAGAGTTTCCACTTCTCCGGGTCATAGTAGGATATAGACTGGTGAAGGGATAAATAAAGATGGGCCGTTTTAGTGAAAAAACGGACTCCCACAATCAGACAGCAGAGGCAGAGCCGTCAAATAATAAAAATCACAAGAAAAGACAAGATATGTTGAATTATTCAAGTCCAGTCAAGGTAGGGTCACCGTGAAGATGGGTTGGCATCTCGACCTTCCAGCAACGACAATGGGAAGACTGGCCATCCATTATATCTCAGCCACGAAAACTTTGTCTCACATCTGATTCGTATGCCTCGGTCATGCATACGATTCACCTGCATCGATACCTCACGGCCACGGTGTAAGAGAATGGAGAATGCGGCTTTTGCACAAGTGTCTGTCGCTGCATCATTAACATGACAAAACCGAGACAGCTGCATTGACTTGACAGCGTGGGGCTCATCACCAATAGCACCCTGGCCACGTAGCAAAGAATACGCCATGCATCTGCATACGGTATATTGCTGGAGCGATGTCATTGGTCAATACGTCTCCATTGGTACGGATTGATTCGGCTTGCCACCGCTGCATTGCAGCCTTACGTGAAAACATTGGTCTCTACACGGCCACGACGGGTCCCGTTCCGACGGCTGTGGCCCAGCTCTCACACGACAGCGCTCGATTTAGCATTCAGGAGGCGTTGCTGTGATAAGCCATTGCGTGTTGAGGCGGGTTCCATAGCCGGATTGCGTCTGACTGGAGAAACGTGGGCAATCAACGCATCCTCTTTAAGCAAATAAGCCTCCCTTGGGCATCTTCTCCTTCTCCCCGCAGACAATAGTGCTGAAATCATTTATTGACAGCATGAGAATAAGCCGGAGACGCCAGAGAAGGGGCTCAGGTTTTGCTGCGTCTCGTAATACTCCGTCCCCCATGTTTTCGATTCTCGATATTGATACGTCACGAGCATCTATTAATGGATATGTGGATATGTGCATGTACCATCAGCTGCGTATCGGGTACGAGTGCTTTCTGCTGCGCCGCGTAGAGCTGGGACGAGTATAAGAAGCCAGCTTGTCCCAACGCGCAACCCGCGCGCGTACATGGTGGAATCATCATCAACATCATCACTCATATTCTTAATCTTTTGGCTGCCTCTTTTGTTGTCTTGGTCTGTTTTGTCAATGATTTGTTTCAGATAGCGTAATCCTCTTGTCTTTGAATCCGCCTAGCTATAATCTTTTGCCCTTTGAGAGAGCTCAGCCCACACAATAATGGCACGAATGTCTTTTTGCCCCGTCTATCCGAAGCAACTGCAAGCACGCGCAGCCCAGGACAAGCCGACCAACAACTTGGATACCCAAGGAGGAAACCTGCCAAGAGAGAAATATGAGAGATCAGAGATGACGTGAAAATGAGAGAAGCATAACAAGAGCTCCGACACCAGTTACCAATCAATGGTCACGAGCAATATCGGCCTCTCCATTACTCGTTCTCACAAGGTGGACAGACGCACCCAAGAAGAGGGAATAGCCCGAGCAGCGAGACGAGGCAAATAGGCAGACGCGCGCAGTTTTGATTGTCCTGATGCAGCTCTCAAGCCACCAGACGCAGGCCACGTCGATGAAGTGGTTTGGGATGGGCGAGATTCATTGGCGCCTGACCTCGTGACGCCCGGAGCTTGTACCTTGCGCTAGACACTGGCCAAGCTTGAAACAGGTATAGGTACAGGCACAGATACCCAAGGGAGCATAGGTAAGCCGGTACCTGAGAGACCTGAGAGAAGGGTTGTCTGTCAGAGTCGCAGCAGCGCTCAAAGTGGAAACGGACCCTTTATCCCGGCTTAGTGTTGACAGACAACGCAGCAGTCCATAAAAATGGTGGTGCGCTGTGAGCCAGTAGTATTACGTGCATGAGAGGCTCCATGAGGCGTGATGACGAAGCTGGAGAGGCATGTGCTGCGCCCTGGTATTATGAAGCTCAGTGAGAATAGTATTTGTAAACATTGTTGGGAGTTGTGAAGGGTCAGGAGCTATCAATACAACTCCTCTTACAACTAACATCTTGATGCACTGGAGCCAAGGCATAATGGCGGTACGTTCCGCTCCCGCCAACCCATCCATATCCATATCCCTGTCAAATCAATGCACTCTACACTATCACTCAGTCTTATCATTGATAGAGTCTTCAATACTGTTACTAAGCTTCTTCAACGTCCTCCGCCAGTATCCGCCAATACCCATCTCACGGATCCGAGCCACCAAAGGCTCCGCATCCCCAGACGGCACGCAGAGCATCATCTACATCAATACTATCAACCTGGGGTGATCTTTTACCCTACCGCAAAGCAATCTACCATCTACTATTACCAGTTAGCCCTTCCGCCTCGTCCCGCCCTAGAGCTTACCCTCTACCTAGTCCAGTCCAAGTCCCTCCCAACTCTAGTCACCGCTCCGAAATCGGGTCCTAAGTCAAACGCCCGGCCACTCACAGCCCGTACATTCGCAACGCAGCTCCCTCCGCCCAATGCCATTCGACGAGCGCCGGCCTCCCGTCCACCGCTCCCGACGCCAACTCGGTATCAGCATCGGTATCTCGAAAAATCGCCGGTATCGATAAATCCTCGCCATCTGACCATTCGGCGTGTTTCCCGCTTATGCTTACCATTCATTCACATTCACCCACCTAATAAAACTACCTTTTCTTGTTTGGGCATTTATTTCGTTATCGTAGGATTCAGACGGTGATGCTTACGAGTTTTGCTGCTTGCTACTGCTTATTTCAACGACCACAACTCCAGCAGGCTGCGTGCCCTTTCCCGCTTCAAAAAGAAAGGCTGACTTTTCTTCTCTTCTTTCTTCTTTTCTCACTTGCACTGCATCGCAATTGGCCAGAGAGAGTGTGTGAGAGCAAGATCAGACCATTTTGTTTACCCAAGTAGCAATTGAACCTGCGTCTGCCACTCTAGTAATTCCCCAGCCAGACGTACATCCGTCAATAAGCGCGTACTCTCAACTCCATCCCCAGATTAGCTGTTGTGTACCCTCTCCTCTCTCCTCATCTCACTTCACTTCACTGTACAAACAAGCTTCACGACAAGCATCACAACAAAGCCAAGCCAAGCCAAGCCAAATCAATGAAGACAAGCGACTCCGCGTCGCCGCCATTGGCCCCCGCCATCGCCATCATGCCAACCACAGACGGCCCCCATCACCACCTTGCTGTCGGCGCAATGACGTCGTCGCCATCCTCTGCCGTCCAGTCACAGTCACAGCCGAAGCCGAGATGGAACTCCAAGAACCTCTCCTGGCGCATTGGAGCGGATGCCTCGAGTGCTGCATGCGCTGGTGCACTGATAGCCCCAATCATAACCATCATTGATCGGTAAGTAAGCAGCATATTGCATCCTACTAATGTACCATCTTCAAATCGCATGCATATCATCACATGTCTAGCCAAGTCGCATACACATATACCTACACTCACACTATACACTCACACGATCACATACATACGTCCATTCATCACCAACAATAGCCCAATCAACCCAACATGTTATATCAAAATGAAAGCTAACATCTCCATCACAACAGCTCCATCATGGAAAACGCCTCCGGGCGCAACTCCCTCTCAAACTCCATCCGCTCATCCCTCCGCACCCTCTTCTTACGCCCACAAACCCTCCTCTTCTCAAAACCATGCGCCCTCGTCTTCGCCCTCTACTCTGGCACCTACATGACCGCAAACTCCCTCGACACATTCTCCTCCACTGTCTCCAACAGGCCCGCCTCCAGCATCACCGCAGGACCATCAAAATTCGCCGCCTCATCCCTCGCAAATGTCGGGCTCTGCGTCTATAAAGATCAAGTCTTTGTTCGAATGTTTGGTCCTCCTGGCGCAATACCGCGTCCTGTTCCACTGCCCAGTTACGTGCTCTTCACGCTGCGCGATTGTCTAACCATCTTCGCTTCTTTCAATCTCCCGCCTTTACTGGCCCCCTGGATCGATTCTCGTCTATCCGATACCCTACGCCGACATGTCTCTGGCCTGACTACGGCGCAATTCATCGCCCCCGCTTCAGTACAGCTCTTCTCTACGCCGATACATCTTCTCGGCCTGGACATGTACAACCGCCCGGGAGGCACGTTCCGTCAGCGCTGGGAAGTCGTGAAATCAAATTGGCTGGTTAGCACCGCAGCTCGCATGTGTCGCATCATCCCGGCGTTTGGTGTTGGCGGTGTCGTCAACTTGAAAATGAGACGGCATCTCATGGAAAAACTCGAATAATGATTTCTTCGGCCCCTTTTTCTATTTCTATCTTTCATTCTTTGCATACGAAGCGATATTCCAATAATTCTTTTTTTCCCTTCTTTCATTGTTTTTTCTCGTCTCTCAGCTGGGAAATATTAGATATCAGCATTCTTGCGTCTCATACCCGACGCATCACAAGTAATACGTATATACATGTATGATAGACTAGATGATATAGACGTATCACTCTCAACAGCCAGCAAACTTGGCTCAAACAATCATGATTAATCACACAAGACAAAAATGCGTACCAGGCTCAAATAATCATGAATAATCACGCAAGACAAAAATGCGTATCAGCTCGATCACTTCATCTGTATCAGTCACACCTCCATCTGCACCTCTCACATCAGTTAACATGTTTTTCCCATTTTCAGCCTCACAAACTTTCTTGCCGAAATTCTTCATTTCATCTGTCCATCCGTCCATCAATTCATTCATAAATACAGAATTCATTCCGTCTTTCCATCAATATCGGCAATAAGCATTTGTACCATACCAACACACAAAGCTAGATTCAATTCAGGGCCAAGCCCAATACATCTCCATGGGTTTTATGCATCCTCCGCTTTCACACGTCTCACATCTCTCCTCCGCATCCCTTCTCTCTCCTGAAAACTCTGTCAAACATAAAGCAAGGTATAGTTTCCGACCCGTCGTCTCTCAACAAAAGAAAAATAAAATTGTAGAAACAGTAGCACACAAAAGCACAAATGGTTCGGTAGACCGATATACATCCGACTTAGGGACTCATCCACAACTGGCTTCGTCTCCCTTTCCCAAACGCCCTTTCCGAGGCTTGGCCAATCAAAACGTATCTGAGAAAAACAATCATATAAATGCCATGCTTGAGGGGGCATTTCTTCGTCCGTAACTTTAGATAGCGTAGGACAACATGAGCTTAATGCTGAGAGAAAAATAGTCGAATAATAGAAAAGGTAATAAAGGCCGTCAGCCGGCCTGCAATTTCCATGCATAGTCCAGTCCACGTGAGTCAACCCGGATTTGCATGTTCCCAAAGACGGTGGTTACATCTGAGGGAAAAAAGTAGAAAAAATAAGAAAAATCCCAGCTGGTTGAGGTGGGTATCAGTAGTAAGTGATGGCATGCGGCTCACCACGTCATGATAATGTCTACTCCACAGCCGGTAAAGAAAAGTAGAAGAAAAATATAGACATCGAAGAATTAATAAGGCTCCAAAATACGACTATGCCACTTCCACGAACAGCATAAGTTTCTCGTTACGCCGAAGAGCTTCGTTGAGCTCGTCATTGTTTGACAGATAGGGCCTCTCTCCCGTTGGCTCGTCCTTGTAAAACAGCTGCATCTGCTCTGAGGGTGACATCTTGAGACGATCATGAATCTTGTCATAGAGCTGTTGGAACTGGATTTCTGAGGGAACGCGGATAGCAATAAGATCTTCGCCGTAGGATATCTTGATCTTCATTACAGCTCCAGGTTGAAGCTGTTGCTGCGGTTGCTGGGACGGCATCGGCGGCTGCTGTAGATGTTGCTGTTGCATAACTGGTAGTGGTACCGTTAATATTTGTACAAATGATGAATAATCAGGGGCTCAGAATGCCATGGAAGCTTACCTTGCTGTGGATTGCTCACTTGGCGTGGCGTGGCTGAGAGACCAGAGTATCCGATGCCACTCAGGTTGTTTCGCGACGACTGTCGCGAATCGGGGTTAGCATGTGACCCAGAGGACTGAGATCCTTGAGACAGTCGGTATTCCTCGTCAATCGTGGAAGGGTCCATCTCATAATCGCCTTCTCTAGGGGCAAAGAATTGCTTGACAAGCGTGCAACGGGCGATGTAAGGGGGCTGGTTAAGTAAGTTCTTGACATATGCATCCAGGTTATGCAGTCTTCCCTCTGTGATGGCATCTGTCACATAGCTCACGGGGCCAGGCATGTAGGGGAGTGTTCGCTTCTGGGTACCGGTGTTACCAGCCTCGGCGGGGAATTCAGTGAGAAGGGCAATCTGGAAGTCATAAAAGTCCTCATAGTACCTGGACAATTCCCAGTGTCGCCCATCCTCGAGCTGTGTTTCAATGACAAACCAGTACTTGTCCTCTGCAAAGCAATAGCGAGGTATCCGGGCAGAGATGGGTGCGTAGAGCTCCGTTGTCGCGCTCGATACAAATTCGTTCTGTTGGGGGGCAGCAGGCTGAGAGGGCATGCTTTGAGGGGGCTATTGGGGGATTTATATTAACACCTGATTAAGCGGGACGGATGGATGGAGAAGTGATAGACGGAGGGGATGAGATGGGATGAGATGGGATAAAGCAACTGGCAATGTAAACTGGAAAACAACAGATTCGCAGTGATATAAAACACAAAAACTCACCTGAGATCCAGGGTGGATGCTCATCCGCTCCATGCCCTGTTCCAGCGGCTGCGACGGTCCTCCACCCTCAAACTTGCCCAGTGTAATGCTGCTATTCTTGTACGCAGTCGCCATTTTCTTCCACTCTTCAACTTTGGGCACGCCTGCCGTTCTGAGGGCGGCATCAGGGTTCTCAAGGACCTTGCCCGTGCCCATATCACGGAGCTCAATAAAGGACACCGGGATCAAGCCTGGACCGCCCAGCCGACCAATGGGCTTGGCGACAAACCACTCCGGGTTGGACTGGGCGATGACAATGATAGCCTCACCGGCCTTGGCCTCCAGCTCGTCGGATCTTTCCGCATTGAAGTCGTACATGACGACGCCGTACACCATGGCGCCCTGCTTGGCCTTGGAAGCGCGCTGGCTGCCTGGCGCTCCGGCTGTGCCAGGAGGGGACTGGACTTCGCCATAACCAGAGTCATGATCCAGGTTCCTGTTGGCAGTTGGCGGGCGGCCTCCATCGGACTGCTGGCTGTCACGCTCAGTCTTTCCTAGTGCTTGGAAGAAAGCAACGGGCACGAGACCACGCGCATCGGGTAGCGCAGGGTTGCAGGCCTCGTACCAATCCGGATCGTCTTCTCGGCCGATGACGTGGAAGAAGTCGCCCTTGGAGAAGCTCAGTTCCTGGGATGAGCGAGCTTCATAGTCGTAGAGAGCGCGGATGACCTGCGTATACAGAGTAAGAGGGAAGTCTCAACAGCTATGCTATAGTAACTGGGGAATACTAAGAAACAATTTTGAAAGACGTAATGAAAAGTCATATTTGCAAACGCAACTCAAGGAAAACAGAAACGACGCAAACGAAGGCAGACCGTTTGCGCGCGAGAGTGTCATGCGACCTTGTCGATTTCGACACAAACAACGCAAACAGCAGGGAAAACTGAGATTGGCAACAAGGGGGCAGAAGGATTCAGGCGCAGCACACTGGTTTGACGAACCTTCTTGGGGGGAACGATTGCGACAGCAGCTTTGGGGGTGATGGAGACGCTGTGCTGCCTCTCCTTGTCGCCTTTCATAGACCGACGAAGAGCCTGTACCAAGCCCATGGCTGTTAGTTGGGTTTCTTCTTCTTTTGGTTATGCTTCTGCTTCTTCCGCTTCTATTCTTTCTCTCTCTTTGTTCGAAGACTTCGTCGCAAGGGAGTTTTTTGTTTTTGTTTATCTCTCTGTGCGCGCGGCGGTGACTGTGAAGAGATGGTGATCGTGACGTGACGGGTGTGAGAGCACGGCAGCTGGGCATGCCAGGCAGGATCGATATACGGGAGAGGCCATGGTGTGTCGCCGGCCCGGCAAGCTTTTGGGGAGGGGAGTGGTTTGCAGCTGGCAGCGCATGACTTGCGCAGTTGGCAATGACGCACCTTCATCTTTCTGCGTGTGTAACGGGTTCGTCCAAACTACGGCCTGGGGCGAGGGTTCGCAGGGCAAAAGTAAACAGAGGCGAGATGAGCTGTATTCGGCGATGGGATCGAAAGGGCCGCGAGGGGTCGCGCAAAAACTAAAGAGGCAAGGGAGGGGTCTTGTCTCGAGAAAAAAGAGGGATGAGGACGGCGGAGAGGCCCGGGTCGGTTCGAGCGTCGCGAGAGAGGCCGCAGGGCAGGTCGGAGTCGTGGGACGAGGTGGAAGAGGCGAGGAAGCGCAAAAAGAAGCGTTTCGCTCGGGAAGATGCACAAGAGCAGCTTCTCCTTGGTCTGTCGTGCTTCGCTGTGCTGTCGGGCGCCACACAATCTGCGCGTGCTAGCACTTTTTAATCTAGCCCAGCGTCCGCCTTTAGCCTCTTGTGTAGTGTCGGCTGCGCCTCGTGCTTCTAGAAAAGTCGAGCCTCGTGCGGCTGCAACGCGCTCACGGGAGTATTTTTAATTCTTGCTTCTGGCGGTGTTGCAACCTCAGATTTCGGCGATGCGGGCGGCCGGGCTGGAAGCGTGCAACTGCGGCGGTTGAGCTCCCGTTGTGGTCGTCTGCCTCGTTTTCGCGGTTGCGCCAATCTAATCCAAACCAATCCGGTGCAATGCAGTGCGAGCGAGAGACGATAGCGCAATCGCTTCGGGCTTCGCAGTGGGAATAATTCTACAGGGAGTCGCTCGCGCGCAGGTCCAGTCTAGGGATAAAAAGAGAGAATAAGTGTCAGTTGAGTAATATAAGAATAAATAATAATTATGAGCGACGGCTGGAGAGTGACGCCGGGAGAAGCGGCTGCAGCTGATGCGGATGCAAAGGATGGGATTGGAAAGCTGTGGTGGGAGCGACAAGATATGCGTGGCAATGTCACGAGTACATGTACCAACCGTCTGTACCGCTGCGTGGCTTTCACTGCGGTCGCTACCTGGTGAGACAAACAGCCAGGGTACTCGTACGCTGCCGTCGCTATGCTGCCATCGTTGCAACCACTTTTGAGTCGTTTCGACAGCTTTCGTACGAGTAAGCCCAAGCCCCGACCCATCTTGCTGGGTCTTGGGGGCCTGCTACAGAGTGTTAGCAGAGCCTACAGCACCTAGCTGGGGTCTTCAGACGGCTCCCGGTGGGTTGCAGGTGGGGTCCGCCAGTGCCCAAGGCGCTATCCATAGGCTGGCGACGCCCTGTAGAAACAAACAAGCTGCAAAGAGCAAGGGACCAGCAGAAAAGGAGGGGCACCGCAAGCAAGGGTTGGCCAGCAGGTTGCGTGAGCCTGCACCAAAAAGACGTCGATATACGACTTTCTGCCAGGCCCCCAGCTGCTGCAAACCAACATCAATATCTGTACATATCCATTGATCTGTACAGTAGCAAGAAGCAGGCTCTGTATCCACTGGAGCCTTGGGGCCTACTTAATATTATGGGACGGACTCCTAGCACTTAAACTACAAACTTTACGGCTTGCTATTCATAGGAACAGCAGCGCCTTTAGGCAGGTCGATCATCAGATGGATGGAGATGGATACTGTACAAGATACCTGTAGCCCTGGATGCTGAGCGCCAGCCTGCGCCGATGAGGCTGAAACGGGCATCACGATACGAATGTCACCTCTGTTGGGCATCATTTTGTCTCATGGCACTTTTATTCTGCCTTGCTTCATTTCCTATGCACGCCAATGAGCGTATCACTGATTCCATTCTCACGCTGTGTTTCCTTGCTGTCTTTTTAAGCATGACTCGACGCCCATGTTAGTGCATACACCTTGAGCAGCCACCATGTACTTATAAGGCATCAAACCCCAAGGCCTTTTTCTGGGAGGGAGCCCATATCAAAGTCTGCCTGTGATATTAAATCCAAAGGCCACCAGGCATTAGAGTAACATTATGGCCTCTCGTTATTAAAAATTTCACCCTCTCCGCCCAGCCGCCAGCCTTGTTCAACTGCACGTAGTTCCAACAACACCAGAGTCTACTTCCATACGTCTTTAGCCAGCTCCACCAATTCTGACTAGCCCCATCACGAATAAACGCCACAAGCTCCTCCCTATCTGCACGGCTCTTACTAGCCTCAATTGCCCATCAAAACTCACCCACGCCTTGCTGCCAACCTCTACATGGTGAAACACAACACCATTCAGGCCATTGACAGAAACAGTTTCACCATCTCCGGGCAGAACCGGCAACTTATCGATTGCGCTAATGCATTTCATCTCTTCGTTTCAACATGTCGTCATCTTTTCTTCTTCAGTTGCAAAAGACAAAATGAATCATGTTGCCAAAGGCAAAGGTGAAAGATGCCAGACCCATCGTAGAACCACTTCAGTGACATGCATTCGGTACTTACCATAATACCCACTGATCATCCCATGTCTGAGGTAAAAAGAGTCAAATAATGATAAAAGTTCTCGTCATTAGCAGAGTACACGCAGATGGCATCTTCTAGCAAAGCCATCATCGCTGGTCAGGTTCATCTAGATCAAACCGGCATCGCCCCTTTCTCCATCTTCCCGCCTACCCCATGTCATGCACCATCGCACACCAGCTTAAAAAATATGATAAATTCGAAATCTAATCAATTGATACTGCTTCGACTATGTAATATATGTACAAGTAAAGTCGAAAGGTGCCTCATGCAAGCTGTCATAACCCAATTTGACAAACCCATTCCTTGCCATGCAAAAAATTATTACCAACGCCAAAACACCGGCGTCCCTCCACGGCTTCAGTTCGACTATAAAATCGCTTTGAAGAGACAATGCCGGAATTACTCTGTCAAAAGAGAAATCTGGCCCAAAAAATCACCCCGCACATCGTCCAAATCCGTTTCAACCTCCAATCTCGCATTGGAGTTGCTACTATGAATCAGGTGATATCCTGCTTTGCAATAAAAGCAGAGATCTGGTGTATCAAGTTAGAGTAGTAAATCGCTCAAGAGAGTACCGTGTCAAGGTGAATGCCTCAAGTTCGCTTCATCTCTCGAGGTATCAGAGACTAATGATACTATCCGATACGGAATCGTGTTTGGAGTGGGAGGAAGAAATCACTCGTGATCCGAAAGTGACTTTTACAGACGAGATCCAAAAAGAAAAAGAAAAGAAAAAAGAAGAATGCTTTTAACCTCGTCCGAGGTCGGCAAGGTACTGTCGTTAGATGTCAAGGCAGGCTGGTCTCTTCAATAATAAAAAACAAGAGTTGGTGGCTTTGAGCCACATGCAAGTTTTGTGGGAGAGGAAAAAAAGTACTTGGTGCGACGTGGCAGAGAGCAACATCACCAAGTTAGATCTGGCCTTTAATGTCCACTTTCTGGAAAGCTGAGGCTCTAGAGGCTTCAAACAGGTTCCCAGCTTTGCCGGTCAGGAACGCAATGTACTCTGTGCGATCTTCAAGAAGGTGTTGCCCCTGGTAATCAATGATGAACTGGGCAGCATCAGCATCGGATTCGAAACCGAGCTCCTCAGTGATGAAGCGCAGCTTGACGTCAGGTTTATATCTGTTAAGGCGCATTAGCATTAAAAATATGATAAATGACAAAGAGTGTATATAACTTACCCTCTGCAGATGTTGCACAGAGCTGCAAGGCGCTCCCTCGTGACAAACATATCCATAAGATATGCACCCATGTTGGGTGTGTCAAGGTACAGCTGGAAGAACTTGTGATAGTTGCCCAATGCCAGCGTCGACCGTACGTTGAGAGCGTGCTTGATCGGCTTCTCTTCCTTCTCCGCTGCGGTTAGATCTGCCAGGGTGTCGTTCAAGCCGGTTCGGTTGGCAGTGTGAATGAAATAGAGGATACGATACGCCTTAAATTCAATGGGGTTTCCCTTCAGGCCCATTGCATACAATGATCGCAACTGGGTCTGGCACTGATTATACTCACCAATGTCCCCCTTCTCCAAGGCAATCCGGGCGTGGATTTCATAGACGGAAACGGTAAACTCGTTCTTGATGCGCTGAACCGTGAGATCCTGGCGCATCGACTTGAACTGATCGCAAATATACGAATAGTTGCTCTCCTTTCTCCACTTCTTCTTCAGCAAATCCAACGTTTGACGGAGAACTCTCTCAGGTCGCACGTTGGACGCTACAGGGGGGGCAGTGAGGCGGAGATACTTCTTCTCAAGGACTTCAGAGGTACCGACGATAGGACCAGACGTCGGCGGAGTTGGGCTGGGCGACGAGATATTGGCGGCCTTGAACTCGTTTTCGAAACGACGCTTGCGCTTGTTGGCTTCTTTTTGGAACTTACTGGACTTGGGGTCATCGAGGGCTACTCGCTTGTCGGGGGAATACGAAATGCGATCCTCGAGGGATCGGCCTGAGTTAGTAGAGTGCCATGGTGGCATGGACGTATCATTATTTGCAAAGTCATTGGACTTTCGCTTTCTAGGATTGAAAGTGTCGTCGGTATATACCGGCGTTGTCAAGGATAGCGAGGCAGCGTGATGATGTAACTTTAGCTGTGCATCACGGTCAGCTCTCACCAAAGCTTGGGGCAAGGGCATGCTATCCCAATCAATAGTGTAGAGTGCGTTGTTCTCTTTGGCGCTGCCGATGGTATCTTTTAATTTTGCTTCAAGTTCCGCACGAGAGACGGAAGTATCGTCGTTTTCAGGATGGAAAGACCGCTGAACATATCGACGAACTGATTCCGGCCATTCGGTCTTGCCTCCTTTGGGCTGTTCTACGGGTGCTGGAGGTGCATGTGCTGCAGTCCCAGGAGCAGAGGGCTGAGCGGCATTTGACGCGTACGGGTTGTACGCTGGTGGTGGCGGAGGAGGGGTGTATGCGCCGAAGCCTTGTCGTACTGGTACTGGGATGAAAGCAGGGTCTATCGAAGAGGTTAGATATTACAGGTCAAGCAAGCAAGGAGATAAGAGACATACTAGGTGGATAGGCATATGACGCTGGAGGAGGGTGCTGAGGCACGACGCCCGGCGGGTGCTGGGCGCTCGACCAACTTGGCATCATCGTAGCGGCTGGAAAATTGCTGGCTGGAGTTAGTTTTACGAGGTGCGAACGATGGATCAGGCGCGAATAGAGGTCCTGCGAGAGCTCTGGCAACAGTTTGATAATCTTTGTTGCGTGGATGAGATAAGGAGGCAACGGGTGATGTTGGGCCGCAATAGTAAAATGTGATGTGCGAGGGAGAAAGCCCCGTGACTTGAAGTCAGCGGCTAAATGCCGGCTGCTCCGAGAGGACCCTTCGTGCGCTGGCAAAGGCAAGGCCAGCACGTTATTCCAAATGTGGCGAATAGTGGGGAAATATTCAATGTGACCTATGGTACGTACCTCTTTGCGCGGGATGTCCATGCCTCATCGACGAGTAGCTTAAGCTGTGGTAGTGAAACCTTGCATCTGTCATTATCATCACTTTCTATTCACTACTGCCGGAGATTTCCGATCTTTATAGCATCTATTGTGCTATTGAATTATTCTACCATCATTATTTAAAGCTATTTCCAGATCAAAAGCTCAATTTCCGCCTCTATTCACCACAGCTTCTTCGGCACGTGCTATTCAGCGCATCATCGATCCTAGAGCGACTCGCCCACTCATTCATCAAGAGGCTGGCACTCTGCCAAAGCCGCGGGACGAATGTTCCTGAAGCATATTGATCTCACTACTGCATTGCGGCCTTCGTATCTTCCGGATGAAGTCCTGCTTTTTGTCCAAGACAATGTCGGCTTGTACGAGGGGTAAGTCATATGGCTGTATAGGTTGCCCGTGGCGGGGCTCAAAGACGACAGATACTGGGCAAGATACTGATAAGACGGAATATGATGTAGGAAATACAAGCTTCCAAATCAGCAAAATGGCCAGGTTTACTTGACGTCTCATCGTATATGTTATGTCGATAAGGTTGAGCCCAGAAAGCAATCGGCCGCTCTGGACCTAAAGGAGGTGGATCGGTATGAGTTCTATGCGGGCTTCTTCAAGTCATCGGCCAAGGTCACCATTGTACCCAAGCCTTTGAGACGATCAGCCCTTCACAACCGCGTAATGTCTGGTACGGGGGTCAACTCAAGACACAGCACGCCATCTCCTACATCCTCTAATGACGCCTACGCTCCTCCTTCTGGGCCCCCGCCAGCTGCTGCCACCTGGGTCTGCAACATTTGCAGCTTCTCGAATCCCGTCCCTTCCAACTTTGATCCTGCGTCTGCAAATGCCCATACTCCCCTCCCGCCATGCTTGGCATGTGGAATCAAACCGGCGCTATCGCTGGTGCTTAAGGCAGCTATTAGTAGCGCAAGCCGTCCTTCACCTTCGCCGAATTCCAGCCAACCAGGAAATATCAATAATTATACATTTTCGTCAGCATCAGCAGTGACCTTAGGACTTGTCGATCCTTTCGCATCACCCAAGCCCAGCGAACAAGGAAAGACTGACACGACAGTCTCATTTCAATGTCCTCGATGCACTTTCTCCAATCATCCATCACTGTTATCCTGCGAGATGTGTGGAGCACCATTACTCTCGCAAGATGTATCTTCTACCATTTCCCCTTCTGAGTACATCAGAATACTATCACAATCCCCTGGACCAATCAAAGATACCAGCCAAGGTGCTGTTGATTTTGCAGAAAGCGTCAAAATCTCTTTTCGGGGGGGCGGAGAGAAAATCTTTTATGAACGGTTAAAGAGTGCCATGACACAGCGAAAATGGCTGCTTCAAGATGCTCCTCCCGCTCCAAAGAGCAATCGCATGGCCGACGATAATTCCACCAATGGCTCACCAGGCACTCCCACTCAGAGAACGAAAACAGCTGGCATTGCTGGACTGGAGCAGCTGGGTTTGAACATGCGAAAGAATAACGAGATTCTAATCGGTAGTGCCTTTGAAGACCTCGAGGCTTTAATGACTTCTGCAAAAGAAGTCGTAGCGCTGGCAGAGAGATTTGCACACCAAGTTAACGGAGCCAGTGCCGATGTCACATCCAAAGAAAATACGATTCTAGCCGAATCCGCCCACCAGCTTGGTCTCATCACCACAAAAGACATAGTCGGCAGCGGCGGAGGCTCTGACTCTCTCTACTTCTCCGAACTCGCCCGTAATCTAGCAGAGTTCCTCACCGACGACGCAAGAGGCGTGCTCAAGCGAGCCGGTGGTATCCTCACCCTCGTCGACCTCTGGGCAATGTTCAACCGCGCCCGCGGCGGCGTCGAGCTCGTCAGCCCCATGGACTTTGAAAAGGCCGCCCAGATGTGGGAGTCTCTCAAGCTGCCCGTCCGGCTGCGTACATTCCGCAGCGGCGTCATGGTCGTCCAGGCAAGAGATCGCACCGACGACGTGACTATCAAGTCCATATTGGCCTGGCTGCAGGACCTACACGAGTTTCCGCCCGATCGGGAGGTTGCGTGGGATTGGCGAGAGTTTGGAAGAGGTGTCACGGCGCAGGATACTGCTGAGAGGTTTGGCTGGAGTTTGGGCGTGGCGGAGGAGGAGCTTCTTATAGCTGAAGAACAAGGGTTTTTGTGTCGTGAGGAAGGTCTTGAAGGGTTGAAGTTTTGGAAGAATTACATTGGCAAGACTGACATTGCGGTGTTGCAAAAGAGGGAGGCTCAGGAAGAGGCGGATGCGATTTTGCGGCGTTTAAAGGACACTGGTCTTGTATAGCTTTAGGGGTTTAGTAGCTTGCATCTTTTTAACGTAGCCCATGATTTTGTAATAGAGTACGATGATATATGGTTAAATTGGGAGTGTCTTGGAGTGGTACATAGAATTTGCGTTTTCAAATTTCATGAATGATATTGTACATGAGTAGCTCAGGGGCTTAGTTGTTCTTGTTTTAAAGGCAACATGTCGCCTCTCTCAGCTACCGTTTGGATATAATAGAAACAGTTATGTAAAGAAACACCGCAACTCCACAATTCCCCTTGTCTTTTGTCAAACTCCGTGTTCGCATAGGAAAAACATTCTCACTCAGTGACGTGACCTGCATTTCCCCAAACCTCCCATATTCCCAGATCGTAAAAATAAAAGAAATAGCATCAAGTTAAAAAAGAAAAGGCATTATATGTTTGGCAGGCTAAAATCACAACGTCTCCAACGTCAAAGCAACCCCTATTTCATACCACGACATGTGTCGACATGTGTTCCACTGCCTCTTTGATCGAGCGGAGCATTCTCTGATTGACACAAAAGGGACATCGCAGCGGCCTATCGTGAGTGGCCATGGGGACCTCTGAATGAATCGGCGTAAGAGTCAAATCGGGGGCAATGTCTTGGCCAGGCGTAGCATAGCGGGTATCAGAAGGTGCACGACCACCAGGTGTAGCCATCATCACCTGTTGTTGAAGTCCAGCGGCTCGTTCCTGACGATCTCGCTCTTCACGCACAGCCGCAGCTTGCTCTTCAGCGGCCTGTTCCTCCTGTTGCAGCTGTCGAAGGGCGTTCTGGAGCACCACCTCGGGATCATCGTCTGCGTAAATTGGCTGATCAGGCGGGGGCTGGGCGAGCGTTGGTTCAACGGGTGTCAGAGCCGATAGCGGAGCTGCATGAGCGTTTGCCAGTCGTCGGATGATTTCGTCTCTGACCAGCGCACAGGTGTTAAGGCTCGATTCGACGCCCACAACACGCAGGACCTGTTCCCGGATCGCAGCAGGGCTCGTGTCGGACTGGATGGCCATGAAGCGCGGCACGCAGTCTGCAAGGTAGTCGATGTCCTCGGCGGGGTTGATGCCTCCGTCGCCATGTCGGCGCTGACGCCTGATCAGCAGGCCATATCTCTTCTTGAAGCGATGGATCCAGCCCGGCGAAAACTCCGGCGGGCTCTCCTCCTTGTATCGCGGCAGCTGGCTAAAGATGGACTTGGCCTTCTCGCCCAACTCCTCGTTGGTCGGCTGGCGGCCCGCAGCCTGGACCTGCTGGTACCATAGCAGAACGAGCTTCTCGACGTCGGGCCAATTGCCAAAGCGCAGCCGCGAGCCCGACAGCTGCGGGTTGTCGCCGTCTAATCGCGAGTACTTGGGCGACAGCGAGTGCGAGACGGTGGACTGGCTGATCTGCTGGCCGTACTGCGCAAAGAACCACTCGATACAGGCCTTGTGCGACGGCCGAATGGTCTGGTTATTAGCCCATCGCCGCAGTGCTCGGCGTTGGTCCAGCGTCAGCGAGTGTCGCTCCTTGGGCCCAGAAACTGACGGCGAAATGTCACCACCGTCGGCGCCCACCAGCGAAGGGTCAGTCGCAGCGGCGGCCATCTCTCAGCTCAGCGGGTGTTTCCCTTTAGCAGATGGCGTCTTCCTGGAATTGCAATCGTTGTATCCGATGGATGCAGGATTTGGTTCTGCTTAAGGAGATGGTGCATGCGCCAAAAAAAAACGCGGTGGCGGGGCGCGTATCCGGCAGGGCTATTTACCGTTATTTGGCGCTGCCCCAAAGCGGTGCCTCACGTGATTGCACTGCGACCCTTTTGCGTGCTTGGAGCCGGCAGAGGCTGCATGTTGGCTACGCGATGTGCTGGATTGCCAGCTGCAGCAGCCCGCTGATAGGCGACCTTGTTGGGCGCCCTGCGTTTGCTGTTTGTTGCACGGCCGTGGATGGCGGTTTGCAGACCAAGAGCGAGTTTCGCATGCAGTGGCTGGATATGCGATTCTGCCGGCTAAGCAGCATCTTCGCATTAACGGGGATCGCGAGACACTTCTCTGTATATGCTTATATCCCTTAGTCGCTGCCAATTGAAGCTCTCCGAGTAAAGCCACTAGTTAAAAGCTCCTAGCATGAACACCCTCTTGGCGCTAGACTAGGACGTAAAGCAGATGATTCGCCATGTAATTAAAGAAACGTCAAATACCCTTTATTATGCTATGCTAGATAAAATGCATCTGGAATAGTTGCTTATTTCAGGCCACCCAACTTGGATACTCCGTGTATTACATACAGCCAATCAATACGGAGCTTCAATAATTGCCTACCTAGGCAAGTAGACAGTCGGCCAATATGGTTAGCGGAATCATGGGAATATGCAGAATCGACTATGAAATAAAGCAGAAGCTGACGGCTTCGCTGGTCTTGAATGCCGTATCTAAGGTTATGATTGCAATTATGTATGCTTCTAGAAAATGATGTCGGATCTCTTGAAGCTGGCAATAGTGAGCTACGCTATACCATGGTCACCAATTTCATGATGCTCCCAGTAGTCCAAGCTACATAGGTTGAGATTGGTATATTACTACCAATATCACAGCGGACGCATTCTCCAGTGATGCCAGTTACCTGTTTTACTACTGAGCCATACTCGTAGAGCAATATCTGCGGCCAACCTGTCATCCGTCACATAAGCTCAGCTTCAATGGAAAATATATAACTTCGGCACAGCGCCACCAGCTCATTTTGTGGCTTTCTGCAGCACTCAAGGCAATATTAAGAGCAAAAAAAAAGTACCAATGTAATGTAATTGCGCAAATCGCCAATCTGGTTAGAGAGAATAAATTGTATCGCATCTATCTCGAGACATTCGCTCTCCAGGCATCTATTATGTACAATACAATATACACTGCCATCCCGCAACCCCAGTTTTGAAATTTGGCAATTTAGTTCTTCTTGTCCTGCTCCTCAAGGAATTTCCTGTCAAGCCGTTAGTCGGGTTCTGGTCCAGAGTCGCCCACAGTAGTATATCACGCACTTGATGAAGTCGGCCTCGTCAGAGCTGGAAGCGTTGATCGGGGGAGTAGCGACGGCAGAGGCGGGCTTCTTGGGGCCAGAAGCAGCGTAGTAGGCACCGCCGAAGAGGGTAGCCAACCAGCCCATGGCAAGCTGTGGTTTTGATTTTCAAGTTAGCCATCCGCAACCAAAGCGAGCTTGGTGTGCGACTTTTTCGGCGGGACATACGTAGTGGCCGCCGACTTGTCGGCCAGCAATAGTGTAGGTAGCGATACCAGCCATTTTAACCTCGGGATATGCGTCGAAAGGGTGGACGGGAGGGAGAGACAGGAATCAATGGATTGCTGGAGATTTGAGAATCGTTGGCGGGCGACAAAAACGGAGACTCGACTTGTGCCTAGAATTGCAGGCCCGGGATTTGGCGGCTATTCCTCGGCGGAGCTTATCGGCGCGGCGGATGCCCGATTCAATTTCGGTGCCGACGTCACTAGAATGGCCCAAAGCTTTGCGGGAGTTCCTGAGCTATAAGCGCGGTCATCTTGCTAGCTCCAAGTCGTCATAACTGCTGCCCTTTTAATTCTTTTCTGTTTGCAAAGTCAACTTTGTTTGAGCGGTCGGTTTTTAATTCTATTCGTATTTTATTTCTGCCATTAATCACAGCTTCATCATGGGTTGGTGGGGTAAATCTACCGAGGCCAAGGCCGAGGACCAGCAGCGAAAACAGGCGCAGAGTGAAGGCGCCTTCGATCCTACACTGCCCAAGGCTGAGAAGCTGCCCAAGGGGCTGCAGAAGATTGTCGACAAGGCCGATAAGGATGAGAGTTTCTTTGACAGCATAAAGGAGGGAAGGTAATTGTGAATTCCATCCAATTCAGATCTTAAAAGCGAGAAACTAATGCATTTCAGTGCCCCCGACTCGACGGAGAGCAACTTGCGATATGCCGCGTACGCAACACGACTTCGAACAATTCTTCTATCTGCGCATCGATACGTCGCCTATACCTCTGATATTGGCGAATCATTCCGTCCCGTTGCGCACCCGGGCCTTGTTCGCACTGCCTACGGAATCTCGTGGATCTACATTCTGGGAGATGTATCGTTTGAGGGATACCGCTCGTACTGGCGCAACCAGCGCGTCCTCAATCCTCAGCTTCTGCTCAATTCTCACCAACAGAGATTCTCTGGTCTTCCTGAAAAGGAGACTCAGGCCCTTACTCCTGGAGTAGTTTCTCCACTGGAAGACTACCGAACAGTGATGGTGCAGAGAGCCATCTTCCAGAGTGTGGCCAGTATGGGACTGCCTGCCTTTACCATTCACAGCGTTGTCAAGTACTCTGGAAAGGCAATGAAGAATGTCAAGAACGTTACTTTGCGGACATGGGGTCCCATTGGCCTCGGACTGTCTGTCGTTCCATTCTTGCCCAGCCTCTTTGACAAGCCGGTTGAAGACGCCGTCGAATGGGCGTTCCACAAGGGTTTTTCGCAGTTTGGAGGCCATGAATACGTCGGAGATGCGCCGACCACTGGGCGAGAGAAACTACTTAACAAGGATCTCAAAGCCAAGAAGGATTGATCAGGCACTCTCTACTATGGATATGGGATACGGCGTTGGGGCATAACTCTACTCTGGGAGCATTATATAATGGGATAATTTCGTACATACCACAAAGAAAAAGAATGTCTTTGATATATACATTATAAACAAAACTTTGCTGTTCACTCCAGCATTATTTGATGCAAGATGATGGTAGTGAATGCATGTTGGGCTCCAGCTACCAAATGTGTCCTCTGTAGCATCACAACTCATAGCGGGGCTACCACTCAATTAACCCCGCGATGCCAGCTGCAGCCTTAATCTCGCCTCGTCTTACAGTGACTTGCCCCTTGCGCTTGGCAAACGCTACTAATTCGCTTTCATTCCCTAATTGCATATTTTGATAATTATCGGATTTCAAAGGATAGGGTGCCATTGCTAGCGGTAGTACAAAGTGCACGGCCATTTACACTCGGACTTCAGCGGCCATTGCCAAATTTAGCAGACGTTTATAGGGGCTTCCAGACGCTTCCTTGCCACGTTTGGTCAGCCGACTCTAAATCACTACCCGTCAGCCGCGCCGACGATTCCAGCGCAGCCTCACTGCTTCGTAAGGTTACGACATTCACTCTGCCTGGCAAACCACATCAGATTAGTTAGCGAGATTGCAGCGACTTATTTATTTTCACGGATCCCCCAAAATGGCGTCAGGTTCAGATTCCGATGCTCCTGAAACGAGCTACATTATGAAGGACAAACAAGACGCCAGCTTAGTCGGCACGCACTGCCAATACGAATACTGCAACCAGCTTGATTTCCTCCCCTTTTTCTGCCAGTCGTGCACAAAGACGTTTTGCTTGGATCATCGCTCAGAAACTGCACACAAGTGCTCTAATCCAGGGGCCTGGGCGGAACGGAAACGCCAGGCTCAGCTGTCAAAGCCTTCCATAGGTCAAGGGAGGACCCTGCGAGATAAGATCTCAGAGAAGCCATGCGCTGCGGACTGTGACACGATTGTCGGCACGTCATTAACACCAGGCGTCCACTGCGATACATGTAACCGGGACTACTGCTTGAAGCACCGCTTTAAGGATGATCACAACTGCAAGAACTTGACGCCGCTTGGGGCACGGCCCATGCAGATCGATGTTGCTCAGAGGACCAAATCTGCTCTGGATCGACTTCGAGCATGGGGAACGGCCAAGAAGGAACAGGCTGAAAGGGCGCTACCCAAGCCCAAGCCCAGCTCAGCTGCAGCCCGCCTGGTTGCCGTCAACAACTTGAAGAAGTCTGCAAAAGGCGACGACAAGCTGGCACCAGAGAAACGCGTGTATGTTTATGTGGAGGCTGAAGCTGAGACAGCAAAGGCAAAGTTTCCCAAGGGCGAGTTCTTCTATTCCAAGGACTGGGTCGTTGGCAGAGTGTTGGACGCAGCAGCACGAAGTCTCCAAGTACAAAACATCAACAATCAGAGCTCAGATGAGCGAGATAAACTACGGATTTTCCATGTAGAGGGCGGCAGGCTTTTGGATTTCGGCGAGAAGGTTGGGACGGCGTTACAGAGCGGGAATACTTTGGTGCTCTTGAGAGGCGTCGGTGCGCCTGCGGATTTGATTGAGGTATGAAGAGGACGCCGGAAATAGATCGCACATCACGGTACCTTTCTTTTTGTTTTCCATTTTCTACTGTTTTCTTAAATCTTGGGAGAATATCTACAGATAGCGATTCTATGCTATGGACACAATGAGGCACAGGTAGAAAGTGGATCTTACGATGTACATAGACAGCATTATTCTCACGCATTGCAGCGAGTATAAATCTTAATTATTAGTTGAGCAATCTTACAATGGCGCCATATTTTGCTTGAATAGCTTTGACTATCAATTGAATTAAGCCTTTTAAAAAGAATTGGAGCTTTGAATTTCTATTTACTTAGTCAACAACTCTTTGAATTGCCACCTCAGTTTGATATGTCATCATCCAGGGTAGTTGAATGAAGCTTCAACTGCTGCACGTGATCCCGCGTACACTTTCGCGTTAGTGACGACATGCTACTTCTCATCTCACTCCAATCTGCAGCCCGTTAATCGCGTGTATCAAGATATGCCTCCGTATGTACCTCGCAAAAGGCTAAGAGTGTCCACGCCGGATAATGCAGCCCCCGAGGATAAGACCGCCGGCGGAGTGAAATCCAAGGCGAGTAGCAGCCGAAGGAGAACGCTGTATGATGACCTTGATTCATCCCATACACCAGGAGGTTCAGATTCACTTCTTCAGGGTCTTGCAGGTGATGACAGCGACAGTCCTCTGTCTTCGCTTTCAGAAAGCGATTTCGAAGATGTCCCCATTGCGAAACAGCAAAAGAAAGAGGATGCTGGCGATGCCGACGAAGATGATGAGGACGATGACATCGAATTCGAGGATGTTGAAGCTCCTCAGCAGTCAATGCTAGACGTGCCAGTGCCGTCAGGCGATCTTGAGCTGACTTTGATCCGAGACACGCGAATATCTCTGACGAATCCCTTTGGTGACAAAAAGGGACCCTCAAAGCGAGAGCGGAAAGTCCGGAATGCGACTCATTGTGTTCACGTTCTGTGTCTTTTGTGGCACAATGCAGTTCGAAACTCTTGGATTTGCGATCCTGAGGTGCAAGCCATCATGGTTTCTCATGTCCCACCTCGGCTCTGGGATGAAGTTGATCGATGGAGACGTAATAGCGGCTTAGCAGACAGCCGACCGACACTCAAGGAAACGGCAAAAAGGAAGAGAGGCGCCAAGCAAGAGTCTCGAGATTGGGGTGGGACTGCCAAGCGGCTCGAAGAGGGGGCTATCGATATGAGCCATGGTGATCCTCTATTTCGATTTATGAGGTCGTTAGTCGCCTGGTGGAAACAACGATTTCGAGTTTCGGCACCTGGCCTCAGGAAATGGGGCTACATGTCACTGGAACGTCTCGATAGACTCACAAAGGCGTATGTAGACCATGAAGATGACTATGAAGATTTTGGTGAGCGGTTGAAAGGAATAGATGATTTTCGACAATGCGCCATCAACTGCAAAGGAAGCAGAGACGTTGGAGCCCAACTATTTACTGCGCTTCTTCGGGGCTTGGGAGTTGATGCTCGGATGGTCGCCAGCCTGCAACCCCTGGGATTTGGATGGAACAAGTTGGAAGACGCAGACGCTGAGGAAGATGAAAAGAAAGAAAATACCCCCGTTAAGTCTACGAGTAAGAAAAAGCCTGGAAAGAAACCAGCAGAAGAAAAAGCAATGAAAAAGAAAGTGGCAGAAAAGCCAAAAGCCAACAGCACCCCATCACGGTCAGCCCGTTCTTCTACGAAGCTATCCACTCCTCCAACTGAAGGGGCTGAAGATGATTTGGAATTAGAGTTCAAAGATACAGACGATGAATTTATCGAAGTTGATCTTACTCCAAAGGCAAAATCCACATATACGAAGAAATTCGATAACGACTTGGAATATCCACATTACTGGACCGAAATCCTATCCCCTGCTACAAAGAAATACCTCTCAGTTGATCCGATTGTAAAAGGAACCATTGCAATAAATAGAGACCTCGTCGAGACATTCGAACCTCGTGGCGCCAAGGCAGATAGGGCAAGACAAGTCATTTCTTATGTTGTGGGCTATTCAGGGGATGGAACAGCGAAAGATGTTACCGTACGGTATCTGAAACGGCAGGTTCTTCCTGGCCGAACTAAAGGCGTTAGAATGCCACTGGAAAAGATCCCAATATATGATCGCAATGGCAAGGTAAAAAGATATGAATTGATGGACTGGTTCAAGACGGCCATGTCCGGATATAGAAAAGGAGACAAAAAGCATCCCTTGACGGAAATTGAACAGCAAGAAGACGCAGTAGACTTGAAGCCGGCGAAAGCAGAAAAGAAGGAGGTAAAAGAAGGCGAGGAGACGCTGCAATACTACAAACAGTCTAAAGAATTTGCGTTAGAGAGGCACCTTAAACGCGAAGAGGCTCTGAGACGAGGCGCGGAGCCAGTCAATGTATTCAAAAATAAGGGAAAAGGCGGCAAATTCGAGGAAGAAGATGTATATCTTCGATCAGATGTTGTTCTTGTCAAAAGCGCGGAAACCTGGCATAAACAAGGCCGAGCTCCACTTGCTGGTGAAGAGCCTCTGAAGAGAGTCCCGTATCGAGCAGCCACATTGAATCGAAAGAGAGAAATACTAGAAGCCGAAGCAATGACTGGGCAGAAGGTTTTGCAGGGGTTATACAGTTTCGACCAAACTGACTGGATTATACCGCCGCCCATCAAGGACGGCGTTATTCCTAAAAACGAATACGGGTACGTGCATCTTGAGATGCTATCAAGTGGAAATATTAATGTTGGTGTAGGAATATCGATCTTTTTGCAGAGCATATGTGTCCTGAGGGCGCGGTGCATGTGCCATTTAGGGGCGTTGGCAAAGTTTGTAAGAGGCTTGGAATAGATTTTGCAGAAGCCGTGGTAGACTTTGAATTTGGCCATAGAATGGCTGTTCCCGTGATCCAAGGAGTCGTCATTGCGCAAGAACATCACGACAGAGTTATGGTCGAGCTAGAGAAGGATGAGGCTGAGCGAGTGAGAAAAGAGGATGAGAAAAGACGAAAAGCAGCACTTGGCAAGTGGAGAAAGTTTCTTATGGGATTGCGTATTGTGGAGAGAATCCGCCAAGAATACGGCGAGGTTGATGAGAGTGTCTCTGTATTTGGCCATTCTCGAGGAAAGATGCAAATAGACGAGCCACCAAAGGTTCATGACGAAGAAATGGCGGGCGGATTTCTTCCAGAAGGCTACGAGGAAGACGGTGAAGACCACCGAGCGCATGAGACATCAAATTTCTTTCCCTCGCTCGAAGAAGATGATCACGGCGGAGATGGAGATCTTGTCATGGAAGACGATGGTGGTGCTGCCACGAGCGAAGCGCCGACTGAAACGGGAACCCTGATGGGCAACAAGGGAAAAAAACCGGCGGCGCCAAAAGGCCGAAAGCCACAAAATGCAACACGCCGGAAGAAACGAGTTATTGATAGTGAATCTAATCACGAGGATGATGATTGGAGCGATGGGGATGATGAATGATGATTTGGATGGAAGTTTAGCATATCATGCTTTCTGGAATGTTGTGTGTTGGGCTCTTGAATGATGCTGTAAGGCGGGACATGAAGCCCTTTTTGCTTTAATGAGTCACCCGCATGACCAAAGCATCGGTGTCATTATGGGATGTTTATTCGTGTAAAAATTCAGAATTGAATTAGCATGCTGGCGAAGATTGCGGAAGATTTTGGCCATAGAGCCACGGATTTGATACATATTGGCTTGGAATAGCCAGGAGAGCTGCTGCTACTCGTTTAAGTTGGTTGCAGAAAAACCACTTCGAGAATCTTATGGCTATCAGGATTTCTTGGTGTAGTGGCACCTCCTCCGCATTTATAGGTGCTGATCGCTGAGCGAGATGACGAGTGAACTCTACTCCTGTAGATTAACCTTGCACTAGCCCCGCCTTCTTCTTTTCTTCTTCTTTTTCTGGAGCTTCCACAAAGCGTCTATGCTTTGTAATGGCGTTATCAAAGTGTCGGCAGATGCTGATACGAGATGCTGGTGGTAGTGGGTGGCAAATGCATGCAGATAGATAGGTACTTACAACTAAATGGAGGGCTTATAGCGCTATATTGGATGATTTACATCTAGAGAACAGCGTCCATGGTTGCTTTCGTAGCTAAAGACAAAGGCAGCTTGGCGCCATGATTCATGTATATACTGCTGCGGTGCACAATGGCTGAAGTTATGATTCAGTGATATCAACGCCACCGATGATGAGCCGCAAATATGTTGAGTGTAGCGATCAGAGACACACTCTGGCTTATATCTCTCTGGGCGAGCATTTATATATAAATACTACTTGATCCCCCTCTCTCTCGAATGGTGTTTTTTTTTTTTTTTTTTTTTTTTTTTTTTGAAAAAAATGCTCGTTTGAATCTCTACAAGTTTGTGTCGGTCGTTATGCATTGTTGCTGTTCTGATGGCAGTCACCAAAGATAAGATATAATATCCGGGCACCGATATAAGTAAGCCCGTGATTTTGTTCACTCTTTTCTCTCACTGGGTACCTACCAAGATATTTGACGCCATATGCCTTTGATCACATGTTTTTATTCCCGCTAGGTCTTTTTCGCTTCCACCCCTGGCAAGCACTACGGTGTGAAGTATTTTGTATTCTACAGCATGCCCACTGCATTACTACTCCTACTACATATCTTGCTTCTACTGCATCTACTCCCTCTACGGATATAACTCTCACCCTTCTTTTTGTTCCTGATATGTATAAACACTAAATACTAAAAGAGCACACACTTGCAGGAGTTCTTGCCTTGGATATGATACTTATGGCAGGCTGGTGGCATGGCTGAAATACCTAAGTCAAGAGACTATACCACTACCTCTCAAAATGTTTAATGTGCTTTCGAGTATTCGCTAATTGACTTCAGAGATTTTCGAACCCAAATCTCGTCACGACCCCTGAAAAGCCTGATCAAGCCCCTGGAGATGCCTACTGGTAAGGGGTACTGAAAATTTCCTCGGATAACGCCGTCTAGTAACTAAAAAGGGTTATAGAGGGGCGTGGATGCGATGCTGTTGGATGAATCGCATCACTGACCTCGTGGAGCAAGGGATGGAGTACTCAAGAAGGGAAAAGAAGAGAGGAAGCAAGCCGAAGCGAAGCGAAGTTGAGGTAGGTATGAGGAATGAGGACCGAGGACCGGAGACGGAGACGGAGACGGAGGACAGAAGATGCGATGGTGGAAATAAAATTCAAAGTCGTCGGCAATGAGAAGATGGCTGGAGTTTGTTCCAACTTGAATATGACGATGGGCGTAACTTTGGCGACCACGCCGCAGAGCATAGTCGGCGGATGCTGAGAGCTAATACATCTCGCCTGTTATTTTTGCCATACCTGGAACTCAACGACACACCACGGCCGGACTATTACGAAACCATCAGCAGTGTTCGAGCATTGCGTAAGTTAGAAGTATGGCCAAATCCTAATAGCCCATTACACGACGCCTGCAGAGCTACGAAGCGAATAACAAATGCGCCCCATAAACGCAAGTCTTGTTGAGTCACAGAGAGAGTTCGACTACGCTCTATTATTGGGTGTTACAAGCATTGATAAGCCTTCCGAGAGAGGCCACAGAGGAGAACAGAGGCAGAAGTACAAAGCGGAAAAGTCAAAGGCCTTGCGCCAGATTACGAATCCTGCTTTATGGGAACGCCGAGGAGCATCATGGTTAAAACTACGACCGACTGGCCCAAGCCACGCAAGTTTGCAATGACTCTTTCAAACTCTCCCAGAAAACTCTGGTCGTGATAGCTGACGCGTTCTTTTTGTTGTTTTTTGCTTTAAATAAGCGGGAAAGCCCGGCCAATCTCGATTTCAATATCAGTCTCAATCCCAATCTCGATCTCGATCACAGTCTCAGTCTCAAGCTCCAACTCAAGTTCAAGTTCAAGTTCAAGTTCAAGTTCAAGCTCAAGGTCAAACTCAAGCTCAGTCTCAGTCTCAGTCTCAGTCTCAGTCTCAGTCTCTAGCTCAAACTCAAGATCAAGTTCAAGTTGAAGCTCAGTCTCAGTCGCAGTCGCAGTCGCAGTTTCAGTCTCAATCTCAATCTCAATATCAACTGCAGTCTAAAGATGATTTTCGGTACCAATCCTCAGCCTGCCAACGAGGCACCCGCTCCGCGACGGGCGGTTGGAGATGCTGTGCCGCCTGCTCAATGCCTCCCGCAGGTGCAGCAAGCACAGGTGCAAGAACCGCAGATGCAGGAACTTTCATTCCAGCTGGACAATGATTTCCTGGCCGAAACGAACTTGTTTCTTGTTAGAGATGCGCTGCAACAAGAACAACTACAGCTGCTGCAACAACCACAGCTGCTGCAACAAGAACAACCACAGGTGATGCAGCAACCACAGGTGATGCAACAACCACAGGTGATGCAACAACCACAGCTGATGCAACAACCTCAACCACAATCGCAACAGCAACAACATCAAGAACCCCAGCAGCTGCAACAACCACAGTTGCACCGGCACCAAATGCCACAACCACAGCTGCAGCATCAGCCATATTTCTGGCCGGTCCTCTTCCCTACCCCAGGACAAGTAACGGCAATGATGAACCCAACACCTCTCCACCCAGAGCATGTGCTCAGCGTGCACTTATTGCCCCGGATGCATCGTCTGTAATTTCTTTAGTTTTCGCGATTGCTTTAGTTTCTGTGATTGCTTTAATTTCCTTGATTTCCTTGATTTCCTTGATTTCCTTGATTGTTTTAGTTCCTGTTACTGTTTTGATTTCCATGATTTCCATAACTTCTTTCGCTTCTTATTTTTTTCTTTCGTTTCCGTTTGACAAAAAAAAAAAACTTTATGGTTCATTGGAGTGAATGGATGATGCACACATTGCATTTGGAATAAATGGCATCTGAATTATTGCTCTGTACTTTTTAGGGAGTCTTTTAGAAAATTAATACATGTGGAATTAGTAACTATCGTCCCTTTCCAAACATTTCGTGCCATTTGCCCCTGCTCCCAGTGTTCTTAAGCTGTCCGCTTGCAGCAGCGGCATGTTCAGGCACAAGCTCGAGCTCGACAGTCTCGTGAATCGTAGAAATTGCGGCTATACCCTGATCTGAAGACGTAGATGAGTCCAGTGGAGAGAGCAAGATGACGGAGTTTGAGGTATTTTTCTGGCGGAGAGAGTAGGTTTTGTCGGGAGACTTGAGGAGGGCTGAGGTTTCGGAAGCTTCCAAGGTGAGGCTGGAGCAAGGGAAATGATACAAGTTTTTTGTGAGCCACGCCAAATTCAAGATGATTGAGAGATAGACAATGGGGAGAGACAAACACTGGAGGGTTATCGGATTCGAGGAGAGATTGGAGATCGGGGGGCAGTTCGATGAGGCGATAGCCGATGGCGTCTGGTTTGTGGCGCAGGGGGATTTTGAAGTCGATGCTGGACATTGCAGTTTTATATTTATGAATCTTTTGAGGCTTAAAGATGGTAATTATGATTTATGATTACGAAAGAACAAACAGAGAGGGAGAAGTAGGGATTAGATGCTGCTGGAGATGAGGAGCGAGGGGGTTATCTAATGGTAGGAGAAAGTGATTTGAGATGAAGAATGAGAAAAGGGTGCAAAATTCTGATGGTCCTAGCTCTTGGCCGCAATGAGGTGATTTTACAATGGCCTTGCGTAGATGAATTGAAGGCAATGAGACGAGGCTCAGAGTGAATGCATGTGAATGAATCTGTGGGTGCTGCACGCTGTGAGGATGAGATGAGGTTGGAGATGGCCCCAAAAAATCACATATCGATAAATGAATGCGGATTAGTACGTCATGGTAGTGTGCACTGCTAGTACGTAGTGGTACGTAGTTGGGAGCCCTTCAGGTCGTCTGAGCTGAAGAGACACGAAAAGAACATGAAGCAGAAAAAAGGGCGCCAACTGCGGGGTCCAAATCTTAGGCCCAGGCTGCGAGTCAGCAAGCTACAGTGGGCTCTCATTACCCAGAACGGGTTCTAGGCGCTAGCAGCTCCATCAGAGCTCAGAGGCACTTTGCGCTGGCCGGAAATCAATCAATAGCTCCAGCATAGCTTCAATGCTGTGCCGCCCCTCATTCCAGCGGTTGCGATTAGTGAATGGCCACTGTCAACCGGTCGCTCCAGCGGGGTCTTTAGGGGACCAAGGGGGCCCTGGACGTTTCACAAGCAGCTTGCCTTCATTATAAAACAGCTGGGGCCCCCGGCTCCGGCATCCTCAGGGGACCCTCCCCCCTTCTTGCTCGCTCAGCTGGCATCGCTCGTGTTTGCTGGAGCCAAAGATGGAGATTGGAGATTGGAGATGGGCGATGGGGATTTTCGGGGGGCGTGTGTCGAATAATGAGCAGCCCGAGAGCGGTATCTATTTTCGAGCCGCGTCTGTGGTCGCCTCACCTCACCTCATCTCATCCTGCCGGGCTCAATTGAATTACATATTGCTCAGGTGCCTCCTGCGTAGGGCCGTAATAACTAGTGCTGCTTTCTGGATAGTTTAATGAAGGCCTTCGTAAGATGCCGCCATTTGTTATTTCCCGTTTTCATGTTCAATCTTATTTGTGCTCGTTTGCGTTCAATTCCAGCTGCAGGGATCGCCAAGGCTTCTGGAAAAGGCACCAGACATTGTGTTTGGCCGAAACAAAGCAACGAAACTCAAAACCCAACAAGCTCGAAACATTCCCACGGCAACCAGGCCGTTGTTAGGGAGCGGGAACTAAGCTTGACAACTCAATTCTGAACATACTACTTGTACTGCTCTTAAAAATTTTTTGTCTTGTTCTTTGCGACCTACCCGCGGCTAGTTTGGCTCTTTAAACTCTTTAATGAAGAAGCGCTCAAGCCACAAGCGCCCCCCCAAAAAGCCTCTGTTTACTTTCTGACGGGACCTAAAGAAATATAGCCTGCGCCGGGGCCCACCTCGGCTTCCTCTCTCACCCCTCCCCATGCAAGTTGGCAAGCAGAGCACCAGCAGAGCAGAGCCAGAGCCAAAGCAGAAAGCGAGCCTTGACTCTTTTCTGCTTCTGAACACAGATCTCCAATCCCGCATTTCTCCATCCCGCATCGCACATCACATCACACGCTCCTTATTCTGCTAATCCTCGATCCCCGTTGCGGATAAACAAAGACGATACCCAGACAAAGACACGACCCGACCCGAGCTACTGATCAGGCCTAACGATTACGAATTACCGCGACAAACGAGAGAAATAGAGGGAGGCAGAGCCGCCCCCATCGCCATCATCGACGACGCTGCAAGGGCAACGCCCACCGACACCATCCCTGGACCCAAAAAGAAACACGCTCAACCTCTGCGAGACGACGAGAACAAGACACGCCCACACGCACCCAGCACCCGCCAGCATCACCAACCGCACGCAACTCGCCGGGCTATGAGCGCCGCTGGCCATTGAGACCACAGGTCCGCTCCCAAAGCCCACGATGGTGCGTGTTACGGACGAGCTGGCGCTCTCGCCCGAGCACATTGCTCTCTACCACGCCACCGACCCGCTGCTCGGCCAGCTGCCCATCCTCATCTTCCACGGGCCCTCGACCACGGCCAACTACACGCTCAACAGCTCGCGCGTCCAGGTCCACGTCTTCACGCCCGCCGGCTTCCAGAGCTTCCCGCGCATCACCATCTCCCCCAGCTCGCCCTTCTACAGCGTCGTCAACCACCTGCCGCGCGAGTTCCAGGGCGACGAGGTCTACCGCGGCCTGGCCTTTGGCCTGTTCCGCTACTTCAAGGAGCTGCCTGAGAATGTAAAGTCACATCTCAAGGCGACGTACCCGCCCAAGGGGAAGCGGCCCAGCAGTGCGCCCGCGCTGTTCAGCGAGCAGCATGCCGCCGACCTGGTCAAGGAGATGGTCAGGAGCGAAAACACCGCCGACGTCGTGGCCACGCTAGATGAGGCTCTGCAGACCCAGCACGTTAACAACGTCGACATCGACTTCATCCTGCCGCCAGGCTCCATTGTGCCGCAGTCTGCCGAGCTCGAGGAGATGCCCGACGACGAGGACGACATCATCGACCCGACACTGCGCCAATATGGTAACTACACACCGCTGGTCAAGCTGTTTGGCGAGCCCGTCTTCCTGCCCACCAGCAAGCTGCGCCGGGCCCCCTCAAAACCCACGCCGCTGAATCGCAACAAGACCTTCACCAAGGACCAGAAGATGGAGCTGCGCATGAAGATGAGCGAGCTCGTCGACACCGAGGAGCGCTACGTGCTCAAGGTGCAAGAGCTCGTCAAGACTGTGGCCAACGACTTCCGAAATAACGCCAAGAAGCGATCGGTCGAGAGTCTGAGTCCATCCGAAGAAGAGCTGGAGAAGCTATTCCCTAAATCATCAGACGGCATCCTGCAAGTAAATTCAGCCTTTGTCGAGGAGCTGCGCAAGATTATGAATGAAACCGAGGAGGATGCTGTGAAGGATATGGAGTCACCGACGATGAATCTGTCTTCTTCGACGAGGGCGGGCAGCAATGCTGCTCCCAAGAAGGATCCGCTTGGCGCCTTAGCCATGGCCAAGCTGTTCCTTGAATGGTTCCCCAAATTTACCCAGTGCTACCAAGACTACATCAAGGCGAGTCAGCACTTTCCGACACTGCTGAATTCGTTCCTGGACCAGCAGTCAAGTTTCCGACAGCGAGTGAGCAAAGCCGGCGAGCAGACTATTCGCTCGCTTCTCATTGAGCCAGTCCAGAGACTGCCACGATACAGCCTGCTTATCGACCAAATCATTGCCTCATTACCCATCACACACCCGGCGCTGCAGCCCATGCTCAAGGCGCGAGACATCATCACCAACATCTGCTCCATGGATGATCCCCTGCCAGACAAGCCTCACATCGCCAACCGCCTTCGAAACATGGTTGAGGCGTGGCCCGCAGATCTTGAGCCTCAAGGTCGCCTCATCCTAGCTGCTGACTTTTTAGAACTCTCACCGCCGTACCAGGCCACAGTTGACTCCGACGATGCTGGTATTTTCCTTCTATTTTCCGACTACATTATCATGCTGAGAAAATCTGGCGATAACAACATGACGGGGCGAGATTTACTCCGCGAGATCGACAAGCCCTCAGCGGCAGAGCTGCTCATTTCCATGACGAATGCTGCTGGTGGTCCTAGCCATTACGAATTCATTTTCACGGGTTGGCATCATCTCGCAGATGTTCGTTTTACCGAGTCCGCCGATGGTCACCTCATCTGGATGACGTCTAGCGCAGAGATGAAGGGCATGCACCCTGGCGAGCACAAAGTTCCCAAGGCCATCACATCACGGTGTTTCCTGCTGCAAGAGGCCTTTGAGGGTAAAGCCGCAAAGTGGAGCGAGGATGTCGTCAAAGCCAGGATCGAGGCACGCTTCCCCGAGACAGAGAGAGAGGATCCTAGCTGGACTCTGCGATCAGTACGGATGCCCGAGAACAACCTGGGGCTGCACGCCGCGATCTTCCAAGAGGGAGCCGACCAGCTCATCGAAGGCCGACGCGAACCAGCTCCTATCCGGGTGGTGGTCGACCATGAGAAGGGAACCAAGGGTGCTCCAGTCGGACACTATGGTATCGAAATTGTGATTAACGTGACGAGCAAGAATATGAAGAAGATTTCTCTGCTCACAGTGGGACTGAATGGGAAGCAGTACCAGGACGATGTGGCTTTGGAAGATTTTCTTCCAACCATGTCAAGACGAAGTAAGCTTCTTTCCTTTCCTTCTTTTTTGTTCATTTATTCTAACAAATCTTTCAGTCATGCAGCTCTTGAGCGTCCAGTTCAACGTTTCTAACCGGGCCCTCACTGCCCCCATGGTCTCCTACCACTCCAAGATGCTGCGGACCCTATGTCTATCCAACCGCGCTGAAAAGACTAGATCCTTCCTGGCAGCATCTCCTGTCAAACTCTTCACCAGCCTGTGGAGCGGCTCCAACAACGCCTCTGAAACTACTCTTTCAGAGGCTAAACACCCGCACCAAGCCTCTATCCACCGAGCCGACAGCCATCACTCCATGTATGGCTCCATCAGAGGCAAGAACAGCACTAATAGCAGGCACGCAGTGGAAGAAATAATGCCGGAAAATCCTCTTGTTCGACTGGAGCAGACGTTTGAGGCCTTCACCACGGCTCTTCAATACCGCAAGGGCTCCATCCACGGCAGGACTCTGCTACACCGCGCTTCGGCTGACGAATTGCTTGTAAACGACTTGTACAATAGGCTCATTGAGAATCCCCAAGAGGTGGAAGTGGCCAACGATGTGGGAACCGAAGTCGTCTTTACGGCATTTGAAAACTTCCTCCACATTGCCTGGACTGAACAGATAGGACCTGTGACGACCATCAAGATGCTAGACACTCTGCAAGAGCGAGCCAACAAGCGAGTCCCAGGCGAGTTTGCCGACTTTGTCAACTTTTTATTCAAGGAGTTGGCCCCACAGAACCGAAGAGCATTCACAGCACTGATTAAGCTGCTGGCCGATCTGCTGGATGGCTGCAGCAATGATAGCGATCGCGGTGCGCTGACGTTGGCGTTTGCTGAGATGCTGGTTACCGACGGTACGGCAGCAAACTACATCAACCTACTGGATCGCTTAGTCGATGACTGTGACAGGATATTTGGAGAGACTACCTACGCCGGCTTTAGTTTGGCCGAGTTGCAGCTAATGGAGTCGTTCCAGACGCGCAGTAGTGGCGGCGTCGCGAGCGGCAACAAATCTCACCAGGGATCTGTGACTTCCAACACATCTTCGCTGCGCCGCAAGTTTGGCCTTGACATGCTGATTCGGCAGAACTCAAACTCCAAGGAGGAGCGCACTTCTGTCTGGCGGAGTCTCGGCAAGCATCGAAACCCGGCCACTGGCGAGAGCGCGAGTATGTCTAGGGCGACAATGCAGCAGGCTCTGCGCCAACGGTCGAGCGATGACGGTACCAACATCATCCACAAGAGATTTACGCTGGGCAGACCAGGATCTGGAGACAGGGTTCACGTTGCTACTGCCTTTGAGGACCCTGTGAGACCGCCTAGCAACCATCGCATGGAATTTCCGCTCGACACTATTGGCGAGCCCGCCTATGAACCGTCGACGCCTGGAACACCCAGGAGGCATAATAAGAGGAGAAGCTCCCTGTCCGATCTCAAGTCACTGATAGATACGACTAGCATTGACGAAGATCCAGAGGCGGAGGAGAGGGAGAATGCGCTGCAGCCTCTTCAAAACACAAAGGAGACGTCGGAGAAGGTTAATGCCAGTCCCATAATTATTCTTCCGTCAAAGAGACCCATCAGCCCCAATTCGTCACAGCTCCTCCGGTCACCCCGACAAAAGGAAAACATTGCCACAACAGATATATATGGCAGCATACGAGGATTGAGAGCGGCGTCACCCATTAAGGAGATCCAGGCCAAGTTAGAACAGGCAATGCGGGGAGATTCTCCCACCAGACAGGACCCGCCTCCTTATAGGAGACCGAAGCCGACACACAGCAAAACTCTATCGACGTCCAACATTCCAACGCTGCTGCCGCCGAGGCCGATCCGACCAGGAAGCTCATCCGGCGAATCGCCCAGCCGACAGTCCAACAGCAGCCCTATCCGAACTCCGGCACAGAAGCTCCGTCTGCAGTCCCCTCAGAAGCTGCGGGAGAGGCTGCAAACGGAAAAGACTGCCGTGGGTGAGGCAGATGCTATGCTGCAGTCGGAGCTGGTCAAGATTGGTGAGGAAATGGCAATGGTGAACAGTGGTACCTTGTCCGAATCTCAGACGGTCAGTTTGCAGCGGTTATCTCAATCCGTGGCGTCACTGGAAGATCGAATGCCAGTGGTGATGCAAGATCTTCAGGATAAGCAGGACGAGCTGCAGCGCGATGTGGAAATTACTCTGAAGACGACAGAGTCAAAGATGCGCTCTATTGATCAGTTACACAAGGAAGCTGTGGCGGAGAATGAACTGCTCTATGAGCGATTCAATACTGAGCTGGGGAAGATTGTCAAGGCCCTGAAGGGCAAGGGCAAAGAAGATAAAGAGGAGCTCATCGTCAAACTGAAGAACCAGGGAGAAGAACTGGCGAGGATGAAGAAGGAGAATGCAAAGTTGAAGCGTGAGATGATTAGCCTACGGGCGGCGCTGAAGGGAACAGAGTGAGGGGTGAAAAAAATATACCTGAAGATGAAGACTTTTGTGACATTTCTCTTCTGCTTCTTGTTTTAATTGTTTGGAAGGTGGGGCTTTTGATCTTTCTTGAAGGTGTTTTTTTATTAATTTCTATGATGATGGATGGCCATGGTAATGTCGGCTTTTTTATTTTGCTTCTGATGCTGTATTTTTCTGTCTTTACACCTTTTTCTTTTTACAAAAATTTCTTGTAATAGACGCAGGACGATGGATGATGGATTGATTGACTGATGGATATACAAGCTGTATAAACTAATCTCAGAAAAGACAATTTCTGTAATAAACAAAGGAGGGGTGGTTGGAAAGGGAGGGGAGGTTCTGGGAAGTGGTTTTTGAAAATAAAAACTTTGTTGGGTTTTATGGGAGTCTTGGGGAGTATTTCTTCTTAATATTCTTCTGTTTTTATAGCCCCTGTGAAAGGGATTTGATATTTATGTGTTTTTAGAATGGGATAGCTTTCTTCTTCTTCTATTGTGTTTTGATATGGAAGTATGGAATTGTGGAAGGTAGATGTTAGGAATAAGCTTGAATGAAAGATGTGTGGAGTGTAATTTTAGTTTTCGTTGCTGTCTTGTTTTCTTTTCCTGAGTAATGGCAAGCTAAGAGATCTGCTATGTCTGCTATGTCTGCTATGTCTGCTATGTCTGCTATGTCTGCTTCTACTGCTTCTACTGCCTCTAAGTGTAGATACCAGCTAGATATTTTAATATGTAGACTTACTGCCTTGTTGGGCTGCGGCTGGGGTGTTGGATAACGAAACTGGGGTACCGAAAAGTAATTTCCCAATTTAATTATATATTATCATTACTATGATTGGGGAATGCTCCCAGATGAGGTACTCGGTACAATCCCGCCAGTACTATTGGAATTTACGACTTCTGGCTCAGGAGAGCCCTGCTCGAGCCAGCACTCGAAAAAGAGAGGATCTGCTCTCACAGAGCGGACGGGCTTCGTGGCAGTGCCCTTGAGAGATTCGCCCTGGTGCGGTTTCCGCTTGGTAGGGGGCTGGAGATTGGGCTCTGATGGGATCCATGGCTGGGGATGCTAGACCATTCATTTGTTAGTTGGGCTCTGCTACGTTTGCCAGAAAGAGCATCACTCTCTCCTCGCTTTTCTACGTGTTATTTTGCTTACACCTATAGGAGCTTCAGCCTCATCTCTCAGCTCCAAGGCAAGTGTGAATGTGCATCCCGCTGGAAGCTTCTCAGCGCCTTGCGCCGCATAAGCAAGTCTCTGCAGAGCTCCCCTGAGAGCCTCATGGATGTCGGCCCAGTTCATCGCATCCTGCACTTCGGCAGCGGTTTCTTCGTCCTCTCCTTCTTCGGAGTCGTTGTCTTCCTCGTCTTCTGGCTGTTGATGAGAAGTCGTTGCTTCTGGGTCTGCTGCTGTTGCAGCTTCATTCTTGATACCCCAGGCTGGGAAGCGCTCTACGTCAAAGACCCATCGTTCACGGACTTTGCTGCTGCTATTGCTGTGTACGACAAAGACGATGCGCTTGACAGTGCCGGCGTTGAGTTGGTTTGAGATTGCGGAGACGGCGTCGTTGATCCAGGTGCAGACGGCTGGGTGGCGGGATTGGTGTACGGCAAGGTTGAATGCACGGGCGGTGAGAAAGGATGTTGAGGGATAGAGATTGCGGTGGTAGAGGAGAGAGTGGATGGCAATGGTGAGGAATGAGGTGAAGGTGGCGAGGAGGGGAGCTGCGGCGAAGACGGGGAGGGAGGGGCCCGAGGAAGAAGATTGATCAGGGTGAGGCAGATTTTGGTGTTGGTCTCGCTGGTGGTGGGTTGGTGGCGATACTGAGGCTGACATCGTATCGTGATATCCGAGGCTGTGGTGTATAATGAAGTCAAGCCTGGGAGACGTGTTGGTCGTGTTCGCGTTAATGAGGTTGGACGCCAAGTCATGTGATGGCCAGCAGGCAGGGTAGGCCTCCCACCTCATTTATTACGCCTACCAACAGTGCTAATACAGCCATCGTGCAGTTGGTCAGTCCACTGGAGCTCGGGTTACCCCGCCTATAGGGCTGAGCTCTAGCTATATCTAAAGCTCTTGCGGAGGCAGCAGTGGCAATGACGCATTTCATCTCAACTTCTGCAACTTCAACGTCGCTTGGACTTGTATAAACATCAATTTCAAGCCGCTTCACGCCACTGCTTTGATCTCATCAAGAGATACCAATATCAAGGCCTCACTTCGTTCTATATATACGACTAATATCCTCTACTCATATATACCCTACCGCAGCGACCCCTCATCATTATCAATCATGGCTGATACAACAGCTCCTCCACCTCTAAGCACAGATGCCGTCCTCAAGTCCATGGCAGACGCTCTGCCCACACATGTCCAAGGCGACGACTCATCCGATCTCGCCTCATCATACGAGGCCATCGCCCTGCTTGTCCACGCATATCTCGCATCTCTCGACTTTAGACTATGCGGTTTTGATGAAGACAAGCCCATTCGTAAGCTCTCATTCACCAGCTGACATCATGTATTATACAAGACGCTAATATATCCATATAGCTGAATGCGCTTCTCTGGCCCCTCGATTGCCTCCCCAGTGGAACAATGGATTCGGCTCCTTATCATTCGTCTACAAGCACAAGCAGTCTTCCATGACCTTTGTCGTCCGCGTCGACCGAATGGGCTCAAAAGTCGAGATCCGAGGCCTCGCCGTCGGCGCTGAGAACATCCATCGCTTCGAGTACACAGTCCGAGATATTGTCCAGTCTAAGAACCTGCCCGTGCGCATTACCCTCGATGCCGACGGAAACGAAGATAGGAGCGACCTCCCAGAGAAGCTGAAGAAGCTCTTTGTTTCAGACCAAGCCATCGAGCGCATCCTAAACGACACAAGAGTCCAGATTGTGCAGAAATTGATTCCGAAACTGCAAAAGGAGGGCTACGTCGAGACCGAGGAAGCCGAAGCAAATGCCAGAGACGAAAGGCGCGCGCAGGAAGCTCGCGGCGATCCCAGCGCTCCCTACAGACCCGCGGGCAATCAGCCTCGGCCAGATATGCCTTATCCTCATCCTGGACTGCTGCCTGATAATGCTCACCGTCGACCTCCGCCTGGTGATTTTCCGCCTCCTGACTTTGAAGACGAACATCAAATCAACAGCCCTCCTGGCCGTATCATGGGCGGACTGAGAATACCTCCGAGCTACATAGGTCACGATGATCTCAACCCTCCCGGGCTTGGGCCTCATGATCCGCTACGAGGCTCATTTGTAGGCGGAGGCCTCCCCCGTCCAGGCGGCTTCTCAGGAATGCACCCAACGTTTGATGATCCGCTGTTCACAGGTGAAGGCGGCTGGGGAGGAGATGGACCACGCGGCTCTGGCTATGACCCGCAGGCTCCTCCAGGAGCAAGATGGGATCCGGTGAACCCTGGTGGTGGGCCGAGATTTCCTGGCCCTGGGGGGCGAGGTGGTGGCAGGGGAGGGTTTAATGGAGGAGGGGGAGGATTTGGGGGCTTCGGAGGTGGCTTTGGTGGTGATATTATCTAAACCAGAACCTTTTTTTTTTTCCTTAACGAAGTGTATGATGGAATGATTTGGACTGAGTGTACGAGTATAACGTTTGATATGATATTCATAAGATTCGAAGGAAAGCAAATAAGAATCTCAACCACTTAAATTATATACAATTCTCTCCTTTCATCTCAGATTAATAGTGAACCAAAACTTGGATATGTCTTATTCTCTATACTATCAAAGGTATCTATCGCCACCGCCACTCTACATCGTGATGCTTTCATTTCAATCGTAATCTTTAGCTATTTTTCTTCTCTCCTTTCCATCGTTCGTTTTTCTTCTTGATTAAAGCTCCTCTCGCCCATTTCGTTATACTGTAAAGACAGAATTCCTTCCCAAACGGTTTTTGGTTTGGCTACCTAGGATAGTCAGTCAACGTTAGACCATCTTCCGCATAGCTTTCTCCCAAATAGTCACTTTTTTTTCACTCTCTGCTGAAGCAGAAATTTTTCAGATACGATGCAGCCCCCCTACTGGCCTGCAGCATTGGCCACCTCGTTCAGCTTCGCCTTCTCGTCGTCTGTCAGCATGTTATACCACTCCTGGAAGTTCGCAACGTTCTCTCGGCCGCAGCGAATGAAGAATTCGGTAAGGTACTGCTGAGTCTCATCGTCACGCTGTCGTGCGCTGGAATCCATGCCGTAGGCCATGAGCTCAGCCTTTGTTGCGCCCAGGGCGAGGTCGAGCGTATCGTCTTCGTCTTCCCAACCTTCTTCGTCGTTATCTTCGTCATCGAATTCTGCAGAAGTAGCAACGGCAGCAGAGGCGGCGTTCGCGGCAGCTCGGGCACCCGAGGCAGACAGGAGCTCCTCAATCAAGACCTTGACAATCTTGAGAGTCGCAGGGATGATTGTGTACTTGTCGGGGTCTATTTTTTTGGTTGGTGATTTATTAGTCTCTTCATCTTCACGTATGTATTGATGGTACAGTCGGTCCATGAGAGCGGCCGTACTGTGAATACCGTAAATGCTTCTTGACATACTCTTCTTGGCGCGAGATCGGGTCTTGATCATTCCATCGTCAGCGCCGACGATAAGATCACCCTTGACTGAGGTTTGGGCTACTCGGGGGTCGTTGAGCGAGTAGAGCTTCGACAACGCAATGACACTATCAGCGGGTTAGCAAATTCCACATCTATTCAAAGCAGGGCCGCGTGTGTATTCTTCGACGAACTTTTGTCTAATCTCATCGTAGCCGGCAAAGTTGACAGAGTTTTCGAGCCACTTGGCCAAAACAACCTGAAGGCCGCTCTCGCCGTTGATCTGGATCTGGCTGAGGAATTCAACAACATCTTGCGCACCACCCAGGGATAGTCGTGCAAAAACGATGATCAGGGACTGGATGAAAGCGGCGGCTTGCGCAGTGGCCAGTCGGTTAGCAACAGCCTGCAGAAGCTGCGGCAAGAATGGTCCCAGACGTTCCTGTCCAGCCTTCTCAACCAGTTCGGCGGCCAATCCTCCAACCTCAGAGGCAGCGTTATCTTCAATGGAAGGACCCAAGAGTCGGTCAATAATGTGCAGGCAGACCTCCAATCCGGATCGGCCGTTGGAGTCGTGCCAGTTCAGGACCTGCTGGTGGTCGTGCACCAGAATCCACTTGACTGCCTCAGATCCGGGCCGCAGGACATCGCCCTCGGTCGATTCCATGAGCAGGCGGTTAAGCTTGGGAAGAACAGCAGCTACGAAGCCCTCTGGGAGAGGCTCTGAGGCATGCTCTGTCAAAACAACCAGCAGCTCTGTTGCGACCGTAACAAGAGGGTTGTCCTCTGTAAGATTGGCCACGTCAAAGGCGCCAGTTAGTGTTGGCAGGATGCGAGCGCACAAGGCAGAGTATGAACGGGCGTCTGAGAGACTACCGACGATATCCTCAAATGCTTCTGTAACCAGCATTGTGACTTGGAAGTTGCTGGCTCCCAGCTTCGCCAACAGGAAAAGAAGGTCCACGGACGGAATGTCACTGGAGATGGCAATCTGGCTGTCTATGCCAATGGCAGCTCTGAGAGCCTCTGTCAGGGTGACGAGGAGCTCGTCAGCCGCTTCCATTTCCTCGGGGTCCTTGCCGTTCATATAGGCCTGAATGGAGGCGATGATGGGCGTTTGGCGATCAGCGGCCACACGTCCCGAGTTGATCAGGCCTTCAATAGCCTTGATGCAAGCGACTTGCACAACCTCAGACTCTTCGGTAGTAATAGAGTGCACAATGCGATCAACCAGGTTGGGTGGGGTCTGGTGTGAGCGGCCAATAATGCCACCCACCAGATATCCTCGAGCGCGCAAAAGCGGCTGCTTGGACTGGTTGATGGAAAAGTCGACGAGCTCCAGGTATGCGTTGGCAACAACGTCAGGGAGAGGCTTGCTCAAATCCTCAAAGTCGCTGACAAGCATGACGAACAGGTACAGCGCCGCCTCCTGGCTTCTCCATGCCGAAGGGCCCTCGCCTGGGAAGAGGGTCTTGGTGTATCCAAACAGACCATCAACCGTCTTCTCATTGAACCACTCGCCCAGCTTGATGAGAAGATCGCCAGCGGCAGTACGGGCAGTGTAGTTGGCCGTGACCGAGGTTTCCTCCGCCAAGTACAAAGAGCAGTCAAAGTCCCAAAGTTCCTGCTCTTCGCGGGTCACTCGAGAATAGCCAACAAGCATCTTCATAAGATCCATCATCCAAGGAACTTCGTGGCCGGAAGCATGGGCCTGCAAGTGGCTATCGAGCTCCGCTTGGACAGGGGGGGCGCGGAAGCACTGGTTCAGGAAGTCAAGCTCCTCCAGGATGAGAAGGTCGAGGGTATAGGGAAGGTTATCTGAGTCTTCCAGGCGAGACTGCACCTCATCAATGATGTAGAGTTGCTCGTAAGCGGCTTGCATAATGCTAAGCTCTTCCCACACCGCAGTGAAGAAGATGGTGCTCTGGGGGAGAAGGAGGTTGGGGAAGACTCTGCGAATTCGGAGAAGAGTCTTGACCACTTGCAGCTTGAGAGCAATGATGCTGTTCCAGGCCTCGGGCTGAGCGCCAGAGCTGGAGTCGCCTTCAGGCAGGCGACCTTTGAGCACAGCAATGAAGAAAGGGTTCCACTGCGTCAACAGCTCCTCTGCAAAAGTCTTGACCTCCTTGTTCTCGTCCTTGACCATGTTCATCAAATCGAAGCATCCTCGGAAGACGGAAATAGCAAGCGCGCGCAGCATGGGCTTTCGGTTCTCGTTGAGGGCCACCTCGGTAAGGGCTTTGGCAATGTCTTGGGCCATAGAGAAGAATTGATCCTCACTCAAGCTTTCGTCGACCAGGTCACTAAGCACCCTCAAGGCTCCGTGGAGCTGAGCATCGTTGCCCGTCGGGATAACGCCGAGGATGGTAGGCAGCAGTGCGGGCCATTGCTCGGGAAAGTCGTGGATGGCAACCTTGCCAACAGCATAACTAAAGTATGAAGTCGTCATTTAGCTTGGTGGCTCTTAAACCCGCATATAGTCTCGGCGCAGGCTTCGAATAGACTTCAAATCGAGGCAGAATTCGAAATGACTAGTTAAATCTTACCTGGCAGCAATCTTGACTTTTCTGTCTTCTTCAGGGCTCAAAGCCACCTCCAACAAGGTCTGCTTTAGGATCTCTCTGGCTTCATCAGAGATGGGGATCTGGGGCTCGTCATCCAGCTCCTCGACAGACCAATTCTTCTCGATAAAGAGTCGCAGCGTGCTGAGAGCAGACTGTCGAATGCTTGTGTCGATGGACGAGTGAGCGGCAATGCGAGCAAGCGATATGGGAAAAGCAGGATTCGTCCGGGCTCGCTTGATCTCGATTTCAGCAGCTTGGCGGGGTGCTTGTTCAGAAAGCTGGGCGTTGGCCAGGAGCTGCGCCAGTTGATCCTCCATGTTGGGCGTCGGCGATGGTTAGGACGAACAATTCTGGCGCGAAGAAGGTGTTGGGTGTGTCGTCCTGTAGGCCTCTTTTTTTGTGCCTATTTTTTAGTTCGTTGTTGTATTATTCCAAACGCGAGCCCTGCGAATGAAAGATGATGCTTCGTGCCAAAATTGGTGTTTAGGAGGGGAGATTGATGGTGGGGGATAAAAAGAAAAAGGTGGGGTGGTGACTGGCAGCGCGTCTGTGATTGGCTAGTCTCTGCCAAGAAGCGATAAGACGCAGCTCTCCCGATAACCACGTGTAGTTTCAGCACGAACTCAGGTATCTCAGCTAGTCAAATACGCGGCTGGGGACATGCATATGCACCACGGTACTTGGCCAGCTTGGTTAACCTGCTTATTCCAGGGTAAGAGCCTGCTGCTAGAGACGCGAGGTACGGCTATTGTCCAGATCGATCTGAATGAAGCTTGAAGATGAATGTATTTGACTTGCTATTGGCGGAAATGGGATTTATATTTCAGCGCCGACTTTGATAGGTACTTGCACCTTGTGTTAGTATCGATATAAAATACCTGCAAATGTGCTAAGCTCCCCATACGGGCTCCGTAAGTAGATCCATAATCTGTCCCTGTAAGCTTGATTCAACTCATCTGATTGCTGGTCAGTATCTAGCACGCTAGTAAATAATCAGCTTCAATGGCTGCGAAACCTGACAAAAATTCTCGATCGCGCAACGCGAAGCAGAAATCTGCTCCATAACCATGCCACCACTTTTATGAACAAAGCCTTCACTTTTATCCAAAGTTCTTTTCCGCATACATATTTTACCCTATATATCCACCATAAAGAGATACCTATTGTTACCTTCCAAGCAAATATGAGCACACGTCGGCCTCAACGCGCGTCTCAAGTTGGCTCGAGCCGGGCGCTTGTCATACGCCGAAATCGAAGAAGGGGCTACGCGAGTGACGACGAAGACGACCAGTCGGCCTTGCGTTTCGGTAGTATAAAAGACTTGGGTGAAGACGCAAAGTTTTTGCTGCTGGCTGACGACAAGGTGGATTATAAAGTAATTTTGTCGAGAGCAGCCAAACTTTCGATGGTGGAGAACTTTATGCTGCCATCAAAGACGACCAGCCTAATAGTCAAGGCTGAGACCAAGAGGAAGGCAAAGATACGAGCTGCGAAGAGACTGGAAGAACAGAAGAACGCAATGGCGCTTACCGAACTCGTTCGGGCAATAACAGTTCGCTATTCGCAGCCCCGCGAGTGTATCATCACGCATCGAATTGCGAACGCGGATGTTTTTGAAAAGGCCTTCAAAAGCGCCTTTACACTGACTGAGGAACGTGGGATGGAGTTTGTCATACGGCTACTGGACTATCTTAAGAAGGACCCGAGGAATGCGGAGGCGTGGAACGCGTTACCAGACAAAGAAGCTCGCGATACTTGGTTGGCGCAAATCCTTCCATGATATTCGAGGCGACGAAGCATCTTCATTTTCTGTCAAATGAAGCTATTTAACGACATAATAATGAATTAGATTGTATTTTCTAAATGAAACCACCTTTTTGTTCCAGTTAGCTTTGTAAAGTATATACACTTCTGTGTGGCTACCTTAATCATGAGAAGATGAAGAATCCATGTATACTGCTACGGAGTACATGTATATACCTCTCCCTACTCCAACTTTCCCTCGACCTTCTAGAATCAGTACTGCATCTATGGAATCTCTCTCGCAAGCCCAATGACAACAGTAGTATGCTGCAGGGCCTAAAATGCTGCAGACCGGATCTCGCTGGTGGCTGCTTCATGTCAGATTCTCCCTTGCATCGATTCCCCCGTGTCGCATTACCCCTCCTCAATTAGTCCTCTGTAAAGCAAATTGAGTTGTTGGCTCCTACAAAACAATCATATGACTGTCTCACACTATGATTGAAGAAGACAAGGAATAAAAAAGCATCCGATGGACGGCCATCTCTTCCAACGCACCGCCCCATCTCCGCGTATCTTTCCGCTATCTCCAGGTACCGGCTACTTATCTACCGCGTATCTCTCCAGAGATAGCAGATAGCAATGGTGGATAGCAATGGTGATAGCGATAGCGGCTCAATCAACGGGCTATCGGCCCCAGGCACCAGCATTTCCTCCCAATCTGCGCTGACTTGATGATATGGGGTAATTGAAATCCATCGCCTCTAGCTTTGCGGGATGGCGGGTCCCTCCACACTTAAAAGCCCGGCAATTTTCTCGCTCCACCCGCTATCTGCCACTCAGATCATGCTGTGCGTTTTAGTCTATCGCCGCTTGTCGCTGCGTATCACCACCCAATGGGGGACAAGCAGGGCATCATCATGAGCCCTAGTCGTCGGCTTCCAAGACAATGAACGACCTTATTATTACGGGCACTACTTCGTTTTGGTACTAGAATTACACAGACATGGCCTCTGCCTGCCCACTTGCGGCGATATGTGGTGGCAGAGAGGGCACTGCGCGCTGATAGCGGCAATACCTCTGAGGGCCAACATCCATCAATATCAGCAGAGTTTCGCCAGAGCCTGGTCGCCAACTCCGCTTTTTTATCGCATCTCAGCATCTCATTTTATCTGCGGAGTAACGTCGCCCAGCCCGGATGAGGAAATCTGGTAGATAAAGCCTCTGGCCTCTCCCGTTTTCTGCGCCACCCGCTGTTGAGAGTTCAAGCCTCTGACGATTCCTGCGCCGATCACTCAAGCACAAACACCGGCTCTAACTCTTGTACACGTCCGAGCCATCAAGTGAGCACGGAATACAGTAGCAGTCAATAAGAACCCGGCTCGCGTGCTCATCCTCGCAACGTGGTGGATCATCGGCCCCTCCATCCTCGAGATCAACTAGAAAAACTCTGGGTTCTCACGTCATTGGTGCGTCGGCCATTCCATTGGCTGCTGCTACTGATTGCGACCAATCTTTTATTTTCGTTAAAAAGAGGAAACCGACTCTCTATGCGCCCAACTTGTCAATTGCATTCTTCGTCTTCCTGAGTGGCTCATCACCATGTCGTTGCGACAGAGATTCAGATCCCTGGCGGATAAGCTGGCTGTCGAGGCCGAGCCCGGCCTTTCGACCACGCAGCTGATGGTGCGGTCCTTGCTTTTTCCTTCCTCTTCGTCTCATACCTAAATTCCCCTTTGCATGACCCGTCGTGATACCGCATCACCTGTCATATCCTGCTGTATTCTCCAGAGACTACTCCAGGAATATAACGAAACCGAGACCGCCACAACAGATCAGGCGAGATAGGATGAGACGAGCGAGACGTGGTGCTGACACTCTTCCTAGCTCGTCAATCATGACCTGAAACCCGTTGAGAAAGAGCGTCGGCAGTGGGGGCCTTGGAATTTTGTCGCTTTTTGGATTGCAGACTCCTTCAACATCAATACGTGGATGATTTCTTCTTCCATGATCATCGCCGGTCTGTCATGGTGGCAGGCGTGGATATGTGTCTGGTTAGGATACTCAATATCCGCCTGCTTCATTGTCATGACTGGGCGAATTGGAGCTACGTACCATATTGGCTTCCCAGTCATTGGTCGTGCATCTTTTGGAATCTGGGGGAGTCTATGGCCGGTTTTTAATCGCGCCGCCATGGGTAAGTGAATATGATGATACGGGTTACGTTTGCTTTACTTTCATTTGATGAGGGACATATATTGTCCCGTCTTATATCGCCTGCTGACATCTTTTCGTTCAGCGTGCATTTGGTATGGAGTTCAAGCATACATTGGCGGCACCTGCGTCTATCTTATGATTCGCTCCATTTGGAAATCCTGGGACAGCTCCAAAATGCCAGGAAATTTCGGTACCAGCGCCACCAATACGCCAGAGTATGTTTCCTTCGTCATATTTTGGCTGTGTTCTTTGCCAGCATTGTGGTTCCCTGTGCACAAGGTTCGCCATTTATTCACCGTCAAAGCCTATTTTGTGCCTGTCGCGGGTATCTCGTTCCTGATTTGGGCCTGTGTCCGAGCTGGCGGTGTCGGGCCCATCATCAGACAGCCTAGCACCCTTCACGGGAGCAAGCTTGGATGGCAGTTCGTCAACGGCATCATGTCTTCCATCGCCAACTTTGCAACTCTTGTTGTCAACGATAGTGACTTTACTCGGTTTGCGCGTAAACCCAAGGATGCGATCTGGTCTCAGCTCTTTACGATTCCACTGGGCTTTGCCATTACCTCCTTTATCGGCATCATCGTTTCTTCGTCATCCACCGTCATCTATGATGAGCCAATCTGGAGTCCTTTGGATCTACTTGGAAAATTTATCGACGATGGTGGCTCTGGCCAGAGATTCGGCGTCTTTATCATCTCTTTAGCATTTGCTTTGGCTCAGCTGGGTACTAATATTGCCGCCAATTCCGTCTCTGCTGGAACCGATATGACTGCGCTACTCCCACGCTACATCAACATTCGCAGGGGATCATATATTTGCGCCATAATTGGTTTGGCAATGTGCCCGTATAACCTGCTGAGCAGCTCCAACCAGTTCACGACTTACCTGTCTGCCTACAGCGTCTTCCTTAGCTCAATCGCCGGCGTTATAGTCTCCGATTATTACCTCGTGCGGAGAGGATACTTGGATACCAAGGAGTTGTATGATGGTCGTAGAACTGGGCCTTATTTTTATACCTGGGGAATCCATTGGCGTGCTTATGCTGCCTACATCTCTGGGATTTTGATCAATGTGGTTGGTTTCGCCGGAGCTGTGGGCACAAAAGTACCCATTGGCGCCACGTACATTTACAACCTCAACTTCTTTTGCGGGTTTCTCGTTTCGCTTGGCACTTATTGGCTGCTCTGCAAGATATCTCCTATTCCCGCCACTAGCGACCGATGGATGGAGGTTGGTGATCATCTTGACGATGCTCAGCCAGAGTACGACTCAGGTAGCCAGCACAGTTATGATGAAGAGAGGGACACAGCAGTCAAGGGGCATGATAAGAAAGATAATGTGCGTGTCACAGATTTTTAGACGTATATCACGAGTAACAGAAAGTCTTGTTACATTTAACGACTATTTAGATTCCTTTTTTTATTAAAATCTCAATTCAATCTCAACTTCAAATCGGGTATACCATCACCTGTCCTCAACATGTAGATCTTCTTGAACATATTTTGAAGTGCTGCTAGCTACCTGTCCCCGTTATCAGGTATGACACTGCCCTTACTACTAGTAAATGACATGCCCACATAAACTCCTTCACTGTACCACCTGAACGACTATCTGAAAATCCAACATGTGCATTGTGCCTTTCTTAATCCAGATATTAGCGGAGATAGAGGTGATTTTAATACTAGGTACTAATGGTAGAAGCTTTTTGTACTTGCGAGAATAAGGTTGGGTTATTCAATATACTTGTTTCATCCACCGTAAATCAAGGGCTAGATTTTGAGGACACTACTCGCTCAGGATCCTGCAACCTCGCCAATTCTAGTAGCAGGCGATATACATACACACCCATATCCACGTCCCTCAGGGATTGAGAGAACCACTCCCTGCCACGATCTGCAATCTCCTTCGCCATCTGCTGACCCTTTTTCGTCGAGGTCAAATACATGACCAACTCGGGTAGCTCCTCCATGCCAAGACTGACTGGAATAAAATGCACCCACGGTAAGAGTCGATCATCATGCCATTCACGAAGAATAGTTTGCTTTAATGGTGCTGATTTAGAAGCCAGCATTTTGTACCATCGGCCACTGATGCCGTTGCCGTCGAGATCAAACGCTAACTTTGATTGAAATGCTGCGTCCTTATCCGCCCAGGCTTTCAGGCGGTAGAAAAAGGTCTGCTCGCGGCACATCGCCCTTGCACATTGGTAAACCCTTGTAAATGCAGCGTCAAATAGCCTGCTATTGAGAAAAGAAGATGCCACCCGCTGTATAACACCACTCTTGTCGGCGAGATATGTATACTCTTTTTTATCCAACATCTGAGTCAGGCTTACGAATCGGTGTCTGTGATAGTTCTTCCAGTTTGAATCCATAGCATATGCTCCAGATGTAGACCCAGCCCAGTAAACGTTATTCCGTTTCTGAGACCAGTCTAGGTCATGCGTTTCGTTGTAGATGAACTCTGACTCAATATATGCTGGGCTTGGAAACAAAATGTCTCCCATGATGGACAAGGACCCAGTAGATAGTACAGGAATTGTGCCCTCGAGTAGCTGAAAAGAGGTTGGACTCATTAATAAGCCGTGCATTTGTCGATAAATAGGGTGTTTGCAAATATCCTTAGCGGAAGTTCCATTTTGAACGAATGGCAGACCAAATGAGTTGACTGGAAGTTTTTTGTTGGCAGCTGTAACTTCAATTTCGTCGCAGTGCTGTGTAAGAGCGCTCCACGTCGGAGTTCGTGAAAGACATGTTAATTTGATTCTCAAATTGTGATTATAGTGTTCCTGATTTCTAGGAAATATAACTCTTGGTTCATCCAAGTGGTTAACCAAAAACTCCACCTCTGGCAGACCTTTGACGTCGCCCAGCAGTTGGTTAAATAACTTGCTCACATGTCTGTCAAATGTGCGCCAATTGTGAACGCAATTTGTATGGCCCGTCTGACTAAAGAATTTACATTTCCAGACTTCATTTCCCAGGTAGAGTTGCACATCTTTTATCGCTTGATTAATCTCTTTGCCATTATAATTCCACAGCTGCATAATGGATTCATAAATAACGTCAAAGTCATCAACAATTTTTGAGTTGTGGGATTTGGCATATTTAAACCACTCTTCGAAGCCAGGCGGCGGCTCATAATTGTATCGACGACGGTATTCGTCGCAAGCAGCAGTGTAAGATTGGGATTGGCGAAGTAGCAATTTTTTAAACTCAGTGTTTGCTTGCTTAATCAAGGTCTCAACGGGATGTTCATGTGCATTGGTGAATGCCACGGCCCGTAGATAGGCAGCTCGGATGGCAAATATATTTGTCAGGCAAGAAATGACAGGAATAGCCAAAAGCAGCCATAGAAATTTTTGGATTTGATGCTTTCATGGTTAACGCCATGAGTTGTCCTAGCGTCAGGGCAGAGCCAACGATGACAGCCAACGCTTGCGATTCAAAAGATTGTATGAAAGGGCTGCGTGTAGCAAAAATAGCCAAAATTTTAATGACCACGACAGTGGTCCATGAAAATTGACGAGCCTAAGCATGTCAGAACAAACTCAAGAATCAGGTACAAAGACATGACGAACCGTTTCAATGGCAAGAAACCAGGTGATAGCTTTGGAGACACCACCAAAAAGTATCGCGCCAAGATTAAATGGCACAAATCCAAGAAGCACACGCTGAACGGCTAGCGCAATCAGCAAAGCGCTTGTGATTCGCGGAGTAAGAGATGCAATGTCGTCTTCTATATTGACAAAGGGCGTGGCAGAGCATACTGCTGCCGGTTTTGATAGCAAAGTCCCATAGATAATCACAAGAGCCATGAGCTCAATGGAGGCCAACGCTGAAGTAGACAAGCTTGGTAACTGCCAACCTGCCAATGAACAAACTCCAAACAAGGAAATCGCCACTGAACCCCAGGTAGAGACGAAAATCGCCCATCCATCCGACTGTCCTGTCTTCAAACACCGGCGCTGGGGATCCAGCCGTCCCTCAATCAATAGTAGTAGTGGTATCAAGCCAGGTTGCTAACAGTCAGAATAGATTCAAAAGTTTAATGGAATATCATTAAAAAGTCTGACTTGTAAGAAACCGGACATATTATTCTCAGCAGAGCAAAGAGATGATGCAGCTATGGCCACACCGACAATCCAGCAAGAACCTGTTCTGGACTTGACTTCATATTGAAGCGGAAAATTCAGACTTTTGGTTCTAGATTTATGTCTTCTGATATACTTTAATAGAAATAAAAGTAAGGCCCAGCTGAATAGATCTTGACGAGATCCAGTATTGGGATGCAATGGCGGCGAGGAAACTTCCCGCAATGGAACTCGTGAAGCGATCAGGGCGGTCGAAGACATCGATTTGAGCTCGCCACATGATCAGGTGTGCCCTTTGAAAAGGAAATATTTGGGATGGCCGAATAGTTGGCTAAGACGTTATTGGCGTATCTGATAGTGATATTGGGGAAGTTGAGAAGATTATAGTGATAATGAATTCGGTGCACCCAATAGGTGTGAGTTGCCATTTGATTCCACGTTGGACGTTCATTTCTAGTAGACGACTTCACAGACAACGGTGGGCGAGAAGCGAAAATGCTACTCCTTGCCAAATTTGAGGCCTGGAGATGGCTGTAAGCCCCAACTTGCTAAGCTACTTCGTTGCTCTGGAGTTATGCCTCCACTTATCTTTTGAACCGTGACATCAAGGTACATCCGTTACGCAACGAAAATTAGGCCAACCTGTATTGACATTGTTGGTGGTAAATTCGTATAAGCTATTGCTGACAGCTTTGCATGTGTTGGTTGTTGGCAATGATCTTGCCTGGCATGTGGATACTTCCCACCAGAAGAGGTTGCATTCAACCAGCTCCGATTAGATGTTGGTAAAGTATTCCACCTAAAGTTGCATGGCTTCTTCTTTTAGAGCCAGTTACAGGGCTTTCGGAGATGTTGAATACTGGCCTCTCCCCCAATACCATAGCATGGCTGGATCGCCGGCCCACTCAATGTGTGTCTTTTCCAAAGTTCTCGACGGCGATGAATTAGAAGTGTAATTGCATCTTCCACGTCCACAGTATGCGTGTATACTCTGTTAACTTTCATGGTGGTGAGCGAAGAAGTAGATATATGTAACGAAAAGTAGTGCACTCATGGGAGACTGCAGCTAAGAAATACGGTTGAAACCCAGGACAAGACATCCATTTGAACTGTGCTATCTTACAATAATTAACAATCTCTTCTGTCCTTTTCTAAAGCAAAGAAATCATGGCTTGAAAACTCCCTAACTTCGTAGTGTGGACTGTTCACCTACACCTAGGTCTTAGTGGAGAAAGGTGCGGCGCTCTGTGGTATTCCCACTCCCTTAATAAAGTTTTTCTAACAATAGAAATCGCTATGCTGCCTGAATTTTGATGGAAAATTTTTGAATGGCATGATATTGACGGTAAATACTCCCGTATGATTGAATAACTCAGCCAGCCAAGCTTAATGTCTGATGATGAGGATTGGCAATTGAGTTGCGAGCGGAGTGGCAATATGATGAATAGTATGACGAAGACTTGTTATTGATGGTTACATGTAACGTCAGTACCTAGTAGTATGGTACATGATTTTCATAAATCGTCTTGCCTGCCGAGCATCTGGCAACCATTCGTCAGATAACGGATGGCAGCTGCTAATACGACCCGTTGGCAGTTGACGATGTGTAAATGCAATTTTTTTTGTTACACGTGACGAGTGACGCGTCGCGCTCTTCTTTTCTTTTCTTTTCTAGTCTTAACTTTATGCGATGTAGAATTTCTCCATCTCAACTTTCCTCGTCTGGATGTCGACGCTCACTCTATCGATCTGTCCAGCCTGAACCTTTTTAACCAGACAACCTGGACATTGATTTTTCCGAAAATTTCTCTTTCTTCGTCTCCTTCCTGTCAATTTCTCTCTCGACAAATTCCGTTTCATCAATTTCGTCTTCTTGAGCCAGCTTACAGGACACTACTATGGACCAATCTATAGTTTCTGAGGAGGCTATGCTTCGTTTTATTTCAAACCTAGACGATGGCCAAAGACTAGAATTAAGCAGATGGGGAGAAAGTTTCAATGGCGGGATGATTGGGAAGCTTCTCACTCTATCTAGGAAACAGCCTTCGGCTTTCGATGCCATCGCTGCCGATGGCCTACCTGACGAGCCAGTCCTAGATTATATTACTGATCTGGATGTCAGACATCAACTCCTGATAGACATCCGAGAACTTTTAAACGAAGCCCAATTACCTTATAAAATAGACATGGCATTCGTGGCAGTCTTCATGGTGGCTCCCATTGATATGCTTCGATCTAGAATCCGCCTATTTAGGGAAGACATTCGGAACAATGATCCAGGCACCGTGCATCAATTCTTTACTGATTGCAAGGGAACCGTGTTAACGAGCATATTCGGATGTGTGTTTGGGCAAGAATTTTATTAATTTCTATTTACTAATGCTTTATCTGTAGATGTTAACAAGGGGGGACGTCGAACGGCATCGCAGTCTGGCTCAACCACGTCTTTGTCTATTAATCCCAGTCCTCTGAAACGACCGCGTATAACACATGGAAGATCTTTATCATATCCAGACGCACCCATGAAGCCAATCAGTCCTCTTCAACCGACAATGCCACCTCAGCCGACAATACCCTCTCAACCGACGACGCCTCACCGACCGACAACACCTCAGCGATCGACAACACCTCATCAGCCGACGACGCCTCATCGACAGATGGCATCTGTGCAGCCGACAACGCCGTCTCTACAGGTATCACCTCCTCCAGTGCAAGTTTCTGCACATACATCCCCACAGTTGCCACTACGTCCTCCAGCCGTCTCCATTCCGTCGTCAGGTCGAAACCCTGCTGCTGCCCAGCTAGTAAGTCTGTATTATCAATTATTCAATGTCTGTCTAACAATTTTAGTGTAAAAAACGAGATAACAGTCGATGTATCTTTACAGATTATGAAAATCCAGAAGCAGCGCATATCCTTCCATTCTCCATAACCAAAAATCTACAAACATTGAACTGTCTTGTCGCTTTGTTAAGAATGTTCTGGGGAGACAATGCAGCCAACAAACTATTAACACTGGTTCAAGATCGAAATATAATAGAATCTCCCCAAAATCTTCTATCACTAAATCATCAACTACACTCGTGGTTTGACAGTGCTAAAATGGCACTCAAGCCATTACGCAAGCTGGACGATGAATCAGTAGTGGTTCAATTCCACTGGTTGAAAGCCGGTAATAAAAAACCGGATCTCGATGTACACGCTATAAATTTGCGTGATATTGTAACCATGTCCGGCCTTCACCATGATGGATGGGGTAGTATGTTGGCTCATCGTGCAAGCGGCCTGCGTTTGGAAACTGGCCAAGTTTTCATATTGAAAGCAAACGACCCAGCACACATACCAAATTTCGATCTTCTACAGCTGTCGTGGGATCTTCTCCGCATTATTGCCATTTGCGGTGCAGCTGAAGAGGAAGACGCAGATGATGACGATGATATCGATGATGATGGCTTGAGTATTGACGCGGTGGAAGGTATATATGAAGCAAACAACGGCGCCGAAATATACCAATGGGCAGCAGAGGTTGAAATGGAAGAGGAAGGGGTAGAAGAGCAAGAAGAAGAACATTCTGTTTATGGTGACAAGTCCCCACATTAGGAGCATAATGACATCGCCAGACAACAGCAGGAAACCATACGATCACACTGAGTGTAGTATCAGGCTCTTGGTAAACCAGGGAATTCAGTTGCTGGAAAATCATGTATATAACACTCTGTAAGAATAGATTTGATGTAGTCTCTTCTTGTATGCCGTCGATACTATTTTAATACCAACGCAAAGAAACATTGGAGTCCCTATCCTTGACATAAGCTACCTCTTCGCTAACCGCCACGAAAGTTAACGGAGTACGCACGCATACTGTGGACGTGAAAGATGCAATTATACTTCTTGAGCCTGATTTATTTTCTAAAGCCAATATATGACCGCTATCAATGTGTAGATATCTCGTGAGCTAGTAAATGAGATAACTATATTTCCATTAAGCTGTCCATACTATTGAGCCCTGCTGCCGTAGACAAAAACTATCATAGTTCATAAAATCTACAGGGCCCTTAGTAGCATATGCATCAGGGAAAAGGATATCGACATTAATCTCGTATTTAAGCGCTATATGGGTGGCTTTATTGCTAGTCGGTGTCATCATAATACTATATAAGATAAAGTTGAATGACTTGAAGTTGGGCTTGATTGCTCTTTTCACTACGATGTTTGCAGCTAGTGTTGGGTTATTGACCAATGCGAAGCAAGCAGAAGTGTTTGAAGCTACTGCGACGTAAATAGATAGACTGGACTACAACGGATTTTGGCTAATTATTCTAGATATGCTGCTGTTTTGGTTGTATTTTGTCAGCGGAGGTCTTGGAAGTTAGGGGCTTGAGTTCTTCGTAATATAGGTAGGCCAAGAAGAGCTAATTGGGAATATCTTGTGAGATCATTAATTGTTTGTGCATTTATTTTCGAACTCGAGACGTTTACGATTCTCAAAGTAGAATTTTAATACTAGTGTTTTGTGTATTAACATAGCACCTCAATATGCGATTTCCTAAAGATCATATCGACCAGAAATTCCAAGATGTCTATGAGTAAATTGAAGAAGTCGACCGCCATCAGAAAGAACTCAGCGGAAAGATCAGCCAACACTAGAGTCGCGTTGAGTACTTGATCACCTATAACAAGGATCGCTTTCAAGCCGTTGTTGATCAGTTGCTAAACCAACTCCGCAAATCTGAGTCTGAGGAAGAGTGATCTTAGCATGGGCAGTGCTTTTTATGGCGGGCAATATCTTTGATAACAGCTTGATACCAGATTGACATCGGTGAAAGTTGCTATCAGCTGCTGGATCAATAGGTAGATGAGCACGCCGGTAGGTAATTGCTGCCGAACACCTGTTGTTACATGCAAATAGACTTCTTTATACTCTTTTCCTTTTGTGATATCTCATGCTTTGGGGTGGCGATATTGAGCCTCATTAAGATGTTTCTGAAATGCTCAAAGAACTGGACAGTAAGACCGATGATGACACCGATTGTCACTGCTAAATCTATATCATTTGATATCAATTCCTTGCCATTCCGATTGGTATTTGACTTTCCATTCGTCTGCGAGCAAAGCTTTTATCGATGAGCAATTGTAGTATGTGATTGCAATGTTTGCGATTCCCGTTTGTTTGTGGCTTTTGCAACGAATATGCTTGATTGAAATAGTCATTTTCATCTTTTCAGCCATCATGTCCTCCCTTGTGGTTATGTCATATTTATCGGCTGAGATTCAGCGAAGAAAAGCTAGTGGTTGACGCTGCTGTTGACCCTTGTTTATGTCGTTTGTGTTGACTCGGATGTTTGGCAGTGGTGTTGTATGGTAATTAGAAACAATGGATGTTGATAATGGATGCAGAGACGGGTCTATGGCGTCTCATATAGAGGCGACATACCTAATTCTTCATAGATGCACAATCTATTTGTTTCTGAAAGCTTATTCAATTCGGCTGCATCCTTTCTTGGTTCAAATTCTCTCTCTCGCCCCACCGATACATACTTTGTAAATTAAGTTCTCTAAAGCGAAGCTATCAAGTGATGTTATGATGAGTGAGAAAAGCATTGAGTAGATAGAGTTTCATTTTGGCTACTTGGAAATGAAAATTCTAGAAAAGTCAAAGGGGGAAGAAAAGTAGTCTAGGGTATTCCCACATTGTCGGCGATAACCTTTCATGGTTAAGATGGAGTGGCATTTTGCTGCCACAAAGACATAGATAGCATACTTTTTATATCGATAATTTCACTTATACTTCTCTATAGTAGCTTGAATTGAATTTAATGCGACGCGTCATCCAGCCCGCAGTTACAATAAATGTTGAGCGCAAACTTTGACATACGGGAGTGGAGACATGGACACTAATATAAGGTACAATAGTAGAAGATATAGAAGAGCTGTAAATTGACATTAGCCACAATTGAGGTACTAGAGAATGAAAGTGGTGTCGATGATGTCGATGAATGCCTGTCAATCAATCAATTGCTTATCCATTACATATAAATGACTATGCATTATCGTTATGCTCGACATATGCTTCTTGAGCGTCGAGTGTGGTGTGGCATTGATCGAGAGTTGAGGCACATGGTAGTTGATCTTGGGAACCCTACTGTTGCAGACAAAGATCATCAGAGTTCATAAAATCAAGTCGATTAATGCTGTCGATTCCCTCAAAACTAGATAGACCATGCATAGCTATTATATACCACATAATCTTACACATATTTAATAAATAAAGACAGAAACACCCTTGATGGCTTTAATATCGAATCCTGGCAGCGATACATCCCATTCCCTTCGTAACTTAAGACGTTCTATCTCGATGATAATGGCACACATAAAAAAAGAAAAAGTAAAAAAAAACCTTTGTTAGCTAAAACATAAACGAAACAAGTAAGCTTGTTGTTATCGCATCTTCCAAGATGCGTTCCCCGCTGCAATGCTGAGGCATTAATGACGCGAAGTCGAGTCGTAGTTTCTGCGAGGGTTGCCAATGCCACCCGGTCTGAGCAGGGGCTGGTTCTCTCTGGCAATGGCTCGTTCCTCCCTTTCTTCCATGTCGTCCAAGTCTTCCTCGGTTTCGGCATACCGTTCTGGGTGGCCTGTAAAAGGGCCTGGCAGGCCGCGCTCCCAGCCCTCTGAGTAGGTACGAGGAGCGTATGGACGCTGTGGCGTAGCGTGGTGCTCGATGGGAGACTGAGGCGCACTGCTGGTGTAGCTGTGGGCATATTCTTCGTTGCGTCTCGCAATTTCGTAGTAGATGCCCATGGCAAGTACACTGCCTTGCATGAAAGCAGTCAAGAGGTAAATGGCCCATGTGCTCCAGCCCTCCCAGCCAAGTCTTGCGAAAAGGCTGGCAGCAAATAAAAGGCCGCCCGGTGTCTGGATGCACATCATGGGAATGCTCAAGCTACCGACGTGCTTGAGATGGTAGGTCATCCATATCTGGGGAATGTATTGAACAGCGGCTAGGGCAGCAGCCATGACGCCGAGGGAATTGGCCCAAATGTTCAGCTTGTTAGGCATGGCAATGGCAAATACGCCAGTCAAGGCAATCACAACCAATCCGTGCAGGATGCAAAGGCCACCCACAGCGAGAGCCGTTTGCCATCTTGGACTCTCTCCGCCAAGCTCATCTTGGGGCACAGTGGCTTCGCGATAGCGGAAGAAGATGAGGAATAGGACAAGGCTGCAGTAAGAGGAACAAAAAATTAGTAAAGGTTTTCAGAAGAATAGACATGAGACAAAGGATGGGACAGAGGGTAGTGACTCACATGGCAGTGAAGCACAACCATTGTGTTCCGAGCTGGGCAACACCAAGCAGGCCCGCAGCACATTCAAATGTCTCCAACTCTCTGCAGCAGCCAATGGCGTTGCGAGAAGGCGCCACGGTAAGGATGTTGGCGAAGCCAGCGGTGGCAGAAGTGGTGCCTAGCAGAACGAAATAGGGAGATATGCCTTCGGAGGTGCCGCGAGAGATGATGCGATAGTGTTGGGGGAGGTACGAGATTAGGAGACCGATGAGAATGATGCTGCCGTGGATTGTCAGAATCAGGACCAGAAAGAAGCCACAAAGGGGGAAGCTCACATGGAAACAGTCAGCTCGACATAGGAGGGCGTCTTGAGGCTATCGCAGGACGAGGCCGTGGCCATTGCCAAGGGAGAGGCCTCCATGGTGTTGTTTGTACCGTTGATGGAGAAGGTCTCGAGATTGTTCTTCGCTTCGACTTGGAGTCGGTCGTGGTGGAGTCGCGTAAGGTCGGAAAGGGGGGGTTGGCAAGGGAGAGAAGGCAAAGCTGGATCTCGAATCTCCCACGACGTCGATGTTGATGGTAGTCAGGCAGTCTTGTGGTCAGGCAGAGGGCCGCAACGATATGGCTGGAAGTCGGGGCTATGCGGTAGTCATGGTCGTCGGGAACGTGGTGGCCGAGAAAGAGAAATAGATGGCGGTAATCACGGGCTGCAGTCGGGGGTCGAGATGCGCTCAGGGTCAGGCAAAAGTGAGCGACGAGAGACGAGCCAAGCGAGGCAGAGGCAAGGCGGTTTCTCAGGTTGTCACCGAGAAGATGGGAGAGTCAGAACATGGATGAGCTCCGTACTGGAGACGTTGGATGGGGCTAGGCTGAAGAGGTACTGCGGTACTAGCGAGTACGGGGTACGGGGCGGGTACTTGGCCGTCTTGGGTGCCTTGGGCAGCGCTAGCAGCACTCGAGGTCAACACTAGCAGTGATTGCGGCTGGTGTAAGGCAGCTGGGACACCAACTGGAGAGATTACAGTAACTCGTCTATAATCACATGCAATGATGGGGATTATTTTGAGCGTCTTGACGTTGATATGAATTGGGCACGCACTAGCATCAGGTACTTGGGTATCGCTACTAGGTTTGTAGTACTGACAAGTAGCCCGGAACTCGGGGAACCTGTAATGTACCTCCGCTGTCGATATCCGACATCACATGTATCTGTTCGTCTGAGCACCTGGACATTGCCTGCGGGCGGTTCTTCAGGAGTCCTCAGCCCGCAGCGGCACGCGCTGTAACTCTGCCCAAGAGGTATTTGTCTCATCTCATCTGTTGCCCATAATAGGAGGTGATAGCAGCAGCAGCAGCAGCAGCAGCACTACTACTGGTAGGTACGGCTAAGTACCGAGCAAGAGAGGTTATACCAACCGCACAAAGTGCAGACATGTGAAATGTACAGCCAGGTACTGCTGCACCCAAAGTGCTGGCGCTGGCATCATTATCACGCCAGCTTCTCGCGACCAGGGCAATCTGCACTGCGACCCTACGCAGTTGATTGGCACTGCTGGAGCCACTGGGCAGCTTTTCCGTCCTCTGAAAGCCCCGAAGCTAATGTACCCCGTATCCGAAGCCCAGGAGGCGCACACACACATCACCACCTTTGAATCACTAAATTACTACCTTCCAAAGACGATATCTGTTGGGTGGTTTATTTGCCTAAGACATTAATCAGCTCAAAATCCTCCTTGGCCTCTGGGATCAAGCGTGGCTGCCCATTGAAAGCAGGGAGAGCCGATAAGGCGCTGGATCGATAAAGCCCGAGATCGTGGTATGCAGCTAGTATCAAGTACAAACGTCTCCAGCGCTACGGCCGAAATGACGTCGTCTGGCGGCGGGCAATTTAGATCTAGGCACGGCCCATTCGTACAGAGTACGCGCTAGATACTTGCGTTGAGTATTTTTTCGTTTTAACCATCTCCTTTAGCGTCCATGTTTTTTTGCCATCTGCTAATCTTAAAGCAACCCCCTTGCATATATATCCAGCATCGCTGCCAGGATCTCAATCTCAACCGGAACTCAGCGTTATTGGGCGAATCCCAGTCGATTAGAAGAAAGGCTCTTTTCTTCCATTGATCATGCAGCGGTGAATGTGGAGCCGGACAAGCCTTGCCTACCGGGGCAGCAATGCCAACATCAGCGGAATCATGGCCCAAGGAGAAGCAGAAGCATCTTGTGTCGTAGACTGGCATGATGAGCATCATGAAAAGACGGCGCCCTCAATCCATCTGCTTGCTGAGCGACTCGCCAATGCGAGTACAAGCGTGATCACATCAGTGCCCGATGAGAGCCCTTCACCTTCACTAAGCCAGGCGGAAGACAGCAGAAGCTCCAGCGAACCTGAGAGTGAGACCTCCTCTCCTGATAAGGCCTCTCTCGATCCGAGCACCCAAACCCAGCGCTTTTACACTTCCGCCCAATGGACAGCCGATGGTACCTCTATCCTCGCGTTATCTTCCGACCAAACCGTGTCGTCCTTTATTCTTCCCGCAGACCTCCTGCAGCCTGCAGGAGAACCTCGCCATTTGGCCCGTCAAGCCAGCATCAAGCTCCCAGAACCCACCCAGACCCTCGCCAGTGCGCCCTACTTCTCCCTGGCCAATCCGGCTTCTCAGACCTTCTTGGTGGGATGTCGAGATCACCCCCTACACCTGTACCACGCGTTCCCTCAGCCCGATGATGCTGATGCCGCCGAGGATGTCGCAAGTCGGCCCCTCTACACCTATAAGCTCATCCGCATGGAGTCTGAGCAGTACATCTCCCCCGCTTCTCTGCTGTGGGAATATCCCGGGACACACTTCATCTGTGGCTCAGCGAACCGCATCGATCTCTTTGACGCATCTGGCCACTGCTCTGATGGGCCAACATTGACCATCCCGACGATTCCATCCCGGCGACACATCTCCAAGGGTAGCGGCGTTGGTATGAAAGGCACCGTGGCCGCCCTGGCAGCTTCGCCTCCCGCCGATGCCAGCGGCCACGGGTCCATCCTGGCGGCCGGCACCTGGACCCGCTGGATGGGGACGTACGATATCCACCGCACTGATAGGGTTGTTGCGAACTGGTCGATCGCTGACGCGGATGAAAAGGCGTTTCACATCAGCCTGGGAGGCCAGGGAATCGTGCAGACGGCGTGGAGCCCCTGCGGGCGATATCTAGTCGTGAATGAGCGCCAGGCGGACGGGATGTTGGTCTACGACATTCGGGGCACTGGGCAGCTTTTGGCTGTGCTCAAGGGTCGTAGGGCTACCACCCAACAGCGGCTTCACTTTGATGTTTTCCAGGGAGAGACTGGATTCGAGGTCTGGGCTGGAACACAGGACGGCTCAGTAGCAGTATGGGAAGAGGTTGGTATGAGGAACGATGTTGTAGAGCCTACTTGGACGTGGAAGGCACACGAATCTCCAGTAGGAAGTACGATCGTGCACTCTAGCGGCTCTGTAGCAGCCACCTGCTCAGGAGGCTGGGGATACCCGCGAGAAAACAGAGGGACAGATGCTGCTAGCGATGAGGAATCTCACCATAGACAAGTCTTTGACGAATCGTCTTTGAGGATTTGGTCCATTGGCGGGCCAAGCTTAGAAGCTTAGACAGGTAATTCCTTGCATGTCTGCCTATTGCTTCGAGAACATTTATATGAATGATGAAAGAGCTTGTAAATCTTATGATCATGTTTATGATGTATTATGTCAATTTTTTCACGTATGTGATGTGATGCAACTGTATCTCCTAAACGCCTCTCTGCTATGTACCTAATGTATCATGCTGATTCCTCTCATCTGGCCATGTTCAATGAACAAAACAATAATATACCCAACGCGCAGAAGAATAAATAAACGCAAAAGACTGCATTTTCCAATACACTCCCTCCAATGCCAACCAGAATTATTGTAAAAACTACCAGGGGGGACCAAATTTCATTCAAGAATGTCGTTTTGGATAAAGGTGGTGTTTGAGGTATGTCGAAGGAGTCGGATTTAAATATTAAGATAAAGCGGTATCCAAAGTGACCGCTGCCGCCTTGTATTCCAGGTCATAAAAAAGGAACGTTTTCCGGGGGTATCAAATAAGACTGAGCCGCTTCACTTCCTCTAAGCATATGGCCGGCCTCGAGACCGACTTTCCGATCTTGTCTGTGACCAGAAAGAGGCACCATCTCCATCGCCTCTTCTCCGCGGGTTATATGGGCGGAGATCCTCCTCCTCTACAACCGGTTCCGGTGGCGGCTTCGGCACAGTTTCCGTGAGAGGAATCTCGTCTGAGGGCCTGCCGTAGCTGTTGGCGATGGGTAAGGCCAGGCCAATCTCGCCGAGCTGGGGGGCGGGTTCGCTTGGTCTCGGGGGCCTTTGCGGCCTTTGCGGCATTGGGGCGAGTTCGGATTCGAAGCCGTTAAAGCCCCTCTCCTCTGTCAAAAGAGCCGTATTGGGAGGAATAGCGCGGGAATCGGGACCGTCGAATTTCTCAGTTGATGGCCTGTTTGTTCATTCAATGTCAGCAAATTTATTCTATGAGCAATGCCATGAGTCGTTTGCTTATGCTTACGTGATGTATTGGGAAGGTCTGGTCTTTCTCTTGCGCAGGAGGAAGAAAATCAAGGCTGCGATGAGAGCAAGGCCGGCGAGACCTCCAACTACGCCTCCTGCGATTGGCCCTGCCTTTGAGGTGCCGCTGGAAGTCGGCGCTGAAGGGGTCGAAGTCGAAGTTGAGGTTGAAGTCGACTCGCTTGCTGTGCCTGTGCCAGTGCCCGTGCTTGTAGATGTATCTGTCTCAGAGGTGTTGGATCCGCTGGTCGTCTTGGTTTTACGGCTAGATGTTGTCCTGCTCGCAGTCCGAGATCCAATCGTCGTTGGCGCGGATAAAGTCGTTGGCGTTTGTGTAAGCTGGACAGAGACGGTGCTTATATCCAGAGGGAGCTGGCTAAGCGCTGTGGCAGCCACTGTCGTCGCCAACTGTGAGACTGAACCGCATCCAAACTGAGAGAAGCCTCCTTCAAAGTGGTTCAAGTAGCACACCTGGGCGCCGGCGCACGTGAACACATAAGGATTGAGCTCTGTCTGCGGCGGGCTGTTGACGTCGACACAGCCTGTGAAGATTCCCGTCGTGCAAGGCCCATCGTTCGGACAGCAGCCAATTGCTTTGTTTGAGGTGTCGGCGGCGCAGTGTGAGCCCGCCAGGCACGTGGCTGGCTGGTTGGGATCGCCCCCTATCCAGCCGCAGATGGTGTTGAAGTCTCGCTGTAGCAGCTGTTCGATGGGCGATGATGCAAGCTCTGGCGATACCTTTGGCGCGGGTGTTGCGATGGGCCAAGCCACCACATCTAGCTCGCGAAAGGCGATGGTCTTCGTTTCTCGGGGGAGCGCATGGCTGGATGCGATTTGGAGGAGCGTCGACGAAACTAGGAGGGCTGTGGCTGTGGGCGATCGCGGCAGAGCAGCCACGATCATTTTCGCGGGCGTTGTTTGATGGGTGTTGGTGGGAGTTTGGCGCAAGAGAGAGAGAGAGACAAAAAAAAAGAAAAGAGACAATTTCGCAATTATATGGAAACAGCTACGGAAAAAGAGAGAAGAGAAAACAGAGAGAAGCTTTTTCTGGAAAATACTAAATGTTTTGAAATCTGGCGAGGTCGGGTAGTACTGCTTGCTTGTTAGTCTTCGGTAGTGTGTGCCTTGTTCGTATTGACCCCTGCAAGGCCCAATTGGCATACATTAGTCGTGTAATGCGACCAATTGAGGTACGGCGGGACGATTGAATCTCGTTGCGTGTGGGTAAGTTATGATATAAATAGGTATACGCGCAAAGTTGGTGAGATCACTTAGGCATAATATCATGGCTGTGCCTGAAGATTTTCTGCGTGAATGACTTATTGTGTACGAATTGACAAATAGAGGATGATGCAACAATAGGTGGGCGGCGGGTGGTTTTGGATAAAATGGACTTGTAGCGGCTATTGACGTCTGGATGGGCCGAACCTGGCCTTGCGTTTCGGCATTGATTGTTCCCGCGCCTATCGGGTGCTCTCCTTGCATGTGAATATAGCGCAGAGCTTGCTTCATGATGGAGCTATAGCTTATTGTTTGGTGTGTGTGTGTGTTTGTGTGTGCACTCAGTTTGGTTCTTGTTTTGACTTCAACATGTCTCTCTCTCTGCACATCATGATTTTCGCAGTAGTCGATTGGTGCCCCTTGTTCAAACGGCCCGTAGCCCAGCAGCTAAACCGAGCCTAGTAGCTGGGGACAAGAGGGATGCATTGATCTGGAGCTTTTGCGATATTAGCACTATTATGGAGCATTTTGACATCTAATATCAGAGAGTGGGTATCGCGCGTGTTGCCTTAGCGAGCACTACGGTGCACTACTGGCGGTGGCACCGAGCGATTAGGATTAGATTGAAGATTGCGCCGACATTAATTTGTGCTTGGCGGAGCATCCAGAGGGATAGCGTCTAATGAATTGTATAATAAGAGCAATGCCTGATGTATGAGTGTGAATAATTTGGAAAAAAGAGTCGAGGGATTGGACAGAGACACAAGATACTATTAGCCTTATTGTCTGAGGCTGGGTCTCGGAGTAATCTGCATGTAGCATCCATCTGTGGAGCAATGACGGATAAACTTGTCCATGATGTGCATTAAGCGCCATCTCCAGATCGTCGTGACAATTTGATGCCAACTATCGATAACACTTTTTCTCTATCCTGTACGACTACATTTTTATAGAGTATCACCTCCAAATGACGCTTTTGTGGAGCGATGCCCAATCGAGCAACTTCTCCAGCCCCAAAAAAGAGGCGCTCCGCCACAGGGGTCGCCAAAACAATAGCATGGCGGCGGCTGCTCTCCTCATTGGCATGAGGCGTAGGCGATGAGACCTCTAGGGGCGGATCAGAGCCCTGTAGTAGCGGCTGCAGCAAATACCTGGGCGCTGTTAGTGGTCCAGGGCCCAGACTGCTGTGTTTGTTTACCAGCCGTAGCGCGTGAAGCGAGGTATCGCTCCAGATGCAGCAGCAATCGACAGTCACCTGCGCCCACGCACAGGCCACAGCGCTGCGCTAAAGGCGACAAGCTCCATCACCAGCATCATATCGTATCAAACCTCATCCGGTCCCCTCTTTTTGGCCTTGGATATATCCGTGTCTCATCTCCATCTCCTCGGCCTCTCGCGGCTGATTGTTTGTCTGTTTGTTTGTCAAGGCACGAGGTCCTTGCTGAGACACCGACGCAGCAAACCAATCCTAGCTTCTGATAGCTTCAAGATGCCGATTCGCGTCAAGCTCAAACCCCAGCCAGTGCGTGAGGGGAGTCCCTTCTCCGCCAGATATGATGCCGTCGAGCTCCCCTACATTGCTCCCGAAGACTCGTTCCGTCTGGTAGTCAAGAAGCTGTCTCAGTACTTCACCGATGCTGTTGAGCTGCCCAGCACCTTTGAGCAGCTGCGCACGACAACTGCGGGCGACTGTCTGCGTCTCTTGACTAACCATCTGACTGACACATGCGCCAACCCTGCCATTGTCAATGCTCTCTTGTAGGTTTCAGCTGCTTCTTATTTGCATGCTTTTGACTCATCATCGACGCCTATGTAGGGCTCTCAAATGGCATTATGCTCTGGATCGTGACAACCAGGGCCTGGGAGAAGCTCGGTCCAACGCTTGTGAGATTGTAGCCTGGAGATTCCTGACCCGCCACTCAGAGCGTGAGGCCGTCACCTTCTGCCTCTTCGAGATCCCGGACCATAAGAAGACCAAGGCTCAGCAACAGCAGCACCTTGATAATGATCCCGAAGCCGGCGAGCGAGCTCCCCTTCTCCCTCGTGTGCTGGCAACTTTTGACGGCTCATCTCCCAACTCACCTGTGGGTGGTTCATCAAAGAAGATTCAACTTCTCTCATCCCTTTCCCGCCTTACCAACCTCAGTATGGATGACGACGGCGAACATGATGATGAAGAGGATGACCCCACCGCTGCTTTTGAAGGTTTGAATGCTCTAGAGATTGCTGCAGTCGCCAACGCCAAGCGTTTCCTTAGCCAGCATGTCGTGCAGAAGATCATCTCCGGCATCTGGAACGGTGATATTGTCTTTTGGGACACCATGTCTGTCAACTCATCCAAGCATCCCCATTTCTATAACCCGACCACGTCGGATCCTTATTCCCGACTACGTGTGCCCAAATATCTAAAATGCTGGGAGGTCTTGTTCTTTGGCGTGTTTCTGTGTCTGTACTATTCTGTTCTCATTGTGCGAGACGAAACCCGTCTCACCGGCCCTGAGATTGCCTTGTTTTTCTGGATTGCTGCCTTCTTCTACGATGAACTGAGTGAATGGGCTGATGCCGGAGCCATTTTTTACGCCACTGATATTTGGAATCTGTTTGACATGATTATGATCCTCATCGGTATTACCTTTGCTGTACTAAGTGAGTGCTTCCAGCGGGAAAAAAAAGCTAATAGTGCAATGCTAACCGTAACAAAGGAATCATTGGTATCATGCAGCCAGAAACACGTTGCAATGACTTGGCATTTGATGTGTTGGCTCTGGAAGCCCTCTTCATGATTCCTCGTATCTGCTCTATCCTCAGTCTAAGCCCTTACTGGGGAACCCTGATCCCCTGCCTCAAAGAAATGGGCAAAGATTTTATCAAGTTCATGGTCTTGATAATTATTGTCTATCTTGGTTTCCTCACTACCTTTTCGCTCGTTGGTCGAGACAGTTTTAGCTTGAGTAAGATGACGGGAATTCTGACCAAGATCTTTTATGGTTCCAGCTACGTCGGTTTTGAGATTATGGACCAGATTGATCCTATCTTCGGTCCTCCCTTGATGATCATTTTCATCACTCTATCTTCTTTCCTTCTCATGGGATCACTTACCGGTATGCTCTCCAACAGCTTCTCCCGGGTCGTCACCCACGCCAAAGAGGAATATCTCTACGTATATAGCGTATATGTGCTGGAGGCCTCGACCAGCAACCGACTCACTCATTTTTACCCACCCTTCAACCTCCTTTCTCTGGTTCTTTTCCGCCCATGGCGATACATCTTTCCACGGGACCACAAGTACCGCGCAGGTAGAATCTGGCTTCTCAAGGTGACCCATGCACCCATTATTGCAGTCATCAAGTTTTACGAGTATCTCAAGTATAAGGGAGACGATGACGACGAGTTTCGCGGCTTTAAAGGCCCCAAGGAGCCCAAGGGCCGGCGGAGAAGATCGGATATTGGCCCAGCGGCTGTCACAGGCCGTCCTGCGCTTGCATCTCCTCGCAGATCTGGGAACGCGAGATTGCTGCCTGCCAGCCGAATGCGGGGAGAAGATGACGTGGATGCGCCGTCGGCTGCTGAAGTTCAGATTTTGGAGCTGCAGCAAAAGATTGACCAGTTGACATCGATTGTTCTTGCGATGAGGGAAAGTCAACTTGCTAACGAGAAGAATGGGGCTGTCGCTGATTCTGGTAATAATGTTAGCTCCTTCTAAGTGTGGAGGACGAAGTTGGAGGATTGAATTGTATATTGATGTATTTTATGGAGTATGAAGTTTTTGGAGCATGATGTTAGTGATTGGGTATTGCATACTGCTGCAATTTAACGTGAGTTTTATCATTCAAACTGTCAAATTGACTCTTTTTGACGGCATCATTATAATCACGGAATGCTAAAAAGGAATTTAATTGTGTGCGTCTTACAGTGGATGCTTTTTCGTTTTCAGTCTCAGTTTCAATGTTGTTTATTATACTTTAACTATCATTCAAGTCATTACTTCGTAGCGTCTAACTTTACATCTGAGTGTAGCTTTGAAGACTCTGCCACAGATTACATCTCGCTATCTGATCCGAAGACACAGGCTCCATGGCCGTATTATTGGTCTGCAGCCGGATTCGCTGTCCCGTGCTCTGACCCCAAGGATCCCAATTTGGCGCCGAAGCATACTTGGCCGTATTGGGATTCAACTTTGTCACAAAACTAATAAAATAATGCATGGTGACTGGGACAATGGCCGCGTTTGTCGTATAATAGGACGCTGCCGCCCCACCAGCGTATCCAGGCCCGAATATGGCACTCGTCTCGAACGTGTGAGGCACGCCGAGGCCGCTGGCCACATTATCCGGATCCAAGACGTTGTAGTGGTAGTTCCAGATGCGTCGAGGATCGAAATGCCGTGCTACAGAGGCGGCAACTGTGTTTCCGGGACAGGTGAATGTGGATTCGCCGTACGCTGCCTCTGCGGATGGGAAGTAGGCTGCGTGTTGGGCCATGGGTGCTGCGAGAGGGTAGGCTTGATTGATGGCCTGGAGCTGGGAGTCTTGGAGGTAGGGGTAGTTATTCTTCATGAAGACTTCGACTTGGTCTGCGGTTGCGGCGTTGTAGCCAAAGTAGGTGCCTTCGTCGGTGTCGTCGCCGACGAGGACTGGGACGCGGATGAAGTGGCCTCTTTCAAAGTTGTTGTAGAGATGGTCTGTGATGAGATCGCCGTCTATGACGGGCAGCCAGTACCATAATGGCAAGGGGTTGTTGCTTGCTGCTCCTGGGAATGGGGCGTTGGGACTGATGTTAATTAATGTCTGAGTGTCTATGCCACGGAGACAGTCGAGAGATGAGCAGTTGGCGTTGGTGAGGAGCTGCTGGTACTGAAATTCCATGTCTGCAACGGTTCTTAGAGTTGGCCAGAATGGGCTCTCGGGGATTGCTCCGACAAAGAGCTGGTTGTCCTTTCTGGCGCCGTAGGCTGTGAGGTGGTGCGTGACGGAACCTCCGCCGGCAGATGCACCTTGAATGACGACGTGTCTGGGATTGCCGCCAAACTATTTTTTGTCAGTGATGAAATCAACAAAGAGTAATGAATAATGGATATATACGAGTTGCCATTACATACCTTTCTGATGTTCTTCTGTACCCAGTGTAAGACCTTTCTCTGGTCTAGAAGCCCCGCGTTAAGATCGCCGTCTCTACGGACATGCTCACTATTAAGAAACCCAAGTGCGCCAACGCGGTAATTGAAGTTGACAAAGATGAGGCCATTCCCAGACTGCTGGATGACTTCAGTACCGTTGTAGTTGGCGTTGGCGTTTGTCGAATAGCCGCCGCCTTGGATGTAAACCCAGACGGGGAGATTGGAGTATTCGTTTGCGCCTGATGGCTTAAAGACGTTGACGAAGAGGCAGTCTTCCGCGTGGCCGGCGTCTACGGCTTGGCCGACTGCTACGCATATTGGCCCGAACTGTTGAAGTTTTGTTAAAAACTTTTGAATTATTTTATGATTTTTTTTTAAAAGTAAAACTCACTGCTGAGGCATCCTGAACATCCTTTTCTGGAGTTGGATCTTGTGGTGCCCTGAATCTCAGATTCCCGAGAGGCGCCTGGGCGAATCTCATGCCAAGAAACTGATCTACTCCCGCATCTAGTCTAACCCCGCGATATTTGGCATATCCTAAATCGATGACTGGGTTGGAGTTACCGACGTCATCGACACGGTGGTGAATTACAGCGGCTCTGGCTAATGAAAGCGCGGAGGCGAGCTGCAGAAGAAGCTGCTTAGTTGAAACCATTATTTCTACCGTATAATACCATGAAAAATAGATAATCAGCAGCAATAAACAAAAAGATAGACATTCGGCGATCCATGATGCTCGAACCGACTCTTCTTTATATCCCCTCCCCAGGCTGCTGCGGTGCATTGACTGACCCGACTTTGATCTACCCCTCACTTCATCAACGGCCTCCCTGCGTATTTTGTGATGCAGCATCGCATCTAAGTGTCACCGGCTCTTGTTTGGAGTCGTCCGGCTGTTTTGATGGTGTATTCCCCCACAATGTAACGCTGATCATCCCAGACGCATGGTCAGGTGTATATATGTCGGTAGTATAGGCCTAGTGTGTGTCCAAGGCCGATTTCCGATAGGGCCGGCTGAAGGGCAACTACAGGTCCATTATGCAATACCCGACGGGACCATGATTGGATGAATAATGTATTTTAAGTCCGATCGCTGATGTGAGACATGTTCGATTGTCGATTACGTATCTGTTGAAGAGGAAGTTGGAAGAGATGGGGTTTAAGTGGGATGCGGATGATGGGTCAGCAACAACGGCATGAGGCTATACGGCTTGACAACATACATTCGGGTATATCGCGTAACGTTATACTTTACAAATTATACTTCCCAAGATCTAGTATTATGAGCTAAAACTATTGCTTAGTACTATTCTCTATTGTATATTGGACCTTAAACAGTATTACGGCTTAGTACATGCCGTATTTAGATGTCTCAAATAACGATGTCCGCGGAGCCTAGCCAAAGCTGTAAACAACCCGACAGAATGGTAATTTGCACGTGTGGAATGGCGGCTACGACACAAATTCTTAGCGTGGTGCCAGAAGAAGGAAAAAACGTTAATAGCGTGCGTGACTCCGGCTGGCTGGAAAGATCACCAATGTGAGACATATTGGAAATTTGGTATGGCGCGTTTGCTAGATGGTGTCGCGGTGAAACTCTGTGTCGTTCCTAACGGTGGTCTTGAGCGCGCAGCCACAACTTACTTTGAGAGACTGTGGCCGTACATGTTATACTAGAAGCCTTCTAAGAATATTATCTTCATAAAAATAATGACATGTCACTGAATCATGACTTATTAGCCATAAAACATGAGCAATGAGAAGCTTGAATCGCTATGATAGCTTAGACCGGTATTTCAGCTCGTACGGCTTCGGAGGTATGACGGTGTCACATACCGTCCGGGCTCTCCCGCTGTGACTTACTAAAAAAGCGCCGAAACCCATATGTCTTATTTATTCAAATAGCTATTATGCCTCCTAACGGCACTATAAATTGAAGCTCGTTGCACCAATTATTTACGATGTGACAGACGATGAGAGAGATGCTGGTGCAATTTGGGCCAGGTGCTTCGAACACCCACAATATATTATAGCCTATTGTCCTATACTAGCTATCAAGACCTCTATCTGGCTGCCCGATCTCTGTTCATCATGATTCATCTATGCTACTGGTTGGTGGCATCCCTCGCGGCCTCAGCTTCTGGACTTCGTTCCTCTGGCAAACGTCGTTTTCAAGAGGACGAAGAGGGCTTACTTCCCAGCGATGATCCGTTTTATGCCGTCCCAGGCAACATAGACTCCTTCTTACCAGGAGAAATTCTCCGTTTTAGAGCGCCACCTTCAGAAATTTCTTCCTATGGATGGATACCAACGGATTTGAAGGAAGCATACCAGATTCTCTACCGAACAACCGATAGCCTAGATCGGCCTACTGCCACTGTCTTGACAGTTCTCATTCCACCAGATGCTGATTACGACAAGGTGCTCTCTTTGCAAATGGCTGAAGATTCTACAACCATCAATTGCAGCCCATCTTATACAATGCTGCGTCGAGCGCAGCAGAGTTTTGCTCACGGCTCCAACATCACTCAGCTCCAGTTGCTTTTCGCAGAGACGGCACTTGCTCGGAAATGGATTGTTGTAGTGCCAGATTACGAAGGACCACTAGCAGCATACACTGCAAGCAAAATCACGGCTTATACGATTCTGGACGGAATTCGAGCCGCAAAAGGTTCTGGCCATATCACTGGCATTGTACCGAATCCCAAGGTTGGAATATGGGGCTATTCTGGGGGTGCATCTGCTACTCAATCAGCAATCAACATGCAGGAACTCTATGCGCCGGAGCTTGAAGTTGCTGGTGCTGCGATGGGAGGGCTGCCGGGCCTTTCAAAAGCGAGCGATATTTTCGTCCTCAACAAAGAACAGAGTTCGACTCTCATCGCATCGGCGATGATTGGCTTATCTAGCCAGTACGAGCAGCTCAAGGAGCACATTTATTCGTCATTGAAGCCTCAGTTTGAAGAGCTCTTCTACAGCCCGCTACGCATGTGTTTACAAGCAAGCTCCTTGTTTCTCTCGTTTCAAGATATTTTGGGCATGTTTTATGAGGATTCATTGCCAGGATTGATGAAAGAGCTGGAAGAGACTTTTCAAAAAGAGAATACTCCCCCAAAAACCACGATAAAAGCTCCTTTGTACATATACCAGGCCGTCCATGATCATCTATCCGACGTCAACAAGATTGATGCACTGGTGCGAGATTATTGCGAGCATGATACCACAGTTCACTATGAGCGAGCCGACTCGCCGAGTTTGAACCACGTCAAATATGGATTAATAGCAATACCGAATGCATTATTGTGGATGCAAGATCGGTTGGATGGGAAGCCAGTCTCTGGGGGTTGCGTGAATCATACTGATACGACTGCGAAGCTTGACCCGTCGCTTTTGAACCTTTTCCCCAAGAATATCAGCGATGCTTTAACCGGGTTTACTGATGTAATGTAATCAATTGTTCGACTTTGGATATGTGAACTCACTAGAGATGATAGCTGGCTGGTCTAGAAATATTTAATAAAAGGATACTCTTATCATTTTGCCTTACAAAAGAGTAGCCACAAGAAAATATTATAGTCGCTTGACAGCAATCATTTAGCCCAACCTGTAAAAGAAAAAGGATTACGCGGATTTTGGCCGCTTGAAATTAAGTAATCCACGGATATAATAACAAACCTGACGTTTTGACGAAGCATAACCCCACATTCCCACTTGCTCCGCTATGAAGAAATTCACGGGCGGAGTTCCGCACGATCGCATTTGGTCTCTAGATTTAGATATAAAGATCATTTATAAGCATATTATCGCTCAGAGTTTAGTCAGAGCGGAACTCCGTAATTAATTTGCGATCTAAGAGGGTACTATATACAGTAGCGATGGAGTTTGGAGGTAGGACGTGAAAACGGCCATCTACATCAAGTAGCTGACTGTTTAGAGAGAAAGCTTTTTGTATATAAACTTTGCAGCACTCCAAAGCAATACAATCCCATTTACTACCAATATATTGCAGTTCTCAAATACTATTTCTAGCAAATTGCCACCATGGCTCAGAAGATCACCGAATTTGGATCCTTTGTGGATAACATCTTCTATAATATATTTTTTCAACCCGACGATGAGTTATCGTCCAAATATATGAAAGAATACCTTTCTTCTAATTTACAAGTTCAGTAAGTATTTTCTCATTACTATCGGATATTTAATGAACTTTTAGCCTAATAATTACAGTATCAATGGCACGAGCATACCGGGGGATTCTTTCAAGGACAATATTGTCGCTGCCCGCGCCAAATCATCATTTCGGGTTGTTCAAGTTCAAGAGATTCTTGCCAATACCGATGCAGACAAGACTTCTGGGGGATCGGTATCGCATTTGACAGTATTTTCTGTCACAGATAAAGATACGGGTGATGAACGGCAGGAATCTAGTTTGACACTCGTTACGTGCGCGCTGGAAGATGGGGGGATAGTTATAACAGAACTGACCGAAATTCATCATGGATAATATACAAACACATAGGATGACAGGAATAAAACAATTATATGAAATTAAAATTCCAACTGGATCGGGGCTATTGATTGCTAGCAAGCCGCGTATCAAAGCTTTGAGGACTCTTGAGGAGGATAGACGTTACATTTTAGAGAGCCCTGAAGATGACCACACACGTTGATATTTCTTGACCTCAGCCTCAGCCAAAACATCTCCTGAATGATTAACGATAGCTCATAACGACACCCCACGCCTTAATACATAACCAACGCCATGCGTGCACGATAAAGCTGCTCCCACAGGCGCATGCTCCAACACCTGTCTTACTCATCCGAATCACGCAGATTTGATACCTGCAGCGTCGCCTTTGCACACATCTCAGTAAACTCTTCGTCCGTCATCTCTTGTCTGGTCGTATACTTGAGCTATAATACGCTTTCGATCATACGGCGCAGCGCCTCTCGCCAATCATACGGTGCCATTTCCACTTTCTCTCCGTCCCTTAAGTTAAAAAGCATAATGCGAGGTACCTCTTGCGACGGTGGTGTTAATAAGTAGGCATATATGCATGCTTGCAATATGTGCTCATTGGAAAGCTAAGAGACAAATTTAATCTCCCAGATAGAGTCAATTTTCTTCTCGGCGGAAAAAGATACAATATCAGCTTGACCACGCAGCCGCATTTCTTGACCATCAATTTTGAAATGATGTTCGGCTTCAACCTCAAAGCGAAGATTCGGAGCCAAGTCGCCAAATTCTTGTTGAAGCCGACTCTGGGCCATAGCTAGATGCTCAGGTTTCATCCAGTCGAATGCATGATCTTTCATCTGGATAAAACGCGGTCGGTAGCCTGATGAGTCGGCTTCGTATTTGCACGCTGTTCGGCAAAGCCATGATATGTATTGCTTTTGAGTCATCGTATGGATTCCATCAATTAGATTTTTGTGACCTTTCAATATGCTTAGGGTTCCAGTAACATGGTGTTCGAAGGCTGACGTAACAACCAAGCCATTTATATCGCCCACGGCTTCGTAGAATCTCTCTGCTGGGTTTGAAAGCACAATATCGTCTATATCAATATGCTCATCCTTGGGTAAAGGCGGCGATAGTCGTTTGACCTCCAAATAGTGTCTCAATATTTGGTCCAGAGGTTCATCTGGTATGTGGCGGGTTAGATCTCGAACTCCAATTGATTTTGGCAGATTCAACCCGCGCTGCAGAGGTGGGCCAGGTGCGTCAGGGGCTGCAATTGTTGTCTGTTTTTCAGTTAGGTTGACAACATCCGCCGTTTTGTATAAGTCATCCACAGATACAAAGGGCATGGGCTTCTCATTCTCATTTTGAACCATCACAAGCTCCTTTTGCAGCACGAGTTAAGGCCACGAAAATTTCGTTCGGGCACCTATCATCTGGAATGTCACGACCAAAATACTTGAAATATGAGGCGTCGATTCCGAAGAGAATAACCAGATCACGCTCGCAGCCTTTGAATTGATGGATATTAGAAACACTTAACTTCCCATTAGTAACAAGTTTATCCGAACAGACCTCATCATCTGTTGGTACGTTAATTGGTACGTCATACGCCTCTGCCAGTGCGTTGGTTAGCTTTTACAATGGCATGTTATTGCGTATCGATGGCGATAGGATTGCGCTATTCTTGGCTCCATAGGTCTTGATCAGAGAAAATATCTCTTTAGACAACGTATTGACGTGATAAGGGTAGCTTCTCAGGATGATAGGTTTTGGGCCAGACTTAGAGCTTGTGATGTATGGCTTGCCGCCAAGAAATGCGTTGTTAATAAACTGAACGGAGGGGTTTGATAGCCTGAAGCTTTGGCTTAATGGAATTTTAGCAAACGGGTAAGGGCTGGCAGGGCTCAGCAAATGATCAGCTAAAGTAAGATAACGTTGGTCGGCGCCCTAATATCCGTAAATAGACTGCCGCTCATCACCGAGCACAACGAGTCGAGCAGCTGGGCGTCCTAATCTTGCCAGCTTCTGGTTGTTGGCCCTGATGAAACAATTTGTTAACCAAAAAATATTTTTGGTGCAGTCTTGGAACTCGTCCAAGACTATTATGTCGAAAGGGTCATCTTTCCACTTCGGTAGCTTATTATGAAGTTGAACCCTTCTTATATACTTTGCGAAGATAGCGTCATTGTATATCGTGTCTCCGGAGAGTGAGGTTGCCAACCCGTGGAATGTAAATGTTTTGCAGTTGAGGTATTTATAAAGTCGGCAAGAATTTTCGCGTTCCGGATCCCGGACGTGCTGATACCACAACATTCTGCACAGCGCAGAGTTTCACGACCTTTTGTTGCTCAGCAGACGGTGTGAAGACAAACTTCTTTTCCAATTGTTGATACAAGCCAGAATTAGAGGTAAAGAAACGAACAGAGCCACAATGACCGAAAACTGAGAACTAATAGCTGTTAGTACTGGTGTTTGCATGTCTCCGTCTCGTCGCTTCTACTGTAGACTATTTGCACTTACTGGCTGCTTAAAAAGGTATAAAAGCCGCTGATTTAGTAGAAGCGGATTCCATTTCAATGGAAAATGACTAATCATTTTGAATTTAATGTGGATACGTTGGAGCGTGGCGATGTGGATGGAGATGCTAAATATGGTCGGTTTAAGATAGATAGGTGCAAAATATAGTTCAAACATTTGGAACATTTCGCACGTAACTTTGCCGAAAGCGAATTCGCAACATAGAGACGCAAATTTAGCAGCAGGTGTGAATAGGGCGTTAGTCATCAGCATCTTGCATGGGATGTTTTCCTTCGCCTAACCTTCTAGCTAGCCTAGTGAATAGCAACACATGGGAATAACATGAGGGAACGGAAGTTAGTCTATGAATCATTGGTAATGCAAGTATACGAATTAGATACCTGCACTTGGGGGTTTGTATCTTGTCATTTATGTATTTCCTTCAGAATATAGCTTGAGATCTATTATACTCTGGCTTAAATATAACATGGTAATATCTTCAGAAATAATTCGTGGAAAATTTATTATCTATTCATGCCTGATTTTGGTACAGAGATGTGAACTATCTTAATAATTATATAGACAGTTCTCCATTAGGATTCGAGCAATAAGTCATATCTCCCGGGTCTGTATAAAAGATAGCCTTTATCAAACTACGTAGTGCGCAGCCCATTCCCTAAGGGCTCGTTTTTGTGACATCTCACCTTGAAGAATAATGCATAGAGATACAGGTTGGTTTAGAAGTAGATAAACGTGCCTTAAAATTAATATGATAGCCTAACCTAGCATATTTATTTTGTTTGTTCGCATTTATTTAGGGCGCTGCGGGGCGTGCTCTAATCATTCGCTCTCAGAGCGGAAATGAGGCAACGGCACCGACGTAGAACGGAAATATACGCTTCGCTTGACTAGCACGAATGATAATAATCGATTGGATGACAAATTAAATCATATAAAAGATCGGGTGTTATTAATAATGAAGAGATGCACATATAAACGGCGATGCGGAATTTCACGAAGGGGTAAATCTAGTAAGCGCGGAATTCCGCATCTTCAACGCCATCCTTGATACTATTCCACTATCTTCCAGGACCATACATGCGTATGAAGCTTATAATCATGAGCTCTTTCAAAAGTACGGTCAGCCTATCTAGAACCTCAGTTAATATAAAGCTGGCTTGCTTTTGCGAAACACTTTCTCTACACAAGACACTCAGCAATTTATAACTATCTGAGATTTCTTATCTGCCGTAGCCGACCTTACCATCCGCGTACAAGCTCTTCAAAAAAAAATTGCCATGGCATCTTCAGAATCAAAGCCCAACAACATGCTTGCAGTATATGCTTCCCACGGGAATGATGAAAATCCTCTTAACGGTCTCAAAGTTGGTCAAGTACCATTACCTGCGCCTCCAGAGGGCTGGGTACGCGTTAAACTCCTGGCCTCGAGCGTCAATTATCATGATATATTCACGCTGAAAGGCTTTGGTGCGCATCCCATCGAATTTCCACGTATCGTCGGCTGCGAAGGCGTTGGAATGTTGGAAGATGGAAGCAGAGTAGTTGTCTATCCGTTTATGACTACACCGAATTATATTGGCGATGAAACACTTGATCCAGGGCGCCATGCTCTCTCAGAGCTCACTGAAGGAACTCTTGCAGAATATTTTATTGCCCCAGAAAAGAACGTTTTGCCCTTGCCGGACGCAATTGATGTGGTCTCGGGAGCTGTGCTTGGAATTTCTTGGCTCACTGCCTATCGTATGCTCTTCACAAAATCTGGCATGCGAGCTGGACAGACGATGCTAGTACAAGGAAGCTCAGGTGGTGTCAGTACAGCTCTTATTCAGCTTGGAGCAGCAGCAGGCATGCGCGTTTGGGCCACTGGTCGCACAGCCGAGAAGAGGCAACTCGCCCAATCACTTGGCGCAGAGAAGACATTTGAACCTGGGGAACAACTCCCTGCTCAAGTCGATGCCGTCTTCGATACAAGTGGTGCTGTGACCTGGAAACATTCGATGGCCTCTGTTAAGGCAGGTGGAACAATTGTGACCTGTGGTGCCCATAGTGGATTTGAGTTGCCTATGGATTCATTCCGTCTATTTGTTGACTCACTGAGCATTCACGGCGTGTATGCGGGATCATTTCATGAGTTCAAAGATCTCATCTCATACGTCGCGGCAAAAGGCATCAAGCCTTGCATTGGAAAAGTTCTCCCACTATCTCAGGGTGAAGAAGCAGTGAGACAGGTTTTGGAGGGTAAAACGCTGGGAAAAGTAGTTTTAACATCAGGTAGTGAAGTTGCGTAATATTGCGGTGGACGTTGAGTTGTCTGATTTGTGTAATTAGCAAATAGACAAGGTCTCGATAGTTGTTGGACATTTATATGTAAGGTATCTCTACTATGGACACAAACATATGTCGGCTATCAGTTGTTAATTTCGACTAATTCATTAACATGAGCTACACCAATGCTACCCTAAGGCTAATCTATCTCATAGATACAAGAATAGTATTCAATGATGGAATTAATAAAGATGTAAATTATCTGGCGCTGTCACTATGCAATGATACCCATGCGTGACCATGCTTTCAACATGATGAATCAATGCTATTTACTAGAATAACAACGTGAAGATCTGGCTCAAATGTTCCACAGGCCATGAAATAACCCCCCAAAGCCATAGTGATATATTTATTAGCTGATTCCACACGGCCACGAGATGAGAAACAAATGATCTCGCTTTTCCCTCAAAGCTCTCATTAGATAGGTAATTTTACTGTAGCAGGCCAATCAGGGCCAGTTTCCAAGCTGACTTACAAAAGGAGCATAGAATGTGGCCGGTTTATCAGCTCCACGATCAGGGATCTTACTCCATCTGCAGTTATTCATACTGATGCATGAGAAATAGAAAAGACCAGGATGCTATGACAGTATACCTTCGTAAACATCTGGTTCACAATTTGTTGGTGAATATGGGGATCGACAGTGACCATCATGAGATTCTGCCATATTGTAAGGGTAGACACATTTGCCATTCTTCAATATCTTGCCCTTAACACAGTTTGGTTTCGGGCCGTGAGAGCTGCCGTCATATGTTTGACCTTTGGGACATCATTTGTAACCAATTTTATGCGGTCCAGCCAGGTGATGATCTGTGTGACAGCAGTCAAACGCAGTATCTACGCTTCCGAGAAGGTGTTGATCTCTAGCACAGCAAACAATGAATTTCTTGTCTTTAGTGTAAGTGAGCAGCTTGCCGCTGTCTTTTGGGCAGCGAAGAACATCCTCAAATGCAGATTCTCGATCGATGAATACAACCTCTTTAGCGTTGTAATCGATTCTGTACTCGCCGTCTATCTGAGCGACTTGTATGTTTTTTAGGTCTCGTCGGATGCTTCCATAGGCATAGATGGGGACCAATAGCCACATGGCTACAAGCCTAAAGAAATATGGCTTCATGTCAAGAAATGATCAGGCCCTATTCGATACTTTTGGGGACAATTCAAAACCACTGCAGATGTATTATTTCTGTGTTTCCAGGATAAGCCATCAGAGGGGTTGTTGGCACTTTATATAGCCTTGGGGTTTCTAATATATGTGCTTGACATTTCATATTTTGCGCAGACTTGATGCCTAACGTAGCCGTTGTACCTATGCGCATCGTCGCGACGCCCCCATTTTGAACATTTAGGCATATACATCGAAAGTATGAAGAGAAAAAAATAAAATAAAAATAAATCGCAAGTATTTCCCGTTGAAGATAGATAATTCCAATATACGATATGCCCAGCGATCAGCCACTTGAGGCGGAGCTGTAAGGTCACAAGATTAAAGACGCACGACATATTGATTCAGTTTCTTGTTTCTGCTTTTATTAAGCCGCATAGCGTGCACCACATGTATTTCGGGAGCCCTTCTTATTTGTCAGAATATGATAGCATTGTGGTGGCACTCTCAACACTAGCCATTAAATAATAAATACACATTTAGTTGGCATGTATCGGGCAGCAATTGCTATAGCTTGGGATACTGCTAATAAATGTATTACTGCCATGAAGAGGAGAATTTGAGCTCCGGGTGGAGTTTGTTGATTAGCTGCGCTTACACTGTAAGGCTCTTCCCTATGACTTGAAAGTAAATATGACGTGGCATGGGGTAAAGAACAATTTAGATAGCTGGTGATATGGCCCAATAAGAAATTTCGTAAATATTTTGCGTGCGCATGGTTAAATATTGCAGACCTTTGTCTGAGAATTGAATTACTAGCTTAAAAATATTCATTATCATTATAATAAGTAGGATAACCCAAAGTCCAGCTTTGGACTATGGGATAGGTAGTTTGAACGTAGCTGTAGAATGTACTATAAATTAAGCATATCCACAAAGCTAAAAATAGATGGCTCTGCAGTAAGTGCATCGATAAATTCAGCCTTGGAGGCATTTGAGCTAAATAGCTCTAGTTGAAGCGGGGTGTCTATGATAGACATCGTGGGTGGCATCGGCTCGGGAATAGGGATGATATTCGGTTCGGGGAGAGAGTAGGATAAAGCTATGCTCGCAGCGTCATCCGGGAAAAGTTGCTGTATAGCCTTGCCGAATATACCTCGGCAAACCGAGGCGACTGAATAGGTCTTTTGTAGCTCTTCCAAAACCATCATGCACATGTTTAGCATATTTAACCCTAGACGTCTTGATAATGCGTCGCCGAATTTGCAGCTGAGGAGATAAACTTGCATGGCTGGGACCAATAAGGTTGGCCTGCATCGCATCGTTAGCATATCATCTTATTGGGCATGTCTCCTCGGATAGTAAAGTGGTAAAGGGGACAGGTAATCTTGTGGTACAACTTACGTCATTGGTCCCGCGTAAGAGAAATAATTGCCTTGGGCGAGAGAATAGACGATATTACATGTTTTTGAAGCAGCAGACATTGCCTTTGCCTGCATTTCTAGCTGCCATTCTCTCTGTCGGTACGGAGGGAGATCTGAAGGAGCTTCTATACTATACGGTCGATAGCAAGTGATTAAAATGGATCTACATGAGCTGAATATTAGCAAAAGTTACGTCGTAAAACAGATATAGGCTTGTGGAAAACTAACTGATAATGCAGCTGCAGATGGTAATAATAGAACGTTGCTAACCGAGATAGGTTGGGATCCGGGTAGTCTGGCAAAGCAAACTGCAGTATTTCCGCCTCTAGGGAGTCAATTTTGCTAAGCGTTGGTCTTGGCCGTCGAAGCTGATAGCATGTTGTGAGTGTCTTGCCAAGCAATTTTGTCATGTGTATAAGCTGGACCCAGTATTCCGCCAATTGCGGCAAGTCCCTCGGCAGAAAAGCCGAAGTTGTGGATTCCGGAATGCCTTCCAGATCTGCCGCCATGTCTGACACTAATGGATCCGGGGTATCAGATTCGTCAAGATTAATTCGTAGAGGCCTTCCAAGGGCCATAGCCAGCCAGCGGTCACGCCAAAAGGAAGTCCACCACAATCTACGAAATAGGGAGCGCTGCCGTTCGGTCATGGACGTGTTGTATCCGACGGAGTCAATATCGCGGTGGAGCCCAAGTGCTTGGCATAGATTGATGGCTCGGCCGCTCCAATGCCACGGTTGCATATGATCTTCCTTTTCGGAATTCCAAAAGCCTAATAGTAGTGCTCCCTGTAGAAGAACAAAGCTGTCCTTTTCGCCACCATTGTTATATACACACTATATCCAGTTAGCTAGCTAGCATTGAGTAGAAGCAGAATAGGAGAAAATAATTTGGCGTACAGCTGCACGAGAATACATTTCGGATTTCATGGCCTTTCGAGATGCAAACCCTTCGGCTTCATATATCTCTGCGGGTATAAACTGTATTTCATACTTAGCTACTGTATCAACGAAAGCGAGAGGATAAAAGTACTTACATTGCATGATATAGAACAGAGTGACCACAGTAATATCAGGTTGTACTCATGTAATCGTTTAGAGCGGTAGTGTTCCAAGAGCTTATCCGCCTCCAAAACTGGCATGATTGGGTGGACATGGTGAAAGTAAGCTCGTATCAAACTATCCATGGCTGCATCTGATAAAAAAGAGTAGACGCCTTTACTGCGAAAAAATGCTTTGTCATCCTCTGTTAATTTGATTTGTTTTGCTTCTGGCAGAAGGAGATGTCTTGGTATAGCATGATCTGTCGTGCATATATGCATAATAGATGTTGGACCCCCAGTTTGTTCACCTTTAAGAGTTTTAGTGTCATCAATGTCAGATTATGAAGCTCTGAGCTCACATACCGATGTAGTATGGTACTTGACCTGCTCTTCGTGAATGTCCCAGAGCCACTTCTACCATTTCAACGCCGATTCGTTCTTCATCAGCGGCAAGACTTTGTTCACTAGATACAGCCGAAGCTCTGGTATCAGGCGTATCTAAAGATGACCGAGAACCACGTGGTTCCCCAACATCATCTTTTGGGCTGGAATCCGGAGTCAGATCACTTGGCTCTTGATTACTTTGGCTAGCAGTATCTCGCAAAGCCGAGCTTGCAGCATAGTGACGGGGCGCCGGAAACACGGTGGTGCTCTGCCGGAGCCTGTGGGACATGTGGCTTGTAGTCAGCAATTCGGCTCGATGATATCATTTTCTCTTTTATTTGTAATGAATGTTTGCCTTACCTTTTGCCTTGTCTTGGCTTCAAGACGCATTCTGTTTGATCCTGCTCACAGCTTATACACGGAACTCCTGTCATAGAAACGCTGCATCGAACCTTGCGTACTCGGCAGGTTTGACAGGCGATGGCAGAACGATAGCGGCGAGTCGACATGTTCACTCTCGGGTTTGCTTCCCTGTATTAATTCGACTAGCGTTGATTGAGCATCTGTCTTGTTAGGAAAGAGAGTCTGAACCGTTGAGGCATGGAAACCTCGGGATAATAAACCTCGGACTAGCATCACAATCAAGTCCGAGGTTCGGACCCTGATTGGCTGGATATTTACATCCGTCCCACTTATCTGACTGGATCAGGTATTACCTGTGACTTCGGAAGATTATGAATTGCGAATTGAGTTGAGTAATCATTTACTCCACCATCCAGCGAGCAAAGAGGAATAGGTTGTTTATACTCAGAATACTGAAGGGGGTTCTTAGATCCAATATATATGTTATTCCAAGAGCTTTAATATGCAGCATCGAAAATACGCGGATCGTAGCAGCCGAAGGAGGGTGCCTTTACTAACTGTGATTAGTATAGCCAAACATGATCTACTCGAAGTGGAGAAACATTTACCGGCATTGAACTGCCCATGTTCAATCTATTTCTTGACTGCTGGCTCTTCTGACGTGCAAGTGAAGGAAAAAATCATTGAATACCAAGTAAATGAAATAGTATTATCGCCGAGTATTTAGAAATGGATATTTTTAATTCTCTAACTAAGAGGCGCTTTCTGATAGCATAGCTGCTTTGCAAGAGGGCCATATGCGAATGCTGTATATAGCATGGCGTAGCGTGTAGTGTATCTGCATCGGCACGGGAAGTGTCATGCGGCGGTGGCCAATCTAGCCCAAGGGGCGAATCAGAGGTTGTGATGTTTAATCTTAAGCGAATGCGAGATCGATGAGCTCCGCGGTGAAAAAAATATGGCTCAATGTCTCCAGTTTGAATGGCTTCGGGCATGGCGTCCTATTAAGCTCCGAACCGTCCGCGGTGCTGCATTGAGCCGATTCAGGGGTACTGGGGATACTGCGGCAACAATTCCTTAACGTGATAACGATTCAGCTTCTATACGTGCGGGTTAACTCCAAGCCCGCAAGCACCCAATAACTAGCCGTTCACAATCGCTCTTTATTCTAGAAACCCCGCTGGAATGTTACTATCAAATAGGTTAACTATTCCCAGTTGTAGGCTTGGGAGGCCGTAGATTTATCCGAGTAGGTAATCTATTCCAGGCCCCTTTAATCGGTAGCATCCATGGATAGGAGAGTATTAGATATGAAAAAAATTACAGACTGGCATAAATATCTCTCGATGTAGGGTTGCAATGTGGAGTGTGAATTTTGCATTGACAGTGATAGGAAGTAAGAATCTTGATTTTATCCTCTAGTATTTAGCTTAGGATCATAGTAAGTGAAGTACCTGAGATCTACTTTAAATGTAGCTGTGGGGGCTGTAATTCTAGTAGTATTGGCTAAGTATGAGCGGAGATCGAAATGAAGCTACACAAAACAATGCATACCATCTTTTTAATTCTTCATTTGTGCGGCAGGAGTCTTGAGAGCTTCTTTCAATTCGCCGAAAGCCTTTAAGATGTCCTGCTTATCCTTACTCGTCCAAATCTCGCGCGACCTTTCCCCGAGTTCTCCGTTGTGCATAGCCGTAAAAATATCAGACATTTCATCATTCTTGAAAAATACCAGCTGAGGCCTTGTAGGGCTCACACGCATCTCGGTTCCCTCAAGTGACACTTTGACCTGCTCGGAAGCGTTCTTACCACCGGTCATACCATAACTGACAATGGCTGCGGGCTTGCCCATCCACTCGTTCCTCAGGTAATCAATCGCATTTTTTGTGCTTCCAGCCATGCCATAATTGTACTCTGGGATTACGAGAACATACGCATCGTGCTTGGAGATCTCGGCACTCCAGCGACGACTGTGTTCATTTGCGTAGGATGCTTGAGAGGGGACCTGGTATGGAAGAACGGTCTCATCATAGATGGGCAGCTTGAAGTTTGCAAGGTCGACTAAAGATATCTTCGTTTCGTTTTTATTTACTTCTTCGACAATGTCTTTGACAATGTTTGCGATTTTGGGTCCGATTCTAGGTGTTCGAGTGCTGGTTATTATGATGGCCACACTGGCCTGTGAGATCTTGGAGGCTGCCATTGTGGATTAAGAATTGAAAAGAGGAGAGTAGAAGTATGAATTGCTATACTTAAGAACCATCTAAAGAATTTCTGAACCATGTGCGGGTGATTCGTGAATATTTATATGCTTTCAATCGCCGTATTACTTCCTTGGTGAAGTAGGAAATGTCCGCAGTTATCGAGCGGAGAATCAATCTCCGCCATGGAAATAAGTCTTACAAGAATTATTATAGTTTATAACAAAATATTCTAATACAATTTTACTTCTATAAGTATTTGAGAGCCTGACAGTGCCTGAAACTCCCAACCAACCATGGTAATCGAAGTGGCTATAATGGCTCCATTCCTAATTTAGAAAGAGTACTTCAGTACTTCACACTAAACAATATGTGTACACTGGTCCACAGCCCACGGCTATAAAGTTTCATTCATAAGAGATGATTATTTATGGAGTTACGAGTAATGAAAGCACGCATACATAACGAAAGTTGGGCTTAATTTCTCATATAAGAACCTCGCGAGTGTCCTTGTGGGGCATCACCTGTAGTTTGGTAAGATGACCAAGATAGGCAGTCTATTCCTAACTAGGAAAGAGTACAAGGTACTTAAGTCCGCTACGTCTCGTCCTGGCTTTTAGTTTGTAAGCTCTTCTCGATTCTTGGGTTTTGTATCATATCCGCACAATCTGAGAGTCAATTGGAGAAAAGCTACTTTCCTGCTTCTTCAAAATCCCACCCTGCTATATTTTATATATCGTTCAGCTACTCTATTTTTATCCCCACGCCGCCCAGCAAGCTGTCGGGGCCGCAGCAAGATCCGCATAATGGTCTTGTTAGGTTCTCGGCTCTCATAGATCACGAATCCGGATTTCGGCTGTTGTTCGCCGGCTTCTTCGCCAATGGCGAACAGGATTGAATTCATTAACCTATCTTATCCTTCGCAGGGATCTTCTTCAAGCTTGCGTCGTCGGGCTTACTCGCATGCTGCTCGAGTGAACCATGCTAGAGTGAAGCTTGCCCGCAAATCGATCAGCCAGGCCAACAATGTAGAACCGCACATTCCGCCGACAAAGAAGATTGAGGCTGGTAGAACAGCGGAAACAAAAGAAATATGCTTGGCTGAAGCTAAAGCCAAGGAGGCCTCGGTATTATTTCCCGATCCTATCGACCCGCTCACATCAAACCGGAGAGATCCCTTTGGATGCTTTGTGAGACCGCTTTCACAGCTGGAGCACTACCTCTTTGACCATTGTAAGTTGATGTGTAGCATGATTGGTAAACTATTTGGCAATTGTTCGCTAGTATCAAGGCTTTCATTAATTCGTATTGTATACTGCAGATGTAACCGTCGTCACTACCCAGTATGACTCCGAGTGTGTGGTACTCAAGGATACAAGCTTTCAACACCACCAGCTCAGGATAGGGTGGATTCAAATGGCCATATCATACGTAGGTCTATTAAACTGCGCCTTAAAATTTTCTTGCAGTCATCTTGGTGAAATCTACCATTGCGTAGAATATGCTTCTTTAGCGACGCAGTACAAAATCCTGTGCATTCGCGCTATCAAGGATGCCGTTGGCGCGCGGGATTGCTCCGCGAGAGATCCAGTAGTTGCTACAGTAATATCTTTAGCTCTAGATGAGGTGAGAATGCACGCTCTATACGTTTAGTTTGCATGTATGCCGACTTACACGGCTAATTTCACTCGTACGTACAGCTTCGGGTGGGGAATATTACTGCATCCAGGCAGCATGTGCGCGCACTTGCCAAAATGATACAATTTTCTGGAGGTTTACAGGCCCTTGGCATGGATGGCCTGCTGAAGCATATTTTTGAGAAATTAGCCTGTGACATGAGGCTTCTTATAGACGACGAAACAAATTCTTCGACGCTGATGGATTTCGTTAGTCAAGGGGGGATCAATATGCCTAGTGTTTCCGAGACAGCTGTGGCGTCATACTAATAGTTAAATGTTATTTTGAGCTCGTATTCACAAGTTAATTCGAGAGGAAACAGCGAAATTGTCATTATTACAAACTATTTCTGATGCTCTGCTTATCCTCGTCTCATGATCAAATAATTCCGACATCCTTGCACAGCGTCTCGTCCCACGATTCTCCATACATGATACCATGTACATAGCATGGCCCTATAAGTTCCCTTTTGTCGTCTTCTCGTAGTCGGCGAACAATGAACGGCATTCTACCACCCTTATATAGAGCCACGTGATCGCCAACAATAGTCTGACTGGGAATAACCGCTAAATATCCCTTCTTTGTCCGGGCCAATCGTCGCCATAATGTCGTCTCAGTTGCTGTGGCATACACCCTGTCATCTGCAACGCTGATTCCTGAGCCTATCCCCACAGCCGCGACCATTAACTTGTAAAAGCCACCATTGATGCCGAGATTCTTTAGAAAAGTCATCTTCCGAGGTCCTCGAAGCGTTTTACGCCACTTCTGAAATCTCTGGAGCGCTAGTTCGGGCGAATCTATGCTTCCAGTGCACATGGTCATGGCAAATACAGTTTCTGTGTCTTCGCCAGTTGGGTACTCTGAGTATTTCTTAGAGGTGGCTAGGGTCTCCCATTTTACTAAGGTGTCGAAATAGGAGCCTAGGCCGAGGAATAACGTTTTCATGAAGCTTGTGATGTTTGATATGGAGCTTCCCATTCCAGCAATATCGGTATGGTCGGCGGCGGGAACTGTAAGAATATCTTCCACTTGTATTATTTCATCAAAATCATATCCAAAGAGCATTAGAATTTTTTTGTCAGGACTCGTTACTGGCGCCCATTCAGTAGAAAGTGAAGCGTTGAATGGTCGCGTTTCTTCCCCTTCTCCTTTTGTATCGTGCGAATGCGGATCCAGAGATGTAGGGCTAGGACTTGGCAGGCTTCTCCAATCTGTAACCCACGATGGTAGGTTCAGCGTAGAGTTAAATATACGATCGGTGTGAAGGATGTCCAAATTCTTCATTTGAGACATAATGATTAACGAAGTCTTCTGGTAGCATTCTTCAATCGATAGAGTATAGTCAGGTATTATATTCAACTCTTGAGACTCTTCTTCTCCGAGGAGTCCTAGAATGGCATAAACTTTGTCGCGCGCATCTGTCGCATTCAGTGCGAATACTCTTCTGAGCAGCCACAGAAGACCGGCGCCTTGATACGGCGAATCCTCATCGTTTAACATTGGCCGTAGCGTGCCAATTAGTATCAATGCCGTGCGAAAGAGCTGCTCTGGTCGACCTCTGATTCCCTTTTCACTTAGAAAAATAGTGACTGTAAAGCCAATGTAGAATATGTCCCAGTCGATTGCCTGGGTACCGCACAACAATACCGCCTGTTTTGCAAGACAGACTTCCTGGAGAACCCAACAACGAGTAAACCATGGGCGAGTAATCAGTCGGAAGAAGGCTGAAATCTCTTCATCGCTAGCATCAGATACGTCGACTTCTTCGTCCTCTGCGTCAGCAACAGGGCCATCAGCTTCAGAGGTTTGCGGGTCTGGGCCAGCAGCATCGGAAGCTGTATCCGAAGCGCTTTCAGGTTTTGCTTCTTCCCTTTCTTTCTCTACCTTTCGCTTTTTTGCATCTTTCATCATTTTCTCTAAGATCTGTTTTCGGTTCGGACCCATTACGACGTCGAGTCCTGAGTCTAAATCTCTTAGCATGTCGAGTCTAGTTTCAACCATCTTCTCGCATAATGGGAAAACTAGATCGCTATCCGCATCGGCTTCCCCTAACCAGATAACAACAGCACTTGCCATGCGATAGATGTCTTTCATGAGATTAACCTGATGACCGCGTTCAGATGTATTATTCTGGTCAATACAAATGGCGTCGATCCATAATATCCTCTCTTTTTCTCCATCGCGCAAGTGGCGCAAAGCGGAGTCCAGATTTTGAGTAACATGAAATTGTTCACCGTTGCAAATGATTGGCAGCTTGTTCGCTGCATTAGCCAAACTCGTAAAAGATATCATAGCTGAATGGTCTTCGCTTACTTTTTCAACGCTCGATCCCCAGACATATGAAAGAGCGACAAAGGTTGGCTCGTCTGCTAGATTGGCAACTGATAACTCGACGTGAATTGGATCAGACAAATCTGCGCTTGGAGCCAGGCTTAGAATTCGGATGTGGTCGCCGCCTGGCAGATTCTGGATGGGCTCGTACTCCATACCCAACGAACGCGTCCAAATCTTGCTGTGGAGTTTGGAATCGGTTGTTGAGCTTGAAATGATGGTAACTCTCCGTTACGAAGTCGCGTAAGTTACGATGAAGATGATTGAAACCAAGTCTCAAAACGGTTATTTTAGCAACCAACCCCATTTCATAGGTTTTCGCAATGTAACACAATAACAATGCAAAGAAAGCCTAGTCTAGCTAAATCTTACCTACGTGCATTTGATAGCGTCTAGCGGAATCGCGACAGGGGAGCGAATAGGGGCCGTAGGGAACCGTGCGTACGTCGGAATAAGGGCGTATGGATAACTCCGTATAGAAGGCTTTGCTGTAGCATATCTATATTAATTTATGGCCTTAGTTCCTATAATCATACTGACCATTAAATTTTATAATGCATTTAGCAGCAGTAGAAGCAGTAGAAGCATTAGAGAGCTGTTCAAATGAGATGACATTTATGACAGGCTGCAGCTATTGGCGAGATAAATATGCTGAGTAGTAAAATTACCAGTATACGCTTATGGTTCTAGTGATCTCCATTTTTCCCGCCCAACTTAATAGAAGGACAGAGTAATTCCATAGGATCGCTCGACCATTAACATTTTTGTTAACCTTAAGAGGTGGCATGAATAAGCCTCACGTCGAGATAAGCACTTTCTCTTGCATTTCAGTCTGCTACTATGCATCTCTTAGATATAATCTATGGCACGGGGTAAAATCTGATTAGAGAGTTTACGCAAATATGACTTATATAATAAGCCAATCGCTATATCTTTGAAGTAACTTATTCTATGTCAATCTATATTATGGCGACAGTAAAAGAATGCGCGAGTTGAGCCGCGCTTTTAACCAACTAGGGCTAATAAACAATGATGAAAAATACTGTGTTCCGTCCAATCCTTTCAAACAATCTTATTAAAACGCATACGAAGCGTTGAGGCCAAATTCTTTCTTCCGTACAAATAGTAAATGCTTATTCAGAGTCTGGACTAGCAGGCAGCTCAGTAGACTGAATGCCCCAGTTGTCCATCTTAGTTAAATTGCGCCGGCTAGAGTCCCGGCTCAAGATACCGGGGAAAATCATGGGATCGCTGCCCGATATGTGCGCATCGGCAACTGAGTTGGAAGTGCTTCGGTGAGGCAGCGCCTGTTCAGCTGTAGAGATCGGAGTCGTGATGCTCGACGCAGCTTCTGTTGCGCTTGTAGAAGGCAAATTTCCGCTTGGTGTCTGTACTGCCAATTCACTCTTGGTATTTCTATCTTCAGCACTGTTATTGAACGCAGCGTATCGACTCAATCTATTCGTTAAATTTGGTCAGTAACTTTTCTCATCGTGATCAAGAATTTTAGAAACTGTAAGAGGGCACATACACTTCTCGCTCTGTAAGTAAAGTGTGATATCTAAACTCCTCTCTCCTGTCAGGGACATTAGTCTTGGCCATAGTGTTTCCTTCTTTGCCTGGCTTGTCAAAATTCGGGCCTAGCCAGTGGCGTTTAACAGCCGCTTCGTAGCCACTCTGCAAGACTGAGTTTTTGGCCAGCTCACACATATCTGTCGGGCTAAGCTTATAAATCTGTGCGGCGACTGCGTATTCCTCCATTAACGGCTCCTTGGTGAATGCAAATTGTAATGGGTCGTCAGTTGAGAGAGACACGTTGAGACCTCGTTTGAAGTACTGAGGGAATGGGTTGCGATCGTATGATAAGAAGAGTGCGTTGTTGCTGAGCGGAGACATGGCAACTCCAATCTGCTCCAGGTAGAACACATACTGCAGCAAAGGTACCTTGCGAAGCAAAACTCCGTGACTAATGCTGTGGCAGCAGAGCGTCGCAGCCGCCAAATGCTCTGGATCTCCAGCCTCGGCACAGTGCGGTCGCAGGATAAGAGTGTTGAAACCTCGCTTCTTGCGCAAGAAGTTAAGAGATGCTATGTTGGAGAAAAGGTAGTAGATCCAGTAGTTGTATGGGGGATTCTGCTTCGTGTTCCACTCTCTCGGAACGGGAAACTTCCTGTACAATCTTCGCTCAATCTTGCTCTCATCATCGACGGTATCGATGCCGACAACGCGTTGAAGGAAGATGTGCAATTTCGGGTGGCTTGAGGGATCCTTGGTAACTTCAAACAGCGGCTGGAAGACGTTGGTCAAGATTTGTTCAAACGACTCCATAAGCCCATTATCTTTGTACACATCGTATAAACGAGGTACCTGGATGAGCCAGCGGACATTTTGTGAGAAAAGCTTATTATCGACAACCCAAGCTGCGAGTTTATCCCACTCATCCAAAGATTTGCCGTAAATCGAAAGACGCCACTCGGCCATTTGGTATTTGCTAGCTTCGAGATCCGAAATGACTTCCTTGGTGAGTTCAGCTAGATACCTGCCCTTGATGAGGTTATCCGTCTTTAGAAAAATTTCTCGAAGACGAGATTCTCCAATCGGGTTGTATTTCAAGTTGAACTTGTCAAAGCGGTGGAAGGAGTCTGTATGGGCCTATTTTAAGTTAGCTTATAATCGTCATTGTAATGTCCGATCTGGTAACCACATACGTGCATATCTAGCGTGTCAATACTCAAGTCGTAAGCTGTGAGGTTGATACTGGCAAACACCTCCGCAAGTGTCAGGTGTTTCCCGTCACGAAACAAAACAACTTCGTCGGGGTTCTTCTTCATCCGGCTCTTGATGAAGCGCAACAGGTGTTTCTGGTTCATAGACGCCGAGTGGTGAACGTGAGTGTCTACTTTTCGGACATTGTAAAAGTCTCGGTGAGGAACCTTTTTGCTGTCTGCCGTTTCTTGATACTCATTGAGAAGTGCATACAAGTTAAACTTGCCTTCCAAGTATTGAAGGCGGCGGAAGGCGAAACTCTTGCTTGGCCCATCCGAAGAGGCAGTCAGAATGCTGTCAAGATCCATGTAGAATTGTCGAATGGTTGGGGCTGAGAAAGCGAGTGTCTGAGACTCGTCATTCTTGAAGATTTCATAAACACCAGTATTACTGAGCTTAAATGTCATGCTATCATCGTTGGACGGCAATGGCATGAAATGCTCCATATCGAAATCGTCTCCTGGTTCATCCCCGAACGGATAAATCTCCCAGTCAGGACTATCCTTTGGGTCATCGCCAGGTCGTTGCAGCGAGAGAGCCATATACTTTTGTCTCAAGGCTATGATATCTTCTATGCTCTTAGAGATAGAGCTTAGCTCTGCTGTCACCTGTGGCTGAGAGTCCAGGAAGCTGTTGGAGATTCCTCTACTGGCTTCAGCTGCGATTCTCACGCTGTCCAGACCAGCTCTAGGACTCTTTCCCAGTGAGCCTGGAAGGTCAGAATCCTCCTCGTACTCGAGCCCTGAATTCGCTGCCAAGGCTGCGACTGGGTCGTTGTATGAGGCTGATACCGGTTGTTCACCAGCTACCGAACTTCTAGAGTCATCCAGTTGGCTGCGCTGGTAAAAGAGCTTGGCATCTGCTTGGGACATTTGCCGCTCAACGACTGAGTCGTAAAAGGTGGTGCGATGAGGAATATCTCTTGGAAGCACGTCATCTTGAGTATCAACCGGCAACTGAGGGGTATTCTCTCTATCACTCTCTTCTCTGTGATGAGAACACATTTTGGGCAGAGAACCCGGCTGACACAGCCTTTATTATAATGTAATAGTAATTTCTTTTCTAGAGAGGGAATAATGTTAATTAATTTGCATTTAACCAATTACAACTATGTAAAATATTGTTTAAAAAAGCTGGGCATTTGACAATTATTCAGAGTGGCTTCCAAGCAACAGCTAAAAAAAAAAGTTTGTAAAAAGTGCAAACCCACAAAAAAACAAGATGAGCGCTGAACGTACCAAAGACAGCAGACGTTTTGTGATGAATATAGAAGTAAAAAAAAAGACAGCAATAGTAGTAGCAGCGAATTGAGGCAACAAACTGTGAAACCTTTTTAAGAGTTGGAAAGTAGCAAGAAAACAGCAAGATCCTGTGTCTTTATATACACGAGCAGCTGGGACGTCATCTCGACGGCGTGACTCAAACTCAATTCTCACCAGTTAAGCCATGACACATTAGATCGATTTAGCTACTAGGGCTCCGCTATTACGCGGCCGGCAGCCACCGAAATGGCAGTTGAGCCACGGAGGGTGCCTATAAGCGGGGATATGCATCAATCCGAGAGATGGCTGATTATCTCTTGTATTAGTGATATGTGTGAAGGAACAAGATCATCACGAAGGTGAGGACCAATTCATGTCATTTTATAGGGAGGAGCGTGTGTTGTCTCGTGTATCTAATATGCCCTATTTGACATTTCTAGAAGAAGGCCCAGCCGCAACCGTAGCCTACATTTAATTGCATGTAGGCCAGTAGCCCGGTTGAGTTACAAACAACGTTTCATTTTGCCTAATTTTAAACAGGCAATAAAAAAAATAAATACGGTATGTAACTACCATGACACTACCAACTTAGGGCGGTGGTTCTGATAACCATACCGAATCCTTTCTCAGGGCGGGGGGGCCAGAGGCCGATTGATGCGTGTCTACCCACTTGATAATGTTATCCAGCTTACGACACTTATGCTGGGTGCTGAAATCTGGGGTGAGACCAAACCCCTTGACCCAGTTGAATGTTATGAGCCCGACATCGGCGTTGCAGCTAATAACCTGCCTCAGCATATCGATGCAGTGATCCACATGCTTCCGCAGCAAGTCTTCACCATCAGAGTATGCCACTGGTCTATTTTCCGGACGATCGTAGTACTCTCGATAGGTATACGTACGGATTAGATTCTGGCAAGTTGGAAGGTCAGCTGAGTCCGCAAATGATTCCAACACGCCAGCGACGAGAAAATTACTTACAAGGCAGTGCAGATGGTGAAATACCTCGACACTTGCATAGTATTTGTCTCCTGGTTCTTGCTTCTCTGTGAACTTGACTGACGTCCGAGGCTTACCTAGGCGGTCAATAACCTTGAAGTCTACGACCGTGCCGTTCGCTGTCACTCTACGTTAGCCAACTTGCCTTCGGATTGCTTGGTTCATGACAGGTAATGGGAGCTTACTTAACATAAGATCATCCCATGCCTTGTCCAATGCCTTGTTTGGCGTTCCTTTGTATATGTTTTTGTGCTCAAAACTCCCATGAAACGTGACTTGTTCATACTCAATAACACTTGCATCAGGCTCCAGAAGTGTAGCTTTTCATTTCATTCTCGTCAGTTCCTGTTCTTCTAAAAAGAGGGGTCTCGTCCTGGAGGTGGCTAGCTTACAGAATTGAGACGTCATAGCGGCGCACTCCTGTTCTGTGCATTGCCTGGATTCTCTGCACTGCTCTTGGCTTTGCTTAGAGAGGTGAAGCATGATGAGAGTGGCGATGAGCAGGATGCTGTTCAGCGCTGTGAGGGCAATGACACCGACGCTCATATATGGCTTCGAGCGGCCAGAGGGCTTCACTGTCCCATCTAACAATGACCTCTCATCCTCATTATGAGAAATAGACTCAAAGCTCTTGGGTGATGAATCTGAATAAAGAGGTTCGTATGCTATATCTTTTTCTAATTGTGCAGCCATTGTTCCTTTCGATAGATCAATAGGATAGATCAGGCATATGCTAAGTGTTGGAGAAAATGGGCTAGAGAGAAGGGGAATATTGGACAACAAAGAGAAGAGATATAGTAGCAAGTGGGCACGAGTTAGTCTCAAAAATATTCTTACTATACGTCAGAATCTTTACAAAAGAAGCTAATGCACCTGACTCCTTTGCTTAGAGACACAATATCTAAAACAAGCAGTGGATAACTACCAGTTTATGTCTTGTGGATGGCATAGATCATATAGTATTTTATATTAACAGACTAGTATACCTTTTTATATCTGTTATTATACTGCTTGTCGTCGGAATAATCTATCTATTTGTCTTAATTCACGTAATATTCTGTGTTACCGTGCTACTACATTTGTCTTATTTATGTAACTATATGTCTTAACCGACGTAATACTCTGTGCTACCGTGCTACTACATTTTTCTTATCTGGGGATAGCAAAACACTTGTCTCATGAATAGTGTGTCTATTTGTTTTCACCCACGTAATATTTCGGTACTGATAAACAATAATACTTCCTCATTTGAATACAGTGTAACACTTGTGTCCTGAACAGCGTGTCTCTTTGTCTTACCCCACGTAATATACATTTAGACTAGATATGAGGAGAGGGGTTGTTTCAACCGTGGCTCTGTGCTAAACGCGTGTAGAGTCTTCGGAATTTGGATTCTTATCTCAGCGGAGAGAGAATTATCTTGCATGCGGGCATTGAAAAGTATTTAAGGAGCCTCTCGTTCCGGCACTGGGGCTTCTTCATTTTCATCATTCCTAACAACTTTCTCACTCTCAAGCCTTGCAACGCAAAGGCCCAAAATCTCCAACTATAATTACTATCTTTGTTCTTTACACGAATTCCACAAAGCAACATGCATTTCGTCAAGCTCAGTGCCGTTGTTATTGGCGCCCTTGCCTCTTCTTCTGCGGCTCTTGCTATTAGCAAAAGCGAGGCAAACGTTGCTGCTGAGAAGAGGGAGCCAAAGATTGAAGGTTACTGGTACCCTTCTGGCAATGCCCCAGCTGAGAAGCGGGAGCCCAAGATTGAGGGTTACTACTACCCTTCTGGCAGTGCACAAACTGAGAAGAGGGAGCCCAAGATTGAAGGTTATTTCTATCCTGCCAGTGACGGAGCAGCTGTTGAGAAGAGAGAACCCAAGATTGAGGGCTACTACTACCCTTCTGGCAGTGCACAAACTGAGAAGAGGGAGCCCAAGATTGAAGGTTATTTCTATCCTGCCAATGACGGAGCAGCTGTTGAGAAGAGAGAACCCAAGATTGAGGGCTACTACTACCCTTCTGGCAATGCCCCAGCTGAGAAGCGGGAGCCCAAGGTTGAGGGTTACTACTACCCTTCTGGCAGTGCCCCAGCTGAGAAGCGGGAGCCTAAGATCGAAGGCTACTACTACCCTTCCAACGACGCTGGTTCAGTTTAGAGAGCGAAGGACAGTATTGCTGAGACCTATCTTCATAAGTGGTGAAAATAGGTCCACATGAGAGGACTTTCTGAATTAGCTGATAAACCGGTTCACCAATCAGGATCTATTCGACAGGCTCAGCAGAAGAGTTTACATCTAGCAAACTAGATAGATGATAAATTTACATTCTTACGCTCATTAGGATAGCTTAGATAGTTAGTTGTTACTATGGTATGAAGATTGGTTTAGCATGTCTCTCTCCTAGCTACGTGACCACTGCACCGCCCATAACCCATAGGTCCGCTAACCCGCCAGCATAAGCTAGAATCTTAGTTTGTCTTCTGTGAATTATCCTAGATTAAGTAATAGAACACTAATTCGTCATAGGTTATAGTGTCCTCTGGATCAGAGATAGCCTGCTGCAAAAACAAATTAGTTGAGCAATTGGCTTGTTGCTCGTGCGCAAATTTATATTGAGGGTTATAATGCGTCTTTATGTGCAGTGTATATATATATGAGAGCTTTATAAATCAGCTGACCAGCAATCAAGTATGCTTCTCTATTTATGAATAATAATAATGATAGTAATTTACTATTATTCTCTATTTCAATTTTAGAAGTTCAACTTGAACTATATAGAGAAAATTACAGTGTCCACTCATGGAGGTCTGACTCATTACAAAGGAAGACTGCTGTTTCTTTTTGTTTCTCGTGCACTGTTCAGCTGCCAGAATAGATGACGGTGTTCTCTCTATAGCTGCTTTTAAGCTAGATACATGTATATAACTCGCCAACTTACTATAGCTTATTGTCGTTCATTTTTCTTCTGTTTTTTATATTCATCGGTTTCAGGTCTCCGAATCTCTATTCGTGGAGAGGATCCTGTACAAATCCGCATCGCCGTTGTCTCTTGACTCGCGAGTCTTGTTGCGATTTTTGCATATAAACAGGTCTATCGCCCCACCATTATCTTACCAGATACAAAACTGGTTAAGAAGGGTTAATACTTGGGCAATTAAACTCATTTGTTTGTTCAAAACCGACTATACACGCTATCGATGCGATCCATCTTCATTCTCGACCATGCAGCGCCACTCTGTTCAATTATATGTGTTTAAATTAGTACTACTCTTAAAATACACACGCTACATGCAGCCTCCCGATGCAAAGTATGAGGCACGTTCAAGTATCATTCTCCTGTGCCTCATTTTGTAAATTTCAAGACGTGGTATTATGCTAGCGTTGCGGCATCTTATGTCAGGGTTTTTATATGTAAGAGGAATAGATGAAAAATTCTGTGGCTTAATATAAGATAAATACTCTCCATCTGCAGTCTTAATATCAGCGATTACTCAATAGAAGTCTATAAGGGGGAGAACAATTAACGTACCAGTCCTATGCACTACATCTTGAAGAAGCAAAGTGCCATTGCGGCGGTGTCAGATTTCATATCACACGCCCACACAATGCACCCACAGATCTTACAGGTTCCTGGGAGAGCTGCCGGGCATCGATGCCTTTGAGATCCGGCATCAACGCAGGGCATAGTACAGAAGCTTATTACTGTATTCTTTAGAGCAGTTCATCAGCGCATCTCGAATATCATCTTCTTTATGATCATCTGATAGAGTCTAGACCTTGAAATTGCAGCTTCAGCCGCACATGTCTGACATGCAGCCCCTGTTTCTCCCGTCAAAATACAACGGCCCCACCCAATCCGGCGGGCCCATGTCTTTCTCCCTCGCGTTATCTTGGTGGATTATAGCAGTATTACCGCGTTTATATATATATTGATTATATTTCTATTTTATTTCTATTTACATTGAATACGAAACAGCTGGTTGAAGTTATGTGTTTGTGTAAAAATATGTACTAGTAGTAAAAAAAGCAGCGATGACCCTTGACTGCAGCTCGTGCTCCCCACTGGCAGCAGCGCCGCACGTTGTGGTGCTTTGTCCAACAACCTCGAAAACGAGCCTTGCCCGGACAAGCAATCGTCCTCTTCTGGCCAACAGAAATGCTTCGAGCAGCCGCTCCACCAGCCCTACCCCGGCTGCGCCCAGTTTCAAGAAAGGCATAACGGCTTGAGAGCTTTAATAAGTCAACCAGGCGGCAATCGAGGCGCTGCTGACTTTAGTATGCACCGCCGGCGTTGCTAATTGGCCACGGCCAGTATTTAGCCTGCAGATTTTAGCTCGCAGCTTTCGCACGTCATGTACATAGGTACTCAGCACATACATGCCCACCACAAAATAGCAAGCTATCATCAGGCGGTTGACATGTACCTGACAACTCAATGGTACTTGCCCTCCGCAACGTATTGTGGGAGTTTATGTCCTTAAAGCCTAAGGTAGCTAGCTCCCTTGGTGCAAGTATTGAGCATGCCAGGGGCTTTCAGATATATCCATCTCGCTGTCACGAATTTTTACATTAAATTATATATATTATTTACAATACCGCTCTCATCCCAATTGATTTTTAAGCCCCTCTTTGCTACATAGATAACTCTGCCAGTGTTACTGCGACAGCGGCCTTCTCTTTACGGTTGTTAAGCTAGCTCTTTCAGCAGCTTATATATTAGCAGCTTGCATATAAGCAGCTTACATACATATGTAAGCAGCTCTTACAAGATGTTATACTTGGAGCCGATCAGCCTTCTCTCAGGCATTATTACGATTATTAGCATTTCTATCCAACTGTATGAAATTATCAACGATATCTCAGGCCTATCACGGTCGTTTCGCGATGTGGCTGATCGCCTCCCTGCCATTCGACACACATTAAAGGATGCACTCCATTGGCTCGCTAGAGAAGAAGATGCAGGTATGCTATCAGCTGAACGATATATTGCATTATTCAGGATACTTGAGAGCTGCCACAGAAAAACTATTGCGGTACAACGTATTTTGCAAAGGGTCATTGCCGACACTAATACATCAATTATAAAACGCTGTGCGAAAGCCATCAAGGCCATCTCTAGCGCGAACGCAGTCGACAGCCTGATGCAGGAGATTTTTCACGATCTCCATGTAATAGCAGCCAACCGGGCCGTGAACATTGCCCCAGGTCCCAGATTAAGCGTTACATACAATGCCAATGCTGCTTCAAGGGGGGGAGCGAGGCATCGAGCATTGAAACCAATAGAGGTCGACAAAAGCACAGCCACGCCAGCGCTCTATGCACTAATAGATAACTGATAAACTCCGCACCTACGCTCGCCTTACATAAGGTAAATAGAACGGATCCAGTTTTCTATAGAAATAGCTAATAAGATATCTAGGCTGAAATATGGACATTCGGTGTATTGGACTAGCGAAATAGCTGAAAGGTCCTTGAATATTTCCTAGAACAGGTGGTTCTTAAACAAAATAACTGCCCGAGAACTGGGGTTTGCCCGCAGGTATAAGTGCTAGTGGGCGGCCGCTAATTGTCTCCGCTATTACCGCCCTACTTCTGCCGGATTACAGTACATGTACCTTGCGGTACTATAGCTCCCCTACAGTGCATCCCTACCACAACGAAGGATGGAGAGTTCAAAAGTCAAGATGCTTCACTCGTGATCGCGGCTGTTTGGCCTCCCACCGCAAAAATAGTACGTCGTTACCATTCAACAATACTATTAGCATACAACACCAAGCTGCTAGGGCATTTACGGCATTTATTTTTCTCGTTTAGCTTGAAGGCCAAGCTATTTCATGTATATATATATTTTAGAATGATGTATTATGAGGCAGCTTATACAATTGAAGTTACCCATGTCCCGACTAACATGTCTATCATCGACGAAAACTTAGTGTGACTTGGAATTGCCACGAAAGACAAAGGGGCGGTATGCCCAAGTCCACTCCACGTATTGGATTGTCTCCAGGTGTCAATGCTCATAGGAGCTACCATCAGATGGAGAAAGGAGGCTTTTCGGCCACTGTAGCACCGCGAGTCTATGAAAGCTTTTGCCAGATTGTTAAAAAAACATTCAGTTCATTACCAGTATCAAACGCTCTAAATCGCCACAATATCTTCATCCATCCACAAGACGTAACGAACCTCAACGAAAAGCCCCTTCATCCAAACATTGTACCAGCAAGGCTCCTTATGAATTTGCACAACCGCCACATCCAAAGGAAATGCCGCTCTACACGCACAACTAAAAGACACGACGAAGCAAATATCTCAACAACCCATTATTCTTAGCCTCCTTCTTTGGAAACACTTTGGAATTCTCCTTGGTGTATTCCCGGAATTGCTTCAAGCTTCCAAACGTGGGAACTGGCTCTCCAGTCCGCTCCGAATCGACGAAATCGACAATATTAACGTGAACCTTTTTAATAGCCTGATAACAGTAAAAATAAATAGTTAGATAAAGTGGTCACCGAGCCCGTCCAACTTATATTAATATTAAAACATACCTTCTTGCAAGCAGTTATGGTACTCGGAACTGGAGATATCCCAATCTTCGCGCAAAGATTCTGCAGGACCTCCAGCTTATTCTCATCCGCACCATACAATTGACCAAACTGCCCAACAAGAGCCCTTCTGAAATTCTCTCGGGCCTTTCGTTCTTGTTTACTGCCCGTCTTCCACCCAATGAACTCGACCAGGCGATGGTACGCGGGCCACGATTCCTCCTGCGGGTCGTACTCGAACTGAGGGTATATAGCGAAAAATAGGCCGAGTTGGTCGTTTGTCGTATTTGCCATTATTAACGGATAGGTGGAGTAAGGATAAAGCAAATATTGTTGTCGCAATCACAAAGCATGAAGATGGAGTAACAGGCGAAAGCCCAAGTGGTACTTGGGAAACCCAAACGACACGTGAAGTCTGGGTGACACAAGAAATAAACAACTTCAGGCAGCAGCATCACTCTTGCGACGATGTTTAATATACTTCACGTGAGCTACTTACATGTAGACATCAGGCGTCCAACCAGCGTTGAGGCCGGGCTGCGGGCGGCCTACAACATTTTCTTCATCTCGCCCTTCGAGGCGCAGCCAGGCGCCAGCAGGTGTGTTGGGCAGTAAATATTAAAATGAACGAGTATGCCTTAAACCTTGACATTGCAACAAAATCACAAATTTATAGAGTGCAAAACAGGGATAGCTGGATCATAGCTCGAATACCTGAATTATATATTCTGCACCCCAGTTTCGTTATCCAACACCTCCGCCGCAGCCCAACAAGGCAGTCAGCCCACACATAAAAATATTTGACTGCTATATACTCTTAGAGGCAGTATATTAAAATGGCGGTAAATTCGCGACATTACTACGGCTGGGGTGCTTTGTAATAATTCTCTATAATACATGTATTCGTTGGCTGCCGGTTTCTCTTTATTTAGCTGCAGCGAAATTCTTCAGCTTTACATGGGCTATGCAATGCGAGGCTAGCTCTCAGCGGCCAGTTCCACTCTTGCGTCGTAGTACGTCACAATTTGTGCGATAAGATTAATCTTCATCATGGTATATTAGCAATGGTAAACTGGTATTACATGTGGAGTTTAAACCAAATATCTTTTCCACCCCAAACCCCTGTCTTTTCTTTCTTTCTTTCTTTTGCTTTTCATTTTCATTGCTATCATGCTATGTAAGAGTAAGAGTCGTGATTATACCTACTTTGAGTATCCGTTGACCTTGACCCAGTCGGCCACATCCTGTCGGTCCCTCTCCAACCAGGAAATCTTGGATCGGACAGAGTCCTTGCTCTGTGCGAGCGACTGGTCGTATCCGTTGTTGTTCTTGCCGCTGAAGAACTTGTCGATTCTCTCAAGCTGCTCTGGGGTGGTGAAGCCAGACGTCAGTAGCGACACCATGTGGCTGAGCATTGGCAGGGTAGGTGGGTGTCGCTTGTAGAGCTCCTCCCAGTTCTCGGTCAACCAGGTGAACAGCGCCTCGATACCCTCGGGGTGGGTGCGCAGTCCGGCCGCAGGCATGTAGATATCCTGATCCTTGACTTCGCCGCTCAACAGCAGGGAGAGAGTTCTCTTGATAAGCTCGGGCTCCTTGGCTCGGCCAAGTGATCTGAGGCAGGTGTTGCGCTCGTCACTGTTGGTCGAAGCATGGTACAGCTCCATAATTTGATCATACTATACGCAAGACATGTTAATACCGCTTCATAACCAAAGCAATATAGGGGGGAAATGACTTACCTCTGTCTTGCCGCCAAACTTGAGGGCAATCGCGAATACGCTCTTACGAATGTTGGGGTGAATAGCCGACTTGTCACCAGCGACGAATTTGGCAAACATTTCCTTCGAGGCCGACACAATAGTCTCGTCGCCGCTCAGACCAGCGCTGCCAAAGAGCGTGGCCTTGAACTGCTGCTCAACGTGGCCGTCAGAGTCAGAAAACTGCCATCCAAGCTGGTGAGCCTTGGGGCTGACGATTTCTCTCAAGAAGGTTCGAACGCCATCGCGAACGGTCTGGTCTTCGAACATCCAAGCAGCTTGGATAGAGCCAATTCGAGAAATGATCTCGTTCCAGACAACGAACTCGGTCTCGGAATCAAATCCCTTGAGGAGGTTGAGGACACCAGATGTCTTGCCATAGCCGGAGCTTGCGAGCGCAGCAGCATCAGCAATCATACCAGTTCTATCTTCAGTGGTCAAAAGGCCATCTTTTGCAGCCTGACCAAGCTTCTCCAGGCGGCTCGGGGAGTACAGTGTTCGGAAGATACCAGTATGGTTGGCGTTGAGCTTGAAAAAGTCAGTGCTGGGCACCTTGTACTCCTTCTCTCGCTCGTTCAAAGCTACCGTCTCGTCGACACCATCCTTGGTCTTGAGGCCCAAGAAGATGGGGTACAGAGTCTCATCCTCCTCAGGCTTGACATCGGCAGTTCGGAGGAAGCGGTTCTGCTTTACGTGAATGGCGTTCTCACCCTCCTTCTCGGTAACAGTAAGAACCGGGTATCCGACCTTCTTGGTCCATGCAGTCATGACCTCGTGCACGGGCTTACCGCTAACGGCAGCCAAGGAATCCCAGAGATCGCTGGTCTGAGTGTTGCCATAGGCGTACTTGTTCAGGTACTGGCGAACACCCTCCAAGAACTTATCTTCTCCAAGGTAGGTGGAAATCATACGAAGAACGCAAGATCCCTTGGAGTAGGAGATGGCATCAAAAATTTGGTTGATCTCATCAGCACGCTTCACGGGAACCTCAATTGGGTGGCTGCTTCGGAGAGAGTCCAGAGACAGGGCAGACTGCAGGTCGTCGGTGACGTAAGTCTGCCAAACGCGCCATTCGGGGTAGAAGATGTTGCAGGAGTACCATGAAGCCCAGGTGGCAAATCCCTCGTTGAGCCAGAGGCCCTCCCACCAGTCCATAGTAACCAGGTTACCGAACCATTGGTGAGCCAGCTCGTGCTGAACAACCTCGGCAACACGCTGCTTGGTAGCAGCACCACTAGCCTTCTCATCGAGCATCAAATCGACAACACGGTATGTGACAAGACCCCAGTTCTCCATGGCTCCCTGGGCAAAGTCTGGGATAGCGACCTGGTCCATCTTGGGCAGAGGGAAGTCAACACCGAACGCTTTTTCGTAAAAGGCCAGGGTCTTGGCGGCGAGGTCGACGGAGAAACGACCATGCTCGATATCCTGGCCAGGAGGAGCATAGACTCGCACGGGGACTCGGAAATCTCTGGATTCGATGTAGTTGAGCTCGCCGACAACAAAGGCAACGAGGTAGGTGGACATGAGAGGAGAGGTGTTGAAGTGGACAGCCTTTCGGGTTCCACCAGTGACCTTGGACTGAACCTCGCCCTCGGAGGAAACGTCCATGTTGCTCAAGCACGTCAAGTTCTTGTCAGCAATGAGGGTGACAGTGAACTTGGCCTTGAGAGCCGGCTCGTCAAAGCAGGGGAATGCTCTGCGGGCATCGGTAGGCTCCATCTGGGTGCTGGCCAGGATGCCCTCGGTACCATCCTGTCTCTTGTATGTAGAGCGGTAGTAACCCGCCATCTTGTCATTGAGCTGGCCAGTGAAGTCGATCTCCAGCTGGACCTTGCTGTCCTTTGAGAGAGTGTGGGAGCCGCCAAAGTCGAACTTGGAAACCTGGGTACCTTCATCGTAGGTAATGGCGGGGGTGGCGCTATATGAGAGTAACCATGGCTGTTAGCAAATCAAGAATAAAGATGTAGACAAAGGGAAGGGGGTTTCTAACTTGACAGCCTGGCCTCCAGAGAGGAGCTTGGCGCTGTGGATTTCCAGCTCGAGAGTGTGGAGGGAGATGGAATTTGAGGTCTCGGCGACATCCAGGTCGATGACGACGGTGCCCTTGTAGGTCAGCTTGTCGAAGTCGGTGTCGACGGTCAGATGGTAGTGGCGAGGCACGACATTGGCGGGCAGCAGCTCACGGGCCTGGACGGCAACCGACGAGCCCTCGAGGCCAGCTCTGGATCGACACATGGCGGAGCAATATCGAGCCGAAGCAGCAAGACGACGAGGAAGATGGAGAGGAGAGCGGTTGGTGAGACGAGATATGCGCGGGGATGAGGAAGAGGAGGAGGAATGGAGAAGAGAAGAAGCTGATGAAGACAGCAGTCGTAGACCAGTAGGCGGTGATGAGGTATATGAGGAAGAGAGAAGAGGAGGAGAAGGAGGAGAGATTGAAGAAGTAGAAGTAGAAATAGAAGTAGCAACAGCAGCGGCAGAGGCAAAAGCGCGGCAGGCGACACAGGCACGTCTCTGGAGCCCCTCGCCTGGCAGCTCAACCCACGGCGGGGTTCTGCGTCTCAAGGCGGCCAGGCGTCTCATCGAGTGTGGGGGGAGGGCTTGGACGGCCCGGAGAGGCTGCAGCCACCCCATTTGCTGGCAATTGATTTGCCTTGATCGATGCCAGCAGGATTCAGAGGATGTTTGGTGTATTCAGGGGTTTAGCTGCTAGTTGCCGTGACTCACGATGGATGACTCTGTTTAGTTGTCGTGACTCAGATAGATGACGCTGTTCAGTTGGTGGACACAGAGAGAGAGGTGATCATGGTAAGGAATGGATTGTAAAAACTTGACACGAGCTTTTTTTCCCAGCCACTAATAGAGTGCTCCATGTACCCATTTACATGTACATATGCAGCTCTGAGGAGCAGCTCAATGCAACAGCTTGATGCAACAGCTTTCAAACCAGTATCAAATGAATGCAGTGCATTGCAGTGCTGTAAATACAGAAATACCATTGGCCCGGAGAAAAATAAAATACGCGAATAGAGCCCAAGATGCATGCGCTGCTGGGTGTCGATCATCACCACCAAGAGCACTGAGAGCTCAAAGCTTACATGTAGCCACTGCCGACGTTTTCCCATGAGGGGTCCTTTGTCCAAGCTCCAGCCCACAGCGGCCGCGATAGTGGGGTAAACCGCGCCATTCCGAGACGGAACTTTTGCACCGAGAAGCTATTCTAGGAAGGCCGAGTCGCGTGCCGCCAGCGTTGAACCGAGCACCGAAGTTGCGGACTGAGGACCCTTTGTATCTGACATTAGTACCTGCAGTAATGGTTAGTTATGAGATAACAGTATTTATGCTATCTCTACTAATATGGGTCTCGTCTCCCTTTTGGGAAATATCTGAATACACGTGGGCAAATGTTGTTTAAAAACGAATACATATTCGTATGTCACTCTTAGGTTAGGGCGATTAAAGGCACATCATAAACAAAATGTAAACATTGACCCTCTCGAGTCCACCAGCTATAACAAAAGATATTTATTATTACAAAAAAGAAGAGAAGAAAAGACTAGAATTATTAGATAGAATACACACGAAAGAAAAGCTCCAAGATGCGTCTGATGAAAGGGAAATCAAGCAATTTCGCGATATTACACAGAATATCCAGATATAAGAAAAAAAAAAGAGATGTGAACAAAAAGAACGTCACGGCTGCTGCCAAGATCCCAAGCTTCGCACCATATGTAAAATATATCCGTCCTAAATGCTAAAGAATGCATTGCACGCCCGCAAGCTCTGAAGATCAGAGAAAACGAAATCAATGGGCCAGGGTTGGCCTGTGGGTATGTCTAGCTTCATAAATAAATTGCAAATTCTGAATTGATACACAGCTATGTGCCAGCTGGCTTATAAGAGCTGGGTTCGCCGATAAAGGAGTGTAACTGCTCGCAGGAGCTAAAAGTGGTGGTATTGCTGAGCAGTGTCCTCGCAATACTCTGCATGGGCATAAGGCCCATATGCCGCTGTAGCTGCCGTGGCAAGGTGAGTCTCTGCAGCATCAAAATTCGCGGAAGATGAGTTGGACTCCGGAGATGTGAAAGAAGTCGCAGAGTCGATGCAAGTCGTTGGATCAGAATAAGGTGGTTCAGTATTATACAGCACAGGGGCGCTATAAGTCTCAGAATGCGGGTGAGTTTCGGGAGATGAATATGAAGCAGAAGTGGCAGAAGTGGAATACGTCATAGGAACAGTATCAGACACGAAATCTTGAGGTCCTGCAGGATTATTATAGGTCCCACAAGTAGTATCAAGTCCAGTAGCATCATAGCCTGGGTAAAGCTGGATTTGATGAGATGTAAGAGTGTCGTATGCTGTAGGGGCAGAAAAGAGCGGAGGATTCGCCGTCAAATTGTCTACAGACATAACTCCAGTATTTTCGAGATATGCAAATGCATTATACATAGGAAGCGTAGCCTCAGCATAAGGAGGCCCAGTAGTAGAATAGTCTGAGGAAAGAGTTGCATCATAATATGAAGAGGGGATTGTACCAATGTCCAAAGATAAAGTATTATCGTAGACAAATGGTGGGATAGAGGTATTGTTTGGAAATGTAACTCCCACATCACCCAGCGGAGCGGAATAGATATGGTCTAAAACAGTAGGCTCGATGTAAGCCGATGCGATTGCTGGACCGGCTAGAGATGCAGATGTGGTATAGCCCGGAGCTGTGGACGTGGCATATTCCAATGGCGTGGGTTCATTATAATTGGGGACTTGAGGAGGTCCGGCATAAGATGAAGTTGCTACAAAATCAATCGCAGGTGCAGTTGCGGTATAGCTTGAAGGCGCAGCTGGATCATAAGTTGAAGACATTGGCAATCCATGCTCCTCGGATGCAGCCGCATAGGGGCCAGGAATCTTTTGCCCATCATAATCAGGTTGTGCGGTTGCGGCTACCGCATAATGAGAAGATGTATGTGCGTCATTTCTGGTATGTCCATGGTGTCCATGACCTCCATGGCAATCGTTAATCATAGATACAGATGAGTCATCAGTATGGCTGAAAGGCGAAGGCTGCAACCCAGTTTCAGCGGTATACACCTCAGTGAGAGCTCCTGCTGCTTTCTGCTTTTGTTTTCCAGGATCTATACGATTTTCCACACAAAGGGATATTGACTCCATCGCAGCTGCTAATACAGTTTGCTCAGTATCGTCTTTTCCATCTGGCAGCAAAGCGTAATCCTCTGCAGGAGCTGTATTCATCACCTTTTTAAAGGTCTTGGAAATGATCCTGAATCCCAATTTCGCCGATCGCGAGAGGCAGTAGAGTTTGCCCTGCAACAATCGGGATGTTTCAAGGGTCTGGTAGATTTCATTTCGACGAGTCACACTCCCGGCTTTATCATTGAAAATGACGTTGGCCAGCATTGTTGCTGCATCAACAAGTGAGAATATGATGAAATGGAATCGTCCGTCGCGAAATGTCAGATAATTTATCCAGTCGTCCAACACTTTTACTAATCGTATAGACATATCGATGGCAATATCACGCAGCTCCAATCGGTCCTCCGGAGCATCCTGTTCGAAAAGTAGTTTCATGTGCGGTCGAAAGGGATTAAGTAGCAGCATGTAGCCCATGGTATAGTTATAGTGGCGATGATATTCGATCCAAGTCTGTTCTTCATCGTGTGATGTGTCGGGATTTTCCAATGCAAAGATTGCTGGAAAATTCCGCATCCAATCCGCAATCATTTCCTTGTATTCCATGACTTCACTGGGTGTAGTGATTTTGGCGGGAGACTGAAACCTTTCAGCCAATTTATGAACCAAGTCTGATTGCATATTCATATGCATCAGAGGAGAAAATTGTCCGTCCAGTTCCAATGTTAATGATGGGCGCTGTACATTGCAAGTGCTATGATCGATAAGTGTATCTCGGCAGAGTCCAGAAGAAATTTGCCTAGAAAGATGTTAGCATCCTATTTATACATTTCTACACGCGTCCAGGTCATATGGAGAAACATGAACATGACTGAAAGACTTGAGGCTATAAAATATGACAGTTGTTAGAACTTACCAGTCCCATGAATCAATGATACACCAAGCTCTCCGCCGCATCTCACGCTCAAAGCTCGGTAGGTGTTCTGAAAGTTCTTCTCTATTGAAACCTAGCGCCAGTTAGTGAGAAACATTCATATTATTAACCGCTATGTCTTTATTTGAGCAGCAACCTGGACATACCGAGCTCTTGAGCCTCTCTAACGGCCGTGTTGAAAACATGGCAACACTCAACAAACATGGCCTCGGCTTTGTACCAGTACGTCGAATGCAGTAGCCACATGACATTATGCCGGTGATATTGACCTTCAGGAATGACGCCGTAGAGGTTTCGTGCACAATAATGGTAAGATTCGGTGAGGTTTTGGCAGCTGGCGTGGAACATTTCTTCAAGCTTCTCTTGTATATCAACAGGCAAATGCTGACACGCGCACGCGCACAGCATCAGCAATAGGCAAGTCCATGGTATTGGCAATGGTTCGTTCTTTGCTCGCTTTTCCCACCATGCTGAATATTCGGCCGCAAATTCGGTTTGGTGAATCAGACCATAGTGAGGGTTCACATTTTGGAAAAAGCTCAGAACAAGCGCATCTATAATAGACGGCCACAACAGCTAGTTAGCTTAGGCACATATACTACCGCGTCGGTAAGAGATTGTATTTAAAAAATCGAGGCGTACCCATATGATCTCGTCTTTGAGGGAGAGCGTTCAAGGCGGCTTGGAGCAGTTTACAGTCTGAAGCTGATATGCAGTATTGGTCGTCATATGGCTTTTCAAAGGTTTGTGGTTTCTCCTGCATCAGATACTATATGTAAGAATAAACTCTTCTAACTCAAATTGAAGAAGCAAAAACGACTTTACCTCTAATTCAGCTTCAGGTGCCGCGGATTGCTGCTCAGACTGTTGGTTTTCGAGGCAGTGCATGTCGCTTGGCCGTACGGTATCGTTGTTACTGACGTCTTGTTTATGATTGACATTGTCCAGGTTTAAGCCATGCTCGCTGTCGAGACGGTGCTCTTTGTCAGTTGCCTGTACCACAGGTGCGTTGCTAGGCTCTTCTTCGTTTCGAAGAGCTGTCTCGGCAGCAGCTGCAAGTTTTTGTCGGCGCTTTTTACGTGCTGCATTTGATTGTCTCGCAGTAGATTTGCGTGATGCGGCACTAGTCTTTGTGAACGAGCAGTTCATCGACTCGACACGTTTGGCGCAATTAGTGCAGGGCCATATCCGGCTACACTACATTACATGCAAACAAAAGGCAAAGGTTAGCTTGCCTAACACTATCCAGAATTATTGGAGTTAGTAACGAACCTTTTGTTTCCTCTGCTTGCACAGAGAACAAGAGTTTTTCTGCCGTATGGGGCCGGCAAGTGATTGCTCCAGCGCACTCATTGCTAGTTGTTTGGCTTATATGCACATTTTCCAAGATATAAATTTGCCTATCGCTGCTGTAAAAGCAAGTAGTTTAGAAGTAAACCGAGACAAAAGAAGGAGAAGGGAGGGAAAGGCAGAAAGGAATGATGAAGGTAATGGTGAAAATATAGAAGTAGAAGTGAGTATTTAAAGAAGATGGGAGAAAAGAAGACAGTGTGGTATATAAAAGGGGCATGCCAAGAGAAAAGAAATGAAAAAGAGGGAAATGGGAACGGATCAGAGCTGAAGATAAAACAGAAATCACAGCCTCCCACCCTGCTACGGCAATCAAACGGTGCCGATGGCCTAGAACCGAAAAGTAGAGTCGCAGATGGAGATCTCAAAACGGCGAGGGATCTGGCAGCCATTGTGGCCGCTGTGGGGCAGCTGAAAGGGCCTGGGCAAAACGGTGGGTCACGTGGGCGCTGGATTGCGATGCATCAGCGCGGATTTTGAGTGTCTGATTGGCTCGAGACAATTGGAAATGGCTTAGCCGCCGTTAGACACCCCGCAGAGTGGACCCCTAAAGATGAGATTCGCTCCAGGAGCCAGAGATGCACTGTGTACGGGCGCCAAGAGCTGAATAGCGGGATGTGCCTGCAAAGTTTGTGATGAGATGGACGTTATTATATTTCCGCGGGGCATCCAATACGAATGCTAGTACAAGTTCCTCTACAGCTGAGCAACGTTATCATAGCACGTGGACTATATAGGTAGGCACTTGTGTCGATCATCTCAGCCACCTAGTTGGATACAGGCACATGTGCTTGGCACTATTACTAAGTTCTCTCGACACAGCGAGTGTCATACTGTACCAAGACACAGAGCCATCGCTGCAAAACTGAGGCGCAAGCAATTTAATTGTCAGCATCGATGCCTGCTTCATCTGTCTCATCCCATGGGCAATCAAGGCCCCCAATCCACTCTAAACTGTCTCACCTCACAACCACCAACCTGGCTGGCGTCGCTGCTTAAACAAGCCCCAAGACACCAAGACAGCTTCGGACCCTTGCCATGTACACAGTAGGAATATCACCCCTGCTTTCAGCCGCAGCCCACGTCGGCACCATCGGCCATCTTTTGCTCAATCACGGGTAGATTGGCGACGCGGGCAGCCTTTGCTTTCCCTGTGGTGGTATCCTGAACCTCGGGTTAATATATTACCCACTGGCTAACCTGTTTACTTCCTAGCAGCCCCAAACAAGTTACAAGAGATCTGTCTATCGACTTAGTGTCCGGGCATATATCAAGTTACATGTTTCCGTCTTTCACTTAGGACACTGCACTAGCATCGGTAGTACAGCCCAGCCAGTTAAAATTAAAATCTGCCGGCGGTCTAGTTGCTCTGACAGCTCGGCAGTTGTGGCTTTTATTTGTACGACCAAGATGTAACGCTAATCCACCCATCAAAAGAAAGGAGAGGCCAGAAGAGCAAGAAAGAGAGAGAAAAAAACAAGTATTCAATTTGGATACATATTTGGCCGATAGGCCCTTGTTTGGTGGCGTTTGCTTGCTTCCTTTAATTGCAGCCTCACTTTAACAACCCCCCTGTTTGGGTTGCAAAGATTACAGGGTTTCATTACGTGACCGGGCTGCCTTTTTTGACTTACATACATCAGGCCCCTCCAGTGACCTTTTGAACGCTTCGTGTAGGCGCTGGCATGCCCAGCCAGCTGAAAAGGAACACAAAAGAAAGGAACGGAAGCAAAAAATGTTGATGAATGACGTTTGATTCGCTAGCCTGGCCTGGTCAAATTTCGTCCTATTTCTGCGTCTATTCCTCATCCGAACTCCCTTGCATCAACGCTCATACTATGTCAACATATACAGGTACTACTATACTGATACACTGCGTTTCGTGTTTCGAAGCCAATAGCTCATCTATGCGCAGGTACCCGAGCTCACTCTGAAAATAGCCAGCCCGGGTCCAACGCCGAGTCTGACGCTATCAGTGTTCCCAGCTCGGGGGCCAAAAGCACATCTTCCAGCGTATCATTGAAGTCGTCATTGGCAGACACCGTTGCTGGCCACTCCAGTGCCGCATCCGTTCTTGTACCATCCTGGACCTGGCCTCGACCCTGACTCACAGAGGGCGCCTGGATTTCGCCCAGGTCGATAATTAATATTACTTCCAGGTCATTGGCCGACGGGCTTGGAGAGTCGGCTGCATCTTCCTGTGATTTGTCCTGGCCAAAACGCTCCGGTGGCTGTACCCGATGCTGTCTCTCGTGGTTTTTAATCTCATCGAGAGAAAACAAGAGATTAGGCAGCGCGTTCAACGCCATCCGAGGAACAGCGAATCTTTCTGTCCCTACTACCTGTTTGAAAAACTCTTCCGTTTGTCTGGCGTAGAATTTAAGGGCCAACACCTCTTCAGTCACAAACTCAGATAGATATCCCTGACGGCTGCGAACAGCCTTCCATATTGTGAATAATTCCTGTAGCGCATAAAGAGCCCGGACACTAACAACGGTGGGACAGCAGCGGTAAGCCGCAGTGTCGAAAAGTACCAATGTATCCAGAGCTGAATGGCTGGACTGTATCAAAGACATGATGGTCCGAACGTAAGTCATATCCCTAGCAATTGCCAAGGACGGTGGCTGTGTCTTTCGGTGTGATGCCGATCGGAATGGGCTGCAGGTGACAGCCAGCTCGTAAAACTTGATGCGGCAGTAAAAGAAATGCATGCGGAGTGCGCCTATGCAGCATGTTACGAGTCAGCCGGCAGTCATATGAGAGCACACAAAGTACTGAAGGCCACTTACCGTTGAAAACAAGCTGAGCATCATCTCGCCATCTACTAAATCTGCTCTCTATTGATGATAGAGTAGCTTGGTCAACGAGACTGGAAGGATCAGCTTCACTTTGCACCTTGGCTGCCAATGACGCCTTGACCCTCAAGGCTTCGACCTCTTCTGCTATCATCTGCAATCTTACCCATGCAACCAATCGTTTGTCATTATCGAGCACACTATTCTTGTCAAAGACATCCACACCATTACGCATGCTCTCAGTCCATACTAATGGCATGGGTCGGCGTAGGCTGACAGCAGCACTAGCTCATCCATTAGCTATCTCGTTTACGAATGAGAGCAAACAAAAAAACAAGGAAAGAAAATAGGGGAGAAGTCATGTTCCAGGTGCTCACGTTGACAAGGGTAGATAGGCAGCGAAACAGATTCGCCACTCGGCCACAGTATGGTCCACAGGTGAACTGGCATCCTCGCTCCACGGCCAAAGACCCAGCTCGCGTACCATGAGGCCTGCAGTCTGAATCCATGTGTAAAAGTTCAGGCGGCTCATGTCTTCAGGCACGTCGTACCACTCCACCATTACTAAAATGGCCTGGATCAGCTCGACAGTTCTGTTCCCATTGACCATGACCTGCTCTGATAGGTCCGCTCGTAAATGGAAACTGAGCTTTCGAAAGAGGCTTGGGTTGAATGCTCTGCAGGCAGAAGCGATAACGGAAAGAAGTAATGTAGGTTGGTGTGCTCTGAACCAATCAAAGTTTTCGGCTCTGGACAATGTCAAGATGGGATAATGCGGCAGGACATTGTTGGTGAAGTCGTTGAAAAGGCATCTTGCTGAGTCCGTTGACAGCAGCCCTGAAGCAAAAAGCCGCTCCAGAGTTGACCGGTGGCGATAACCCTCTAATAAATTTTCATCTTCTGGTTCGCGATATCCTGGCTGTGGCCCAAGCGCAATTTCGCTGGCGGTGACATGCGTCGCGCCACTATCGTCCTGCGCCAGCCTTTGCAAGTCCACTGCTGCTTGCAGTTCTGAGAGTCGCTTCTCTAATACTGTCACTCGTGTATCGGTCCTTTTCCTTCTTTGTCTTGGCGCAATGGTGCTGAAAACGCATTCGTTGCTAGCGTTGAAGCATCGCTTGCATTTGCCATGCTGAGCAAATGTATCCAGCACGCAGCGAATTTTGGACGTGCGGCACGAAAGACAAGCGCTCTTTTGCATCATGATGACAATATGCTGTCTGTTTCTTTCTTATTTCATCTTTACTTCTCCTTTCTTTATTCTTTTTGGGGGAAAGCTGAATGTGTTGATTCCTCGGGTGTAAAAAAATCTCACTCGTACATCCTCTTGGCCGGTCTCACCGGGACGAGAGTCCGAACCGCGAAATGGTCAGCGGGCTTCGGATGACTAAGTTCGTCCATGCCGCTATTAGTTCCTTCTCTTATTTGCTAATCTCGGCCACGAGCATGTTATTGAACAAGCAAACAAGTGATTATGTTTCGTATACATGGATAGAGAATTCAGCGTTGAAAGCAGCACAAGCTGAGCTCCTCATGATAGCGAGGTGCTATAACATTCACTACTAAAATTGACAGAAAAACGTTACCGCAATAGCAAAGAGCCGCAGCGAGGCACCATGCGCTAGTTCTCGGGATAAAAAAGCATTTCCCGGTACCCGCCAGTAAGCACTGTAAGTCCATGAACATGCCGTGCCAAAGAGATTTCATCCAGATTATCAGAAAGCTGTGGCGGGCAATTCATTTCTTTAGAAGGAATACGAAGAGATGTATTATCTTTTTGTTTTTTCCCCTCTTCAAGTCAGGACATAACATATGTGATTGCCAATGTGACATGCATCTGCTCTTCCAACTGCCTCCCCAGAAATTCGGATGTCCTAAAAGCGCCAACCACTTGGCTCGAGTTTTATTTTCCGCTTAGTAAGAGGCACTGGCTTACTGCATCTGTGTCCCTCAATTCCTGAAGTGCGCTGAATTTCACGAAGTATTTGAAGATATTTACCCTAGATCTCGGTGTAGAATATATACGTCTGGCCTAATTAGAGAATCAGGAGTTGAAATTTTCTTCCCAGATTGGCAGTCTAAGATTCTGATTAAAATTTATTCCCACTTGATTTATACGAATTTATTATGTAGCCTGTTATTTGTTGCTTTTCCACTGCGAGAAGTGGCATCAGTATAAGCTCCACGTATCAATCCGAATAACGCTGCAGACTAAGGTCCAGCAGAATGCCTGGTAAAAGTCAAACCCGAGTATCCCAAGTAAATGCAATTATTCTCCTATTGGCATTATCTTCCTAGTGATTAATAATTCCATGCTTCTTTCTAATCATAGCCTAAAGCACCATCGAGTACACGTGAAAAGATGGATCCAAGAAAGTCCACTTCCTCGCCCTTTAGTTGACATTGACACTTTGGGCGAGCTTAGCGTCGGCATACCCATTTGCTTATGACTCTTAACACTGCCAGCATGTATATCTTGACCATGTAAATGTCTTATCCTGGTATCTGATACTTTACAATACTTTACTTTCTCTGCCACTTAAAACGGTCCTTACTGGTCTTTTTCAATATGACGATACGTGTGCGCGAGTCCACCAAGGACGATCTCCTAGCCATTGCTCGCATTGCGGCTGCAGCCTTTCATCCCAACACGGATGCCATTTCAGCGCGGATATTCCCTGCTCAGCAACAAGAGGCTGCTTCAGACAATGACATATTTTCATGGAGATATGCAAAAAAAACTGCAAGCCTGTCCTCCCCACATGCAGTCATGGTAGTAGCGGTCGATGACTCCTTAAACGACCAGGTGGTGGGTTTTGCGCTCTGGGACGTGTACTCCGAAAAGGCGTCCAATCAACCCCAGCCCAGCGCTCAAGAGCCACCACCCTGTTTTGACCAGGAGGCGTTTGCAGAGCTGCGCGCAATTGTCTCGTCTGACCACCAGGAGATGTTCGGAGAAAGAGGCATCAAGGATGTCTGGCGTAAGTCCCTTTTGCCCCCTTAAATTCTCCGTGGGCCATCCCGAGTTACCAAAACGGGCAATTAACATGAGTCTCCCGCTAAGATCTTGATTATCTTGGGGTGGATCCGCAGCAGCAGCGGAAGGGGATCGGGAAGATCCTCTTGGACTGGGGCATAAGCCGAGCAGCGGGCGACGAGAAGGATTGCTACCTGCTTGCGACGCCGGCAGGAAAGCCGCTGTATACCAAGACGGGCTTCGAGGAAGTAAGAGTTGTACCAATATTTGGCGTGTCACACCATTCTATGCTGCTTAGATATATCAGGTGATGATCCGCATTAGATAGATGGATACAAGGGAAATTGTGTGGATTCTGTGGCTATTCGTCCTACACTCTACGAAAATGGCTGTACATACTTGTATTACGGTGTATCATAGGAAGAATTTATATAATTCAATAATACATATGCAGATCACAGCCAGCGTCGGGCTAGTGTTAGGAGAAAGGGAAATCATGTCGGACGAAAGCTTGGACGCCGTCTCGGTGACCACTCATATCCGAATCGAATTGGCCGAGCCTTGTTTACAGAAATTTCTCTCCCTTGCATTGACATGTCTCGTAATCCTTGCCTTGCTACATGGCAGCTTTACGAAGTATTTTCTTGAATGTAACTCTAATAAAATTGTCTCCTGAACTAAGTTGAATATTGCTTTTTGCGATACCGCCGAGACACAGCTGGCGCTATCCGAGCCAATGGGTGGGATGACTTTACCGCCACAGCGGAATTTCCTAAATGTCTCTCACGCTGGCATTGCAAGTGTTGATATGACCGAGTAACCTATGCGGTATCTGTGTACCCGCTGAGACCTATCCACTTATACTGAGCATCGACCAATTCAATCTGTACAACCTCCGATTTGTCTGTGAAGTCTACTTTTCACACAGCAAGATAGTCTGTAATAATTTACTATTTTCACGTGATGAGACATTGCGCCTCAATATTACTATAAAATGACATGTCAAATGCGCCAAGAATAACTGAGAGTTAAAACCCGAGTCAATCCCGGTTCATGGGTCTAGATGTGTGATCTCCGGAAGCAAGAACAGAGGCTCGGAAGATCCATCCTTGCTCACATGCCATTAATGACACGTCAACAGTTGGTTAGTCGGAATTGCCGGACGCTCGTATAATACTCCTAAATAAAACTAGAATTGCGAAGCTAAGCTACTGGGGTATACGGATTCCTACTATGTCGTTGTGTATGACTATGGAGACATGAAATCGCTCTGGAGCGCTGAAACCAGGCTGCCTGTGATTGAGATTTGGGGTCTATTTCACGACAACAATTGTAGTTAGAATCTCAAGGGTTGAGTGACGTAGTGGATACTTTTTGTCTCCGGTCTCTGAGACAGCGTCTCCGTCATAGGAAACAAGATGACATTTTGTATTTTCCGCCATTGGAGCCAGCGCACGAGACCATCCTCGAGCCGAGTTTCTGGAAATTGATTCATGAGTTCTAGTATAATAATGCAGGGTGCTTTAGGTTAGCTGTGAGCCTCATACTATTCGCTATTGGGCCAGATCTGTAATATACTACGTATTTATTTTCACGGTACTAGGACGCTGTTCTTCGAGTTGTTGAGAAAGGGCACCAAAGCAGATCGGCCAAAAATAACACCAGGAAGTGTCAAGAACCACATTTCTTTTTATGTACGATCATGATACAAGTGGAAACAAAGGGGCTGCATAGCAAGCAGATTGAGCATTACGAGAAACTGCGTAGGGCAGCATAATGGAGCAAAGCGCTACATAACGTGTTTAATTCAGATCCTTCTATTTCCCCACTCGTTATAGGCTAGGTTAAACTAGTCTTTTTATGAAATTAAACCTTTATATAGAAAGAGAGGTTGAAATGTTGTTGTGTAAATATTTATGCATTGGTATGAATGCACTCTTATAAAATGAGAGTCGCGTGACACTGCTTCAGTCGATCGCAAAGCTATGGGGCGGCGGAATTATTTACTATTTAGAGAAACGGGACGTAGCAGTTTTCATGCACAAAAACTCCATCGCATAATGACTGAATCATGAGCGATATATGATGAAAAGGGGGTTGGATGAGGAGAATGCGATGTTGTAACAATCGCTCGCTCGGCCGAGACGGCAGCGGCGGACATATTTCAGCTGCAAATTACCGAGATAATGAATATATGAGCAAACATAAGATATATATGTGTGTATCTCTCTTCAATTCTATTTCTTGAATCGAAATCATCAGTTTATAACATCGTTTTCAGTTAGACAGCATAAGCGTCAACATACAATATCTCATCAAAAGCATCAACACCGTTACATCGTTTCAGCTCTGAATCCAACTCTCTTTAATATAATCGCAATGGCACAAATGAAGGTGTTGATCAGCGGCGCCGGTATAACTGGCAATGCCCTCGCCTACTGGCTCTTGAAACTAGGCCATGATGTCACAGTCATTGAGCGTTTCCCTGAACTTCGAACTACTGGTCTCCAAGTAGATCTACGAGGCCCCGGCATTGAAGTCCTAAAACTCATGGGCTTTGACGAAGCTTTCCGCGCCAAGTCAGTACCAGAGCAAGGTACGCTTATAGTCGACAGCTCAAACAGACGACGTGCCTATTTTGGAGTCAACAACTCGGGAAAAGGGCGACAGAGCTTTACCACTCAATACGAGATCATGAGAGGTGACCTCTGTCAACTTATGTACGACGCTATTAAAGAAAAAGTCGATTTCCGCTTCGGAACATCGATTGAGAGTTTTAAGCAGAAGAATAACTTAGTCGAAGTTCACTTCTCAGACGGCAAAACAGAACAGTTCGATTTCCTAGTTGGTGCCGACGGCATGGGTTCAAACACTCGCAAATTGATGCTGGGCCCAGGTGTTCAAGATGCATTGCGTCCAGTAAAGGGTGCTTATACTGCTTATTTTACAATCCCTCGTCCCATTCAGAAAGGAGAGGAGTATAACTGCACCTTTTATCTGGCAACTAGGCGACGTGCCATCATGACTCGAAGGCACACTCCGGATGAGATCCAGATATATCTGCCCTGCAATACTGGATCGGAAAGATTGAAGAAGGCTCACCGAGAGGGAGTAGAAGAACAAAAGAAAGCTTTGGCGGAGGTTTTTCAAGATGCTGGATGGAACGCAAAAAGTATCTTGCAAGATATGAACGATTCCAAGAACTTCTACTGTGAACGCCTAGGTTTGGTCAAGCTCGACTCTTGGTTCAATGGTAATGTAGCTCTTGTTGGCGATGCTGCCTACTGTCCTTCGCCACTTACCGGCATGGGTACTACCTCCGGCCTCGTAGGAGCTTACGTCTTGGCTGGTGAGATTAGCCGTTGTTGCGGAAATGCAAAGGGTGGAGGTCAAAAGCCTACCGAGGGACTTGATGTGGCACTCAAAACTTATGATGACAAATTTCGACCATTTATCGAGCTGGTGACTGACGGTATTGGTGATGATACTGTCTTTTGGAATAAAATGGTTTCATCGTCTTTTGCCGTCGCTATGGTCAATTTGCTCCTTGGTTTAGCTTCATTCTTTGGAGTCAACATTGGAAACTGGATTCTGCAAGAGAATACGCAAGGGTGGACGCTACCCATCTACAAAAATCTTTGAGACTCATGTTGGATACTCTAACATGCTTTGGAATGTTGCCTAAAGAAAATATACGTAATGCATTTAGATATTTAGCTCAGGAAAACCTCAATACTCAGTCCATATATCTTATTTATCTAATCCAACTTTCAAACTATAAATATTATAAACTATCAACAATATAAATACATAAGTACTATATCGTCTATTACTCTCCCTTGAACTTTTTGCCGAAAAGAATTAATTGTAGTTGCTCATAGATCGACAACGCACCAGCTCCAGCGACGCCACGTAAAATATTAGCTCCAGCGCCATTAAAGAGAGAACGTATGCCATTGCTGGCAACAATTTGTTTGGCTGCATGAAACGAGCTTTTATACTTGACTGCTTCTCCTGAAGTCATCATCATGCGCCGTCTAATTGTGTCGAGAGGATAGGCAGCTATACCCGCCACCGTCGTGACAAGATAGCCCAGACCGAAAGAGGCCAGAAAGTTGTTCTCCAGAGCCCCTACCAGAACAAGTGGCTTAAAAGAGTCATACATGCCGAAGTAAAGACCGCGATAGACAACAGCGCCAAACACAGAAGGGAAAAAGCCACGGTAAAGACCGACGATGCCATCCGACGCCAATGTCTTTCGATATACATCGATAAATCCGTTGAATTGGCGCTCTCCTCCTTTCTTTGCGTCGTTTGCCAGTCGAGTTCGCGTGTAGTCTAGAGAGTAGACAAAGAGCTGTCCAGTTGCTCCAGCAAGACCTCCAGATGCTAAATTTCCTACCATCCACATAGCATATCCGTCACGGTCCTTCTTATAGCCAAACATTCTTTTGAACTTGTCGCGAAAAGCGAAGTTGAGAGCTTGAGTAGGGAAATATCGAATTACATTCGCAGTGTTTCCACGCCATAAACTGACAAATCCTTCATCAGCTATTGTGCGTCTGAAACACTCGCCAATGCCGCCATATTTTCGATTTAGGCGACCAGCTTTAATCATTTCATCTTGATTCTGAATAAGGAGTTTAATCCGCTCGATGGGAGCAGCAGCGGTCTTGGAAATGGCAGCTGAAACCCCTCCCATGAGAAAGTCAATTACAAAGGGCGATAATCCCAGTGTATTTCCTGGCTGTTGCTCTGGATGAGACATTATGGGGTATTATGTCGAATTAGCTAGGGAGCAAGTAAATTTAACTTCAAGAACCTGTTACACTGAGTGAAGCAAAATAGAGCAGAAAGACGATAAATAATTAATTATAAAGGAAGGACATCTTTATCAAATACGTCATTGGTATTAATATATTTTATCCTGATTCGCAATTAAACAGCCAGAAAGACAGCTGGAGAAATAGTGACTCTCCGTACCGACATCTCGGGACTCTTTATACGCTCCGGATCCCGAATCTGTGGGCCAGCGTAAATATCCGGATATAGCGATGACATCCACATGGGAAAAACTGTAGCACGATAATTAAGCATAAAAGAAACACTCTCTCGCCATGAGTTTTTCTAGGAATGAAATAACTGCTGTCATATTACGTAGTCAGATGGTTAGATGTCAATCGTGCATCTCAAAAGTTATGAGAGTCCAGTCGACTCCAATCTGGACGCCAAACGAGATATATTTAATTATTTCGCTTATCATCTTAGACATCCATACCAACAACAAACAGTTTAACCTTACTCATTGCCCAAAAACACTCATGTTGCCCTTGCTCCATAATGGTACAACGTCCAAGCGCTCAATCTTCCACTCAGATCCCCGCTGTGAAACCGATGCGTTGTACCGACATTTCACTAAGAGGGAATTATCGTGAGAGTCAGAGGCAAATGCTTGGCCTTTCTTGATATGCTGGGCTTCGGAATAGCAGGTGATAATAGCGCTATCGTTTTTGTCATTCAGCTTGACCAGAATGTTGGTCAAGGAATGTGTTGTTTCGAGAGCCTCGCCTACTGCATTCATGCATACGGCAGTAATAGTATTGCGGCCATGGATCGGCTCGTAATTCATACCAAGGGATGAAAATGCACTGAGGTCGACAATAGCATCTTCAGTAAAAGCTGAGTCGAGTTGGGTAGCGTCGCCACGGTCGAGGCCGTCCGTGTATCGTAGCAAAGCATCAATTGCCCCCTGTCTTGCAAGAATCGCTGTAGCGGGCTCCATAATGACCGTTAAATGGTTTATTTGTTCAATTTTCTTTCAAGTGAGGAAATTTAATAGTTCAAGTTGATTCGAATCAACTGAGAAATAGCAGACTCCGCCATCCTGTTTATAATGGCCATAACGCCGGAGGCTCTAGGGCCCGACTCGGCCCACGGCCGCTACCGAGACCGATACATAGCTTGGGCGTTATCATGTACGTTGACGGAAGATCTAGCTCACGGTTCGGTCGAAGGCTGAAGCCGTAGCTGCTACCAGAGGCAGCGCCACGCGGGGCGACACTGGGGGGTTAGGCCGTTGGGCCTCCTTCGAGTTATGGGACCAATTTCCAAACGCGGCCTACAGTAGCAAGTAACAATTATTGAATACATTTATCTTAGCCCAGCTATCTAAAGCATTTTATTAAATAAATAAATAAATAATAGCTGTAATTGAATTATAAAGGTCTGTTTTCCTGCATACATGGACGTGTTCGCTATTGGCGGTTCCCCTTGTTTTTGAGCGAATTGGCAGAAATGGATACTGTAACAAATGCATTCCAGACGACTCCTCTTGGAGGCCTTGGTATTCTACGGTTAGTACACACTTGGGCCAAAGCGCAAGCAGTCAAATCGCTCAGATGAGCCAACAGAGATACTTCTGCAACCAACTTCATGGATTTAACACTTTGTTAACCCCGAGGCTTGAATGCCGGTCACCTAATTAGTCATCTCGAAGGTCGGCGACAGTGTACAATTTGCCATGAAATCAAGCTGCTGCTGACATTACAGTAGAAACCGAAATAAGTGTCCGGATTTCATTATAATGAAAGTCTTTCCGCACGGACCAGCTCTGTGGCGTAATGTGGCTAGTACAGTGTAGCCGTCAATCAACTACGTACATTTGTAAACTGGGTCTAACATTACCTCCGTATCCAGAAATGGATCTTGCGGTTTTGTGGACCAGAAGCTTTGCATAGCTCCAGGATCATAAGTAAGTCTAGAGCCAGAAGTGGAATTTGACCAAAATGGACTAGCTGTTGATTACATCACACATCCACGTATTCGGATAATTGCTTGCATCATTGGCCAAGGAAGCCAACAAATCATGCAACTATTGGTGTTCGCTGTCTTTGGTACTCAATACAGGAGCGGGGTAAATGCCTTGGTGCCCAATCTAAAGAATTACCACCCAAGTGAAGTCTACTGCAAAGACAATTACTGCTAAAACTAGCAATAAGCTTACTTCCATGCTATATACAGCTCATCGAGTTGGGATTCCATCTTGAATTTAGGATAAAAGTTTACGAGCACAATTATGTCTGATCCGCATAAATACACCGTCGGTTGGATCTGCGCTATACCTACCGAATACGTTGCCGCCCAGGCGTTTCTAGACGACAAGCACGAAAGGCCTGAATATGTGTCCCCTCATGATAACAACAACTATACGCTAGGCAGGATTGGACGGCATAACATCGTGATAGCCGTCCTCCCCAATGGTGAATATGGACTATCGTCCGCGGCGGGCGTCGCGAGAGACATGCTGCACAGTTTCCCTAACGTCCGAATCGGCCTAATGGTCGGAATTGGCGGTGGCGCTCCCAGTGCGAAGCATGACATCCGTCTCGGTGACGTCGTCGTCGGCATTTCGACTAATAGAGAGGGTGCTGTAGTTCAGTATGACTTTGGAAAGGCCATACAGGGCCAAGAGTTCCAAGAAACGGGATTCTTAAATCAAGCACCAACGTTATTGCGGACGGCTGTTAGTGGACTAATGGCAGAGCATGAGTCTGAAGGGAATCAGATTCAAGAAGCAGTCAACAGCGCACTTGCTAAGAAACCAAGGCTACAAAAAAAATACAAGCGACCCGAAACATCTTCTGATAGACTCTACCGAACTTTGATTGTTCATCCAGCGGAAGGCGAGGCTGAGTGCTCAACGATTTGCGGTAATGATCCATTAAGCCTAATTGAGCGGCCCGAACGGGGCGAAGATGATGATGACCCGGCGATCCACTATGGCCTGATCGCTTCAGCGAATACACTGATGAAGGATGCTTCGGTTCGAGATAAACTTATAGCGAAGAAGGGCGTCCTTTGTTTTGAAATGGAAGCTGCCGGATTGATAAACCACTTTCCATGTCTGGTTATTCGTGGTATCTGCGACTACTCAGACTCACATAAAAACAAAGAGTGGCAGGGCTATGCAGCGATGACAGCCGCAGCATATGCAAAAGATCTTCTCTATCAAATAGCTCCAAATAGGGTTGAAGCTGAGAAGAAGATTAATGATGTTCTATCTGGTTAGTCTTAGGCCTTTAAACCCTACTATTAATATATATTCATTTTATATAGGTCTTTATAAAGCTGTAGCAGAGAACCTGAATGTTGTAAAAGAGCAGCTCCAAGTCCAGAAAGATTTCGCTAAAGAGAGGCTATTTAAAGAAGAACAAGAGTGTCATCAGCTATTCCGCCTTACATCCAATAGCAAAGATACTACATACGAATGGTATAAAGACCGAGTTGAAGAGAGGGTCAAGGACACATGTCTTTGGTTCCTCCAACACGAGCACTACCAAAAGTGGTTGGAACAAGAGTCTGGGCCCCTGCTAGTTACAGCGGATCCTGGCTGCGGGAAATCAGTCTTAGCAAAGTACCTTATCGATCACGGGCTGCCACGATCAGCAACCATCTGCTACTTCTTTTTTAAAGATCGAGACCAGAACACCTCCTGTCAAGCGCTTTGCGCACTACTTCATCAACTCTTCTCCCAAAAACTGTGTCTGATTAAACATGCCATGATACAATTTCGCGAGGATGGGCAAAGTTTAATTAACTCTACAAAGTCACTCTGGAAAATTCTACAAAATGCTATCAAAGATCCTCAGGCAGGGCCTATAATTATAGTCCTTGATGCCCTGGATGAATGTGCTGAATCTGAGTTTGCGGACCTGATGCAGAATGTGGAGAGCCAATTTCATGGCGATCAGTTAAGCGGCAGCAAGAGCAAGCTAAAATATTTTCTCACATGCCGCCCATATGAGCAAATTATAACACAATTCCACGGTCTACTAGATTCTTTTCCAAATATTCGCATACCAGGGGAGGAAGAATCAGAAGTTATCAGTCAGGAGGTAAATTATGTCATTACATATCGGGTCAACCAACTGTCACTATCGCCCCAAATCAAAAACCACCTAGAGAAAAGGCTGCAGGAGACTCCGCACCGCACCTATCTCTGGGTATATCTTGTATTTGATTATATAAAGCAAGGAAACTTTAAAAAGACTTTAAAAGGGGCAGAAACTACTATAAAAACTCTCCCAAAGAGTGTTAATGAGGCATATGAGCAGATTCTTAATAAGTCTAAAGAGGAGCCTATAGTTCGGAAGGCCTTAAGCATCATCTTGGCTGCTAGTCGACCACTAACAATTTCGGAAATGAATATTGCTATAAATATAAATGACACAGCACAAGATGACATAACAAAAACTTTTCATGACCTTGATTTAGAGGATGAAATTGACTTTAAGTCGCGTCTAAGGTCTTGGTGTGGATTGTTTATCTCGATCTATCATGGCAAGGTTTACTTCCTTCATCAAACCGCTCGCGAATTTCTCCTCGCAGATTTAGCATCTCCTACAGCTATTCCATCAGGGCTACACTGGCATCATTCTATTACTACTCGCCAAGCACATAATATTCTCGCGGAGCTCTGCGTCCTCTATCTAAACTTGTTTAATTCTAGCCTTAGCCCTATTATAAATGCGGATGAGAAAGTCAGCTGCTTAACTGATAGCCATGCCTTTTTAGATTACTCGGCTGAAAATTGGGGCGCTCACCTTCGCGAAGCTTGCGTCACTGATGATGCAGCTATTATACCTTTTGTTATAAGAATTTGTAATTCAAATTTAAAGAGCTACTTGGCATGGTTTGAGATCTATTGGAAGGCAACAAGTTGGAGACATGCTAGCACTTTTACAGATCTTATACTAGCATCACACTATGGCCATCGTGCTGTTGTCAAGGTGTTGGTTGAGAAGGGGGCTGATATTGAAGCGAGGGATATTGATGGCCAGACGCCGCTATCATGGGCTGCTAGGAATGGGCATGAGGCTATTGTTAAGCTGCTGGTTGAGAACGGAGCTGATCTTGAGGCGAAGGATAATGATGAGGATATTGATGGGGATAAATATGGCCGGACGCCGCTATCGTGGGCCGCTAGGAATGGGCATGAGGCTATTGTTAAGCTGCTGGTTGAGAACGGAGCTGATCTTGAGGTGAAGGAGACCGAATGGGGCCAGACGCCGCTATCATTGGCTGCTGCGAATGGGCACGAGGCTATTGTCAAGCTGCTGGTTGAGAAGGGGGCGGAGATTGAGGTGAAGGATAATGATGGCCGGACGCCGCTATCATGGGCTGCTGAGAAAGGGCATGAGGTTATTGTCAAGCTGCTGGTTGAGAAGGAAGCGGAGATTGAGGTGAAGGATAAATATGGCCGGACGCCGCTATCATGGGCCGCTAGGAATGGGCATGAGGCTATTGTTAAGCTGCTGGTTGAGAACGGAGCTGATCTTGAGGTGAAGGAGACCGAATGGGGCCAGACGCCTCTATCATGGGCTGCTAGGAATGGACATGAGGGTATTGTCAAGCTGCTGGTTGAGAAGGGGGCGGAGATTGAGGTGAAGGATATTGATGGCCAGACGCCACTATCATGGGCTGCTAGGATTGAGCCCGAGGCTATTGTCAAGCTGTTGATTGAGAAGGGAGCTGAGATTCAGGCGAAGGATAAAGATGGCTGGACGCCGCTATCATGGGCTGCTTATGAGGGGCATGAGGCTATTGTCCAGCTGCTGGTTGAGAAGGGAGCTGATATTGAGGCGAAGGGTAGATATGGCCGGACGCCGCTATTAGTGGCTGCTGAGAAAGGGCATGAGGCTATTGTCAAGCTGCTGGTTGAGAAGGGAGCTGAGATTGAGGCGAAGGATAAATATGGCTGGACGCCGCTATCATTGGCTGCTGCGAATGGGCATGAGGCTATTGTCAAGCTGTTGATTGAGAAGGGAGCTGAGATTCAGGCGAAGGATAAAGATGGCTGGACGCCGCTATCATGGGCTGCTTATGAGGAGCATGAGGCTATTATCCAGCTGCTGGTGGAGAAGGGAGCTGATATTGATGCAAAGAATAGATTTAGCCGGACGCTGCTATCATGGGCTGCTGGGAAAGGGCATGAGGCTATTATCCAGCTGCATATTGACAAGGGAGCTGAGATTGGCCGGACGCCGCTATGGTGGGCTGCTGAGAAAGGGCATAAGGCTATTATCCAGCTGCTGGTTGAGAAAGGAGCTAATATTGAGGCAAAGGATGGATCTGGCCGGACGCCACTATTATGGGCTGCTGAGAAAGGGCATGAGGCTATTCTCCAGCTGCTGGTTGAGAAGGGAGTTGATATTGAGGCAAAGGATGGATCTGGCCGGACGCTGATATCATGGGCTGCTGAGAAAGGGCATGAGGCTATTATCCAGCTGCTGGTTGAGAAGGGAGCTGATATTGAGGCGAAGGATAATATGGGCCAGACGCCACTATTATGGGCTGCTGAGAAAGGGCATGAGGCTATTGTTAAGCTGCTGGTTGAGAACGGAGCTGATATTAAGGCGAAGAATAATATAGGTCGGACGCCGCTATTATGGGCTGCTTGGAATGGGCATGAGGCCATTGTTAAGCTGCTGGTTGAGAAGGGAGCTGATATTGAGGCGGAGGATGATTATGGCCAGACGCCGCTATTATAGGCTGCTGGGAATGGACATGATGTATTAATAGATAATTCAGACTTTGTGTTATAGCAGTTCGGCAAGAGCCTCACAAGCTTGCTACAAGAGTGCCCCCTTCACTGGTTATTTCTGACTCTATAGCCTTACGCCTGTAGTTATGGATTGGCTGTGTGATGTGTACGGCTGCATCGGTCGAAGGGGTTTTTTTTTTTTTTTTTTTTTAAATACTTTTAATCTAATGGCATTACATGCCTAGTGCAGGATTGGAATTCAGCCAAAAATGGACTAGAATTGTTAGGCTGCAATAAAACAGTACTTGTTGCTATATTGTTCTTCACACTGTATAAGCCACATGCCCCACAGCATGGTCCGTGCGGAAAGAGATTCGTTATGATTAAATCCGGACACCTATTTCGGTTTCTACTGTACTTTACACTCTCCACAAGAACTTTACTTTAAGTTGGAAGTTGAAAGAGTGATATTAGATCGATCTGGGCACAGTCGACACTGCCGACACTGCCGAGCATGGACACCAATACCAGATAATATTGAAGATCGGGCCTCAAACAATAACGTAGTGCCTCGGTGCGAAGGTAACAAGCTCATCACTGCTTAAAGTAGCTTAAAGGATTCATCACTCTGTCGCTTTAGGCAACCTGTAAGAGTGTAGGGCATCAGTTATTCAGCAGATGCTCCAACCACCTCCTCAAGTCGAAAGGGCGTTTGCTGCCCCACTCCGAAATCTTCTAGAAATCGAATGTGAATTGCCATTGAAGTTCGCTAATATGGAGTAGCATCTGCGCAGACTTTGATGCCAAACTCAGCAGTGGAGGCGCGTTAGACCACCGAAGAAGATGCGATGAAGTCGTGCATTTTCTAGCGTAACAGAAGCTATTCATATTTGCCGTTCACGTCTATTGTCTTCGGGTGGCGGCGGGCTGCGGTTACCTTGGGTTACTAACCTGTTCATAACCAGATGCAGCAATTGGCTGACGAAAACTATAGTGTCATAATAGCTAGTATCCCTGTCCGTGCTGTAAAGGGAATAACATATTAGTGGCGTTGTGGGTTAAGCTAGACAACAGATGGCATGACAGACTAACGTCCAGAATGGAAAATATGATGGCACATTACTATACCAAGCAAATCATGTACAGTACGCTGAGAAATCAGAAATCTGTTAAGTTGCTCTCACTACCGCGACACAAAAGCCTTACTTTAAAGTACGTGCACTGGCCAGATACGAAACTTGAGTGAATCGCGTCTTTGCGATAGAGTAGCGGCTGTATTAGGTACTGACATTAGTAAGTGTAGCTACTAAGCAGATGAAATCGTCCGATGCTTTTTTTCTTCTATTGCAAAAACGTTCAATGGTATTCTGGGTTCCTGGGCTTTATGTATCCTGATTGTTAATCGGCTTTGCGTGTTCCTCGCGGTCTACTTGCCACATCTATGTCTCCGCTTCGCATTTTATATACATACAATAGTAATACGCAATGATACTTCTAAATCTCTTCAGAACAACACAAGGGCATTTCTCGCAGGAAGAACAGAGTCGAAAAATCGAGGCTAATAGTACTATTTGCCGCAGAGAGATCCAAATACCAAGATATTTCTACCCCCTTCGGACATAGATACGATTTAGGCTACTACTAATAATATTAGTACTCCACTAACTATAGTCTAGGCGGTGCGGTGCTTCAATAATATAGAAAATAAGCATGCTAGCCTCCCTCACGAATAAGCAGCTACTGATGACTAGGGAAAATTAGCCCAGATATATTAACTACCGTGTCCGCAAAAGCCGCGAAAATGCCACCTATTTCATGGCAGTCAGTTTTCACCACGCGAATGTAATACAAAAACTAGCACCGACGGAATCGTCTACTTATAACTTTGCCTTTTAAATTTAAATCACAAATCCTCGTGCCGACCATGACAGAGACGAGACCGCAGGGGCTCTTTGCCCCTAAACTAGAGTCAGACCGTCTCACGTATGCCTTATTTGATATGAAAAACGAGATGCATATGCAATTCTCAGTCGATATTTTTAATATCGAAGCGGCAGGGATCGGTCCAACAGATGGGGCTTGGACGACAAACGATGCTCGTCGTCTCTGGTTTTCATGGATCATGAAGCCTTCTGACGCCCAGGGCCGTCTTCTAGACACTCCTTGCGCATATCTCGTCCACCTTAAAAATGCGCCAGCCACCCCAATTGGAATCATTACCCTTTGTCGCCGTACCCCCGACATCCCTCTGGACCTGGGTTATCTTATAAGCGCTGACTACCAATCGAAAGGTTATGGATCAGAAGGGAGCGGTAGGATTTCGAGATATTGGAAGGACGAATTTGGCCTTGAGGAAATCTGTATTATTACAGGTGAAAATAATATCCCAGCTAGGAAGATTGCGGAAGGCATTGACTTCATAGAGGGCGGCTATGTAATGATGGGGAATACGAAAATGGTTGCCTACGTCCTCCCCGGAATGAAAAAGCTTGATGGTCAAAACTTTCCGTTCTGGGGGGACGGGAACGTTCTTGAGGAAAACTAGATCAGAGCGTGGCAAACAGTTGTATTATAAATCATCTTCTGCAGGATATAGACGGCTGTGCAGCGTTTCTCGCCCTTGCAAATTGTATCTTTTAATCTAATATTGCATCTTTTGCTTCATCCCTGTTACCTTTCTTATTTGGAGTAAAAGAATAAAATAATATGCTGTGTTTAATAAGAAATATTGAATTAAGAAGTGAATGACGTTAATGGCGCTTATTTATAATTTTACAAGACAGTCAATTGCCAATCTTGGCTACTACGCTAACTTATAGTCTATAATGTAAATAACTTTCTTGTTTTCAAAGGGAAGAATTGAATGATCTTATAATTCAAGATTATCTGGCCATTTTTCGTTATCAATATACTCGTTTTGTAATACAGCAACCCTGTTCGCGTGAAGCTAGATATATCGCGAGTTGATATAGCTCAAGGTCTCATCAGTGCCCAAACTTGCTGCTTATCATGTAGTGTGGAAGGACTTGTGTGATCATTGGTGGAACCCAAAGCGAGCATGCGATGGCTAATCTGTGAAGAATAGGAGTCTAAGCGGTTCATGACTCGTGTCTTGTGTCTTGATACCCCCTCGTATCCCTCGTGTTTTTCGTATCTTAAAACGGAAAGTCTATCGTTCAGTAATTGAACGTTAGTCTTTCGCCACCGTGGCAAAATAAGATTATAATGGCCTCTAATAAGCAAATCAGGTCGTTCTCAATGTAATAAAGATTGTCATTATAATAGTCCTCGAAAAGCAAATTAAGCCATTTGCAAAATAACAAAGCATAGACAATTGCAGGGGTTGGGCGAGGGGAATAGTTAAATCCTGCAGATTGCCGAGAATCTATATTCGATTTGACATATTATATCCAGATTAGGAAACGATGTTTTTGAACTAAAAACGTATTAACTAAAACAATATCAGTATTCCTGAGCCTCTCAATGATTGCTTCACAATCGCACGCCTGATTACTTAAGATTGCTCGATATATAGATATTTCGTTGAAATCTCCACCTCGATGAGGAATCTCTAGTAACTCGGGCAAATAGCGCTCAATAATCAAGATTCAAAATCCTATTCTAGACGCCCGCAGATTATTGCTTGCTGTCCACACTTGGTTTGCAATTGTCGGTAGCTAGTGTCGGTATCTAGTGTCGGATATGAGTAGAAACTTGAGCAGTATTGATGTCTGTTTTAAAAGTATATATCTCTCTCTGGGGAGGCATGAAATATCAATATCCCACAGCAGCATTCACAACTTGACTATCATTTACACTTTGCACACAGATATCTTCATCTTAATCTAGAAATCATGTCGAAATATAACATGCTCTTAGAGAGAAACAAGTTAGTTGTGAAAAGTCTTCTCAGCACTTCGATTAAGTCTTTTGATCCTCGGCTTGTTGCTGATCTGTCACAATAGGAAGGTAGCTGCTAATCATGAGCCAATTCCACTTGTCTCAGAGCTCCGAGCTCAAGGGAAAATGAGTGAACTTACCACAATGATTGGTAAGCTACACTGATTGCAGAATATGACTTTTATTCATCAGACGCTGACATAGGCGATTTCAAGTCACATGCGTGGATCCCAGATGCATTCCCGAAAATTATTTTGATCTGAAGACCGGAGGTAAGTTTCCCAGTAAAGCCTTCCTCTCGTATAAATTCAAAGCTCATTCAAGTATAAAGAGGTTTTTGTAAACCGTAACGTTGGAGGTAACATTCAATACGCTATGCGAGATATCCTCATATTGAATGGGGCGTTCCCGGACTCATTTCAAGAGATCATAATCGTCCATCACACTGATTGTGGAAGCCTCACTTTCACAGATGATGGCATGGACAAGATGGTGAAGAACGTCATCGGCGAGGCACATTCGTCTGCCCTTGACACCGTTGCGTGGGCTGGATGGGGCGGAAACAAAGAGTGAGTTAAACATTTCGCAATAACTACATCACAAAATAATTAATGCTTACTTTGCAAATTTTCTTCTTAACAGAATTGGACTTAGGAATAGCGTTTTGAATGATTTGGAGTGGTTCCGATCCAGCCCGATCGTCCCGAATCACATGAAAGACAAGGTTCGCGGTCTCATTTTCGACATTCAGACTGGTGAAGTGGAGGAAATCAAATGATCGGTTGAAAGAGATTAAATGAAAGCGCTCAGGTGGGCGTTTGGTAGGACGATAAAGTCAGGGGTGTGATAAGCAATAGTAGAGCATATTTATGTACGAACCCGCAATGCAATCTTATAGCCAGGCCCCAAGTAGAAAGCACTGCGGCATATATCTCACTATATAATTTATCCTCTTTACAGTATCCTCTACGATTATCTCATACTGTTTACCATGCATAGCGACATTCATCAGTCGCTCAATAGGATTAGACAAGTATAAACATACCTGTAAGTCAATAGGCAGTTAGTTAAAAGTGGAATCAACAAGTACTCTTCTGCAGCCTGGCTGTCTTACCTACTTGGCCCATGGCAGCAAATCAAAAATGGAACCGAATGCCGAGCCCCCCAAGCCGAGCACCGAAGCCGAGAGCCGCATATCTTCAAGCTCACTCTCTCCCATCGCAGGCCTTCGGCTCTCCGTCTTCACATATTCGTTTCGGCCGGTAAGACGCTTCAGCAAGGAAAAGCGGTTTCTATCGGACCCATTTATCACTATAATGATGGATCGCACAGGTGGCAGCTTGGCAATTCCCTCTGAAATTCCCCGGAGGCGCAATGGCCGCCCCCAGGCCTGCGAGCCGTGCCGCCGACGCAAAGTCGCCTGTGACCACAGACTTCCTATTTGCTCGAGGTGCATACGAAAGAGTGCCCCCCAAAGTTGCCGTTACCTCATCCAGGGGCAGCTTATAACGCCGGCTTTGCCTTCAGTTGGTACAAGACGCCAATCGGCGGATAGCCGGCGGCATGGAGAGCCGGCAGCGCCAAACCCTCCAACATTAAGCCCGTCAACACTTGAAGATCTTGCTTCTCCTTCAGATAGAAATGTTGGCTACCTAGGAGCAACGAGTTTCCCAGAATTCTACCGCGAGACTCAAAAGCACCTCGATTATGTAGCCGGCCTTGAGCCAACCCGTGATGGCTTAGCCGGCAGTAATAACGGCGGCATGGCGTCGACTAATACAATGGTGCCAGACGCAGCGGCTTTTGAGGCTGCCTTTGCAGTGCTACGAACAATACCAGATCAAGGGGAAGCAAAATTTCTATATGAAAGGAATGTAAACCCTTCAGATGCATGGTGCCGCCTTGCTGTGGACCGGCTTCACGACTCACTATGGAAGACGCTGGGACATTTCTTAGAAGGAGAGAGAAGTAACGAGGCATTGTCACAAATGGCATTGTTACTTTTTCAAAATAGTTCCAAGCCTCTTCGGGAAGATTTTACAGACCCAGAGCAGTGGTTTGAGGCCTTCTCTGGGATCAATTTTCGCTGGGAAGGTCTTGGTATCTTATTCGGATATTGGACCTTTGGAGCCACTTCGCTATCAGAAAACGGCAACCTCGAACAATGCAAACAGCTTGGAAATCATAACCGTAGAAAACTTATGCAGATGTTCAAAAATGGCACAACGAAATGCGCCGACCTTTGCCGCTTAGCTAGCTGCAACAACACGATGATGGTATTCCTCTTACATATGAACAGCCTCGCCGCATCGCTCATCAGTGGTGACACAGGTAAGCTTTCTTATATATATATCTATCATATTACGGCAATGGCCGAGCTGCGTTGAATTTTCTCTAATTACCTAACTCAGGTGCGGAATTCTGGCGCGTACATGCAGAAGCCGTCGCCATGGCCACCTTTCTCGGCCTCCACACGTCTCAGTCATCTGGCTCATTGCCAGAAGAATCAGTAGCTGTTCAGGCTAAGCGAAAGATCTTCTGTGCCGTCTTCAATGCTGATATGATGTTATCTACTTTGACTGGCCGGCCACCGCTACTTAGCACCAGACTTTGTTCTACGCCATCACCCCTTGATATTGACAACGCTTCATTGTTCAATGCCAAGATCAAAGACTACCGACTAGACAAAGACGGATGGAATATTGACGGAAAAACTCACCCCATGACATTTTTGCGGGCTGCATACATAAGCTCAAAAATAAGGAGCGAAATCTTAGAGATGGTGCTACAAGCACCCAACCTCGCGAGTAACAACTACGATTTTGAGTATGTGTGCACTATTTGACCTTCTTCAGTAAAGCTGTACTAACTTTTCTAAAAAGCGAACTGCGTAAACGAGAAATGGATACCATATCACGATTTCCAATAGGACTGCGGCTCCAAAGCGAGGACTTTAATGATCCCGAAGTTGACAGTGTTACCCTTTACGCCAAGTTATTAGTACGGTTGGAGCATCTAAGTAACCTATTCTTCATTGAAAAGCTGTCATACAAAGGAGACCGCCTGTACAGCGCACAAACACTTGAGATAAGTCTAGAAATGATTTCGCTTGCCGTTACATTCTGGACGCAGCAGAATCGCCTAGAAGGTCTACAAGGAGACTACGAGTGGCTCGTTATGGAGTATGCCGGTCCTGCAGGGGGGATTTTGTGCATGGAGCTTTTACGGACTTCCAGTGCAGCAGAATCACCGACAACGGCGAATATTACAAAATCCATGATAATAAAACAGCTGACCTTGCTTGTCGGCTTTCTTGAGTGGATTGGGCCGTCAACACCGGGTGCTCATCTATGTAACAGCATCAGGACGGTGGTCGAGCGAGTCATCGAGCAAGCATTGAATCCCACGCCAAATCCAGTACCTCAACAAGAGTTTGAAATGGCATGGGATACAAATTTGCCGGAAGATATGAACGATTTTAATTTTGGACTACTAGACACATTCGACTGGCTAAAGCTTCCACCAACTACGATGTAGCCGGCATTTGACAGAAAAGCGACCTTGATGCTGCCCTTGGCCAATTTTATTTAAGCCTAATGCGATATGTGGTATCATGTTAGATACAGATAGATACACTTTATAGACTGGATAATGTGGGACATTAATAAAGAAATTTCTTTGTAAAAAGTTATAGTCGATAATTGATCGCTATAAGTCGCTTTATCAACTCATTTGTGAATGCCTTACTTGAAGCAGTAGTATAATTTTTCCCCGCTCTCCATCGTGTTTTTTACCCTCCTTCACCACGGCTCGGTTCCGTCAATATTGCTAAAAGTCGCTGTCGGGCCATCTTTATCGAGAGTCGACAGCTCGACAGCTCTTACAGCACCCTCCTCCACGTCCATCGCATTAGACATATGGTGATTAAATGCAGTTTTACGGAATCCAGGACAACAGCAGTTAACCTTCCAGCCCTCATTCTGAAATAGTGTCGAATAGCATGCTCCAATCATGTTGGCAGCGGCTTTGCTGGATTTGTATGGGATGGAGGTATTGCTCTTATAGTATTTCCACGAGGGATTGAGTGTATTACCCAATGAGCCCATCTCTGAAGTGATAAAGACAATTCGCGGCACCGAACCCTGGTCAGCAGCTTTCTTCAAAAGAGGGATAGCTGCGTCTGTCATCTCCATAACGCCAAACACATTGACGTCGAAGAGTGCAGCCATCTTGGCTCTGAGGCTTGGTAAATCTTCCACTGCATGCCTTCCGATGCCAGCATTGTTGATTAGCACATCAAGCCTGCCGTGCTCGCGATCAATTTGCGCCACACAGGCTGCGATTGATTCGTTAGAAGTGACATCCACTTTGATGGGAGAAACTGAGCCGGAAAGGTTCTCTAGCTTTGATATAGCTTCTTCTCCTCTTGATAGAGAGCGACAGCCAAGGAGCACATGGTAGGTTGGCTGCTCTGCGACAAGCTTCTTCACAATCTCAAAGCCAATGCCTTGATTGCCGCCAGTGATGAGCACAATTTGTTTGTTCGCAAAGTTGGCAGCCATAGTGAGCGACTCTTTCTCGGTTGAGTATTTGACAATAAAAATCTTCGCTTTTGTTACGTGTTGCTTGACAAGCTTGTTATAAGGAAAAGAGTACGGAGTATGTGGCGGCTGAATTAATGCCAGCAAAATACAGCCAAGCGAGCTACATTTCCCCCATTCCAGCGCTTAATACTCCATATTCCCCACAATGATCCCCAAACGCCAACCTTGGTCGCTTCTAGGCCTTAACAGAATACTATTTGTCAAAGAGTGGGTTGCCGCAATGATTCTCCTTGTTTAAATTTAAGAAAAAATCATTGCAAGCCGGGCATCAGCCTAGCTATGCATTATATAAATAGAGCTTACATATAGCCTTTCCGTAATCTTGGCCCTATACACAAAATTCGAAGGACTTACAATCTAGTTTCTACCTGGTGGCTTTGTTCGTTCGTTTGTTTGGAGATTAACAACCCTCGTTTAGCTGAAAAGGGCTATTCTCTTACTCTTACAGAAATTTTCTCTAAGCTATAAGGGCAGGGCCTTTCAGATAGCTATTTCACATTGCAATCTGAGTCCCATGTAAGTCCCCGGTTTGAGCTACAGAGTAGCTCCAGGGTAGGTCGTTTTTGCTTGCTGGTTTGCTGTGTTCCACGCAGCGTATGTTCGAGTGTCAAAGTCCCTGTGATTCATTGGTGTTACAGCGTCTCTAGCCTATGTTGGATTCAAGTTGGCTTGTTGCGAGTTGACTGCCGAGCTCCTCCGTTGACTGGGTGGTTCCTGCTCGGGAGACAAAAACTACATGTAACACGATTACATTATATGGCTAATACATTTGTCTCCGGAGATGGAATGAGAGTACAGCTATTTTATATACAGCTAAACCACCTGCCTTTGGAGACAGAAAAAAAAAGCTAGCCGGGGGGGGGGGGGGGGGGGGGGGGGCGGGGGGGGGGGGGGGGGGGGGGGGGGGTGGGGGGGGGGGGGGGGGGGGGGGGGGGTTGT